>NC_081409.1:544794496-545398956 GCF_030272615.1 Cryptomeria japonica
TGAGCTCTTGTGCATATAAAATCTGAGAGCAAATATATCAAGCAAGATCAATGGAGATAGGAAGAATGGAGATTCAAACCCTATTGGACATGTGATGGTATAATCTTTGTGATTTCATTTGATTTGCATTGTCTTAGGTAATCTTCATATGTTATGGTGGATCTTTGTTGTTGTTAGGCTAGTGTTTTGTGGTTGAATTCATTTAGTCTTTCAACATTGTTGTTATCCATTTTCACCGTAAACATTTTGGCATGCCCGGTGGGACTCTTGTCCCTTTGACATTTAACATCTTTTGTTGCAGATTTTGTGTTTTTGAAGTGGCAAATCTAACATTTCTGACAACATTTTTATATTTTCATGTCTCTGTACTTTCGGATCGCGTTTTTGATTTTTTGCTGCATCTGTAACATCTAGAATTGCGTCTGCGCCTTCAACAATATTTTTTTTTTTGCAGATTCCAGGAAACGTGTCTGTGTTCCCTAGTCGCGTCTGTGAAGTCTTTAGGCACATCTGTGTTCGGGAACCACGTTTGTCTTCAGGAACCACATCTATGTTAGATCTAATCGCGTCTATGAATTTATAAGGCATTTATGTTTCTGGTATCCGCGTCTGTGTGCAGTTGTTGCGTTTTGATTTCTTTGATCTGGTCTTTTGGCATTTGGATTTCAAATTTGGTTTATATTGAGCTAACATCTTCAGATCTAGCTAACGAAATTGGTGCAGCTTGTCTTGAAAGAAAAAGAAGAAAAGAAATCATTTTGTTGAAGGCCCCTATTTTCACAAAGTCTTTTGGATCTAAAATTTACCTAACTTGTGTGCTTGTAGGAAGGGGTGATCATTTGAAACCATCCAAACTACTAATAGATCTTTGTTGTACAGCCTTGGCAAGAGTTTTTTATTTTGGATCTTTATTGTGTGCCTTGTTTTCATAGATTAGAAAACACTTCAATTGGTGCACTAAAATTGAACTAGTGTCTTTTGTGTCTTGGGTAATAGGCTCTTTTTGTTTCATCTTTAGAGGGCCTGTCTCCCCATGTGGTCATTAGGACTACTAGTGAGGAGAGAACGACCCAAGTGGTAGCGAGGAAAACCCACCTCTTCCAAACCACTATAAACAATTATATTCATGGTGAAAACTATGGATAACGTGTGCTGATTAGTTCATACCGACACTATGTCTCCCCATAAACCCGTTTGATCAAATTTATTTGATCAGTTGTAGGGCGTAACCCCTACCAGCTGGGAGCCTTCTATATTTATAGAGCTGAAAGTGTAGCATGTATGGCCACATGAGCGGATGCCCTTAGTAGCACCTTTTTGTTTTAGAAGCCAAAATCCTTCTAGTTATTGGGGTAGGAGGTCGGACCTCTGGAGTGACCTACACATGTACGGTTCTTAGTAGAGATACAAAGTTCACCACGAGGAGTTTTCATGGGGACTGATGCTTGGCTACCTCGAGAAGTGAGTGCCGAGGGTGGAGCCAGTGGGGTCAAGCATCTAAGTATCCACTCTGAATAGCGTAGCCTCATGTGGGAATCAACAACTATTGTCCTAGCCAACCATAAGAATTATGCTTGTCTTATTTTGAACAATCAAACATTCAAGACCAAACATTAAAACATTGTGTCTTTTGTGTCTTCAAGTGTATGCAAAACATTTTTGCATCAAACAACACACTTTTCTTTGAGTCATTTTGAGTCTAAACACTTGCAAACATTGGGTCCTCATCAATATTGTGTCCTCTTGTCACAAAAAATAGTCAAAAAAATTCAGATTTGGTCACAACAAGTCACTTCACAGATTGGAAAAATTGCACAAAGTTTTTAGAAATGCGTCCGTGTCTGACAAAACCTCATCTGTGTCATATAACCGCGTCTGTGAAGGGTAGAAACACGTCTGTGTCTTTTTGAGAAACATTGCACTTACAACATCTCTGAAACGTGTCTGTGTCTAATAGAACCACGTCTGTGTCATTTAAGCATGTCTGTGTCTGATAGAATAGCATCTATGTCATTTAAGTGCATCTCTGAAGTATACAGGCATGTCTGTGTCAAGAATTGAAAAACATTTACAGTCCAGCAAACAAGAACAGTCAGTTTCAGACTTATTGAGCTTCCTAGGTTATCTCTCAGGTTTTCATCTAGCATTCAACCTATCTTTGGGTCTCACAAAGTCCATCATTGCTTTACATCTTGCATTACATTCACATTTGTCTAAACTTAAGTCAAAAGGTCACTTGCTTATCCTCATCATACTTTGTCAACACACTACATACAACAACATTTTGCTAAGTGGTCCCTCATCAAGGTCTATCACCTTTGGGTCTCATTTGGTCTTACTTAGAGTCAAGGTCAACTTACCTCATCAAGAGAAACTATCATCTCTTTGGAAGTCACACCTACTCTACTGCATACATACTTGGTCTTACACTTTGGACATTGCAAGTAAACCTCAAATTCATTTACATTCCATCCAACTCTTGGTCTTCCATACTCTTTCCATTTTTCATCTAGTCTCACACATCTTGGTCAATACCTAGTTCATGGTTGAAACCCATTCCCAAAAATCTAGGAGAGAAACTAAAGAGGCTCAAGAGTTCGCAAACATGAGTTCCTATGAGTTTTACAATGATATCTTTTTCAATTCTGATCATACTACATTACCTGACATGGATGCCTATAGAAACATTCCAAATGTTGAGAACATGGACACTACAAACAATAATGATACACACAATGATAATATGGACAACTTTTCCATACATTTATTAGAAGTGGAAGACACCATTATGGATCCCCGTTTCAATAGATTGGTTGAGGAAATAATGAGGAGAGATAGACAATATTTCTTACAAGTGATGGCACAAAGTGGAGCCAAGATCCCTCATGATTTTGACATGTCTCAAATAATGGAACATCGACCTTTGCAACAACCTCACCCCAACATGGATCAAAGGAGGCCTAATAGTGGAGGTAATAGAGGACCACATCTTGTGCCTGAATCACCATCATCTTTGTTTCAAAAACCAGAGGTCACATACACATATGGTCAAGCATATGATACTCACCTTCGCAGACCATTATGGAAGTCTTATGCAGAAAAATATACTCAATCACATACTAATGCTAAGGACCAACCACCAAAGCAATTGGATATCTAAAGGCATGACCAAAATTTGGACACAAGGAAACCCTGCATCAAATTTGGGGGCAACACACTAGAACAAACTCATGACATGCATATAGAGTATGGTATACAAGGACAAAGAAGATATTCCATTCCTCATCATGAATCTATACCAAGTGGTCCATATACACAACATCATTATAGACCTCCTCCATATGAACATGTGTATGATCAATATCATCCATATATGCAACATGCTCCTCCTCCACCTGGTGGTTTAAACATGGGGTATGGTCCAAGAAATCGGTCTCCACCTAAGAATAATTTGGAATAGAAAATCAAGGACTTACAAAAGAAAATGGAGGACATAAATACACCAAAGCCAACTTACACAATGAGAGACATATGTCCTTATCCATTTGACAAGAGTATTCCAATGCCTCCTTTTCCTACACATTTTGTGACACCTATGTTTGATAAGTATAGAGGAAAAGGAGATCCTAAGGCACATATAAGATAGTTTTCCATAGCTTGCATTGAGGTAGCAACATAAGAGACATATTTGATGAGATTATTCCCACAAAGCTTAGGAGATCAAGCTATGGAATGGTTCTCCCAACTTCCACCTGGAATTAAGTCATGGGGTGATCTAGCAGAGGCATTTATCCAACATTTCTCATACAACATAGAGACAAACATATCAGTCACTACTTTGTGCAACACCAAACAAAAGGATGCAGAATCTTTTTCATCATTTTTACAAAGATGGAGGAATCTAGCCAGCAGACGCTCTTGTGAAATTCCACAAAAACAAATGATAGAGATGTTCACCCAGAATGTTAACAAGGACATTGGTTATGACTTGAGAAAATCTTGTTTGTCCTCCTTCAAGGACATCATTGAAAAAGGCTTGGCAACATAAAAGGTCCTAATTGAACAAGGAGTCATTAAGATATTCAAGGAAAACAAAGATGACTTTAAAGGAAAAGACAAGCCAAGATTTTAGAATAAAAACAAGAGTACAGTCAATGATGGTGTTGTGGATGCCAATACAATATGACCCAAAATCATTTTTTCTAGATCAACCTCTACAAACAATCAAGTGAATACTCAAACAACTTCCAAGTCATGAAGGAAGTACACTCCATTGGGAGAACCACTTGAATCAGTTTTCAAAAAGCTAGTGGCAAACAAGATAATCACAATTCTCGATTTTCCTCCATATGAGCCAAAGGTCAAACCAAATTGGTGGAATGATGATGAATATTGTGAATTTCATAAGAGCAAGGGTCATAAGATAGGAAATTTCCATTGACTGAAGAACATCATACAAGATCTCACTGATAGAGGTGACATTGAGATTGAAAGACACTCATCCAATCAAGAACATGAGATGTTTAAGGAACCATTCCCAAAACATGACAAGGGAAAAGGTAAAGCCATAGATGACCAAACCAAATATACCAGAGCATCTTATAACTATGATTCAACTATCAATCACATTTCAATGGACAATTATGTCTCTACCATTATGATCAAGGACAAAATGCCTGAGAATTCTACCCAAAGACCCAAAATTGTCCTAAAAGGAATTGGATCTTCTTCTGAACCAACCTCTGAATGTAATGTCACAACCCATTGAGGTAAATTCACTTTGCAAGGTGCTCTAGCTAAAAAAACTACTTCCTCATCAACCAAACTTGAGTATGACCTTGTAGAACAGTTAGGGAAGACACCCGCACTTATCTCAATCCTTGAGCTCTTACGCATATCCCCCGCACATAAAGCCATTCTTGACAAAATATTGAGAGACATTGCTGTCCCCACTGATCTGAACATGGACCAGTTTCAAGCCATGGTGGGATACCTTTCCATTCCACACTCCCTTACATTCATAGAAGCTGATGACGCCTCTGTAAGTCAGCCACATAATGCACCATTACACATTGAAGCCTTCATACACAAACATCGAATAAAATGAGTCCTGATAGATGGAGGAGTAGATATAAACATTTGTACATTGAGAACTATTAAACAATTGGGATATTCTGATAAAGCTGTGAACTCTACAAACAAAATTACCATCAAGGAATATGATGATGAAGAGCGTTCATCCAAAGGCACAGTCACCTTTCCCCTCAGAGTTGGGCCAATTACAAAGGATGTAGTTTGTCAAGTCCTAGACCTGGATCTCACATACAATATATTACTAGGATGTCCTTGGATTCATGAAATGAGGGCAGTCCCATCTACATATCACCAATGCATTAAATTTCTTCAGAATGAAGTTGAAATAACAGTTAATGGTGATCCTAATCCATTCATATACTGCAATAACTTGAGACCGAAAACTGAGACGATCATTCCAAGTAATAGGGAAGTTGTCCCTTCTTCTCCATACATTGATCCTGAATCATTAAAACCTTCGACGTCAAAACAAGGTGAGCTTAAAGGAAAATTTCAGGACAAGGGCATGGGTGAATACACCTTGAATCAAACCATGTGCTTACAACAAGTTATGAGTTTACCAAAAGAATATGGAAGATCACATCCTAATAAGCAGGTATCTATCATTATACTCAAATGGGACCCTACTATCTTTCAAAGATGGGGTGAACTGGAAGAAGACTTATACAAAATACTTTATAAAGACCCTGAAAATGATACACAAGATCACATCAGCCTACCATGTGAAAAATATGGCAAAGGATTCAAGATCCTACAAAAATTTGGGTATGATGGCAAAAGTCCTCTTGGATTAAGAAAGGAAGGCATCATTGAACCTTTACAACCTGAATTGACATTAAAAAAGGAATGCTCTAAAGGACTTGGTTTCATGACTTCCAAGGTAAACACTCAAAAGACAGGAGACACATTATAAATCAAAGCTACCAGAATTCAACAAGAGAATCACTATTCCACAGACCCTAATGAATGGGAATGGGATTTAGACAAATCCTCCAGTGACTATGAACTCACCGAGACATTCAGAGGACCAGGTGAACCCGCATAAGAAGAATAATTTTATAGAAAATTCAAAATTGGTCAAAAAACAACCCCTGAGGACCCCATACAGTCCTTACCTCTAGGTTCTAGGTCGAAATCACATAGAATGAGAACACCTATCCTAGAATGCACTACTAGTGATGATAATTTGGATTCGTTCATGATCGAGACAGATGAGGAGAGTACCAATGATGACCTCGATGATTACCTCGACATACCTGAGTATAACTGCATTTTCACTCTTAGCCCTACTAACTTTGAAGACATCAAATGCCTTCCCCTTGTTCACCACCAACTTATTGACTGGGACCATGAAGGACCTGCACAATTCGACACATTCCAAAATGATGAAGCCTTTATTGATTACCTAGGCATACGAGATGATCTTCCCCCTGGAGACCATAAAGAAGGATACACTATAGAACTCAACAAATGGCATATTTTGGTGAGGGTGTTGGGCCTTCCAGTCACAAAAATGTAAAAATAAAAACAAATCAAGGGTTTTACGGTAAAAACCACATTATGACAATGTCTAACCCCAAAAAAGTAAAAAGAAAGGATGTATCTAAGGGTGAAAACCTCTCTGAGGCGCCCGAAGATGGAAGGCTTGACATTCTCCCGACATCATATGAAGAAAAACCATTTATGTTAGTAGAGGAGACCATCAAAACAAACATTGGTACAGAATAAAGTCCACGTAACATATTCCTGGCTCAATCTCTGACAGAGACAGAAAGATTGAAATTCATAAATTTCTTCACAGAGTGACAAATCAATTTTGCATGGTCATATGCTGATATGCCTAGATTGGATCCGGATTTGGTAATGCATCATTTGACAGTTAAACCGGGGGCAAAACTAGTAAAACAAAAATTAAGAAAGATGCATCTACAAGTGGCATTATCAGTCAAAGCAGAGCTTGAGAAATTACTGGATGTCGGATTCATACATCCAATTGATTATCTTGAATGGATCTCCAACTTAGTGCCTGTCAGTAAACCAGATCGTAGCATCAGAATATGTACAAACTTCAAAGACATCAACAAAGCTTATCCTAAGGATGACTTTCCATTACCAAACATTGACCTGATTGTAGATCTCACAGTAGGCCATGCAATGTTATCTCTGATGGATGGATTCTCTAGTTATAATCAAATAAAAATCGCATGTAAGGATCAACACAAAACAACATTCACTTGTCCTTGGGGATCTTTCTGTTGGAATGTCATGCCCTTTGGGCTAAAAAATGCAGGCGCTACATATCAAAGAGCCATGACTATTATCTTTCATGATCTCATGCACATTACTATGGAAGATTATGTTGATGACCTCTTGAGAAAATCAATAGACAAAGATACACATTTGGACATACTTTTAGTCATCTTTGATCGGTTGGAAAAATACAAAGTAAGATTAAACCCCAAGAAATGTGTCTTTGGAGTAACCTTCAGGAAGCTCCTGGGATTCATTGTATCAAAAAGAGGAATCGAAGCCGATCCAGCAAAAGTCAAGGCCATCCTAGAGATGCAACCACCACAAAACATTAGTCAACTTTGATCTCTGCAAGGGAAACTCCAGTCCATACGAAGGTTCATAGCACAACTTGCGGATAAATGTAATCCTTTTTAGCACTTGCTACATAAAAATATCAAATTCAAATGGGATGATAACTGTCAACATGCTTTCCAGATACTCAAAGATTATCTTCTAAATCCGCCAGTTTTGATGCCACCAGTTCCAGATTAACCTCTATTACTATACATATCAGCTACCTCAACAGCACTGGGGGCACTCTTAGCACAACAGGTTGCTAGGGGGAAAGAAAAGGCAGTCTACTACATCAGTCGCACATTGGTGGGATATGAGCTAAACTACACACCAATCGAGTGTGTATGTCTCGCTGTGGTCTTTGCTTCATAGAAATTACAACATTACATGTTAACTCATAAAACTAAGATGGTTGCCAGGATTGAACCATTGAAATACCTTCTCAATAAAGCAATGTTTACTGGGCGAATAGCCAAATGGGTGATGCTCCTGAGTGAATTCAACATTGAGTATGTGTACAAAAAAGAAATAAAAGGACAAGCTATAGAGTATCAGTTAGCAGATGCTCCCATGATAGATGATGTTCCTCTAACTTTAGAATTTCTAGATGAGTCCATCTTGACAGTATCACATGCAAAGCCCTGGCAGCTATACTTTGAAGGCTCATACACACAGCATGGGGTAGGAGCTGGTATCCTTTTCATAACTCCTCAAGAGGATTCTATACCAAAATCATATCTATTATCATTTCCTTGCACTAATAATATAGTGGAGTACGAGGCATTAACAACTGGATTATGAATTGCAGTTCAGTGGAAGATCCAAAAACTTCATGTTTTTGGGGACTCTCAACTTGTAATTCGTCAAGCAACTGATGACTATCAAACAAAGGATGAGAAATTAATGCCTTACAAAAGAATGGTGGATGACTTGAAACAACATTTCATGAAGTTAGACTTTGAGTAGATACCAAGAGAGCATAATCGAGCCATAGATGCCATGGCTACAATTGCTTCATTAATCGATTTACCATAGAATGAGACCCGCTATGAGTTTTTGGTGGATAACCTTTTGGTTCCCTTGTATGAGATCACTCCTACTAAGATGATATGTGTCGTCGGTCCTGAGTCCCAGTTATATGGTTCCATTTTCACATACCTTCGTGACAATATCCCTCCTCCTGACTTATCCAATAACCAACGTCGCACTTTCATTCACCAATCTTCTCGATACATCATTTTAGCCAATATCCTATACCATCGAGGTCTAGATGACACTCTTCTTAGATGTTTAGAAAGAGATGAAGCTCAGATTGTGTTACGTGAAGTTCATGAAGGGATATGTGGTCCACATTCTAGTGGTCCTACCTTAGCCAAGAAACTCACTCAGACTGGATATTACTGGCCCAATATGGAAAAAGACTCATATCGGTTTGTCAAGAAATGTAAGAAGTGTCAAATTCATGGAGACCTCATTCATGCGGTAGCGCAAGAACTTCAACCAATTGTGATTCCTTGGCCCTTTTTCCAATGGGGACTCGATCTCATAGGCAAGATCCACCCTCCTTCCTCCAATGGTCATAAATTCATCATCACTGCCATAAAGTATTTCACAAAATAGATCAAAGCCATGCCTCTTACACAAGTCACTGGAAAACAAATTGCTACATTCATTCTCAACTATATCATTTGTCGATACAGTATTCTTGTTTCCATCATCACCAATAATGGGCGTCCCTTCAAAAATTAGGATGTTTGTGAACTCTGTGACCGCTTCCATATTACCCATCATTTCTCTACACCTTATTACCCCCAAGGTAACAGTCAAGCTAAGGCGTCTAATAAAACAATCCTTAAAATCCTAAAAAAGATAGTCGACGACGCTAGCCGTAATTGGCATATCCAACTTAATCCTGCACTTTGGGCTTACCGCACAAGCGTCCGCACACCTATAGGAGCTACACCCTATTCACTTTTTTATGACACTAAAGCTATCTTTCCTATTGAGGTCGAGTTACCCTCTTTATGAATATCTCTGCAAAACATTATCAGTGATGAATACTACAGGGTCTCTCACCTACAAGAACTTGAACTATTGGATGAACGAAGACAAACTGCTTTTAATCACCTCAAGGCTTATCAACAACGAATGAGTCACAACTACAATCATAAAGTCAAGCCTCACACATTTGAGGTAGGTGACTTGGTTCTCAAAGAAAATCCTAAAAATCAGCAAGACATGGAGAAGAAGGGCAAATTCGAACCAAACTGGCTTGGTCCTTACATCATCACAACAACATATGGATGTGGTGCATATCAACTCTCAACCACAGAGGGTGAACCTTTGGAGGATCCTATCAACAACATGCACCTTTGCAGGTTTTACACATAGCTCTTCAGAATATCCTAATTCAAAAATACCCCAAAAAAAAAAAAAATTCAAAAATACAAAAAAAAAATCATAAAACATAAAAAATCGTTACTTGATGAAAACCTAGTAAACAGGCGCCTTGTGACACAATTTTTTTTTTTTTTTTTTTTTGAATAACAGAAAAACTGTTCGTCCAACGGTGAAAACCACTTCGGTGGTGCCCTGGGCAAGTACCATGGTGAAAACTGGGTCACCAGCGCCATGCATAGAGACATTGCTCCTCCCTCGTTCAGGATTTCATTTCATCCTTTCACTTTGCACACACTCACAACCTCTTCATCCATAATAAACTTTACACATTCCCATCATGGCTTGTTATTGATCTACCCAAGATTGGTTCTCCATTCATAATAAACCTCCCTTTTCACCCCTTTCCATCCATAATAAACCAGCTCCTATCTATGGCTAAGGCAAATCCTATGTCTAGTGATGGGTGTGGAACTGAGAGCATCACATGTTTCGAGGAGTACAGTTTCTTCCAGTTTTCTTCAGTCTATCCATGCACAATCCACAATAAAGTAACACTTGCATCGCCAATCCACAATAAAGTATCAGTTTCAAATGAGATAGCAACAACAATGGACTTTCAACAAATCAAATCTTTCAACAGACTCAAACAATATTATGGTTTAGTGCTATCTATCCTTTTGTGAAAGTAAACATTATGACCACAATCAAATAAGACTTATACAAGTGAAAAGAGACACTAAACTTGAGGACTACAGTGGATGTTGGTGTCAAGTCTTGGTTTTCTTTTGATTTTATCTTTAGGTGACATGTCTTTTAGCTTTTTATGGATGTCTTTGACTAGAGATTCTATCTCCAAGATGTCTTTGACTAGAAAGGCGAGGATGGGGTATCATCACCTATTTTTCTTTGTTGTCTATGGATTGTCTCTTAGTAATGCTATGACTTGTCCAAGGATATGAGGACACTGTGAGTCTAGTGTGAACTAGGGCATTCCTTGTTTGAGACTATCTTATCTCCATGCAAACAGGTACAATGACTTTCTAGGTCAAACATATGCCTCGATTGTCATAACCTATTTTTCCATAATAAAGCTCAATGATGATAATGCACATGCATCTCTTTCACTTTCATATCTTCTATCTTCCATCCCCCTTTCTTGATTGACTTTCATCATCCTTCTTGAGTCCGTGTAGCCTACTATCACATGACTGAGTATAATGAAACACCAAAAACATTTGCATCTCATGTAGTTTCACCTGCATTACCACATATAAGCATTTCATACATACATATAGATATCACAATTGCATCACATCCTGCACACAACACATGTTAGCACATTATACATTCTCATCATGTATATAGTCATTTGCATTATGATATTCATCTGCATTTCATACATTCACATTTGTATATGCATAACATATTAAAAACATAAAAGAACAAAAATATTGCATTGCATCATATACATATTTGCATCCATATCATAAGCATCACATAGAAACATACATCATAAGACATATAGAAGCATCACATAGGTGCACATACATATAGCTGCCGCAAAGATGAATCATCTCATACATATATATAATCATAAGTGTCATGATACAATGATGTCAAAATCATATGGCTACAATCACCTGAAGGTGTCATCATACAAAATGGTACAAAACTGATACATAGGGAGCCCTCTAAGGCTATGATGAACTCCCTCCTTCCAGTGGTCGTCACTGTCCATGATGGTCTATGGAAGCTCCTAGCCCATTGCTTTGGTGGCACAACTCCATAGTATAGGTCTCTCTAGTAGCCTATCTCCTCCCCAGCTCATAGAACATAAGCATAACTAGCTCCTATGTCCTCTGTTGCCTACCTCCCTACCCTCAGTGCTATCTCAGCCTTTGTATAATGCTGGATAGATTGATCCCTCTCCCGCTCAGTATCCTACAACTGTCTCTTGAGTCTAGCTATCTCCTGCTTGAGATCCCGGATCTCATCTGCCTATCCTTGGTAGATATCCCTCAACTCTAATATCTCATCCTCCTCCTCTCCCCCCTATACCTGTGGTTGCTCATTTCCCTGCACCTATGGCTGCCCCTCCACCTATCCTCATCCCTGTCCCTATCCCTGTCCCTATACCTATCTCGGACACTGTACTGCTGGCACCTGTAAAGGCAATCCACCTCTACCTCTCACCATGCAAGCCTATCTCTCCTCTCCCCTATCACACCCTGCCTCCTTCATTGACCTCTACCCCACCATCTCCATCATCATCCTCATCCCCCTCGCCATCTCCATCTATCTGCTCCCCTGGATCTGTCAGTCGAAGAAATGGATGCTCAGCCAAATATGCAGTATACTTTGCATCCATCTTTGCATCCTCTATCTCTGGCCACATATCCCAAGGCAAGGGCACCATCTCTACTAGCTGCATCACTGCTTGATCATATGATAATAATGACCCGAAGTGTGCCTAATCCCTCACTATCTGAGCATACATCCTAGAACCCTGTGGCATCTGCTGAATCTTGCCAAACTGCCTGCATACTCTGTCAACCAACTGCCTCTCTAGTACATAGGGTTTCCGCCCAATCAGATACCTGCTCCTGAAGGTGTATGGTAACTCCACTACATCATCCTCCCAATCCTCACACTCTCAGTATGGTCTCCATACCACAGTGTCAATCTCATCGATGACCCTATGCTAGTGCTCCAGTCTCTTGATCCGTGGTTGTGAGGTAATCATATCATATAAATGAACAAAACTATGTCCATGGCCCCTACGTCTGAAATGTATCAGTCGGGTCACTGGTAGATGCTCATAAGCCCATACCTGTAATAATGTCACTCTGCAGCCCAATCCTACGGATCCATGGTATACAAACTGATGAAGCTCATAGTACAAGTGTGCCAGCACACACGGTCCCTAGGCATATCTGGTACACTATGTCACCAGTGTCTCCAATGTACTCCCCCAACCCACAGCTAGCCCTCGTGTCACCCTATCCAGATACAGGAACCCACTGATCACTCCTCCTGTACCACTGGTAGCGCCAATCTAGTCTGTGTCATGGTATCCCACGCCACATGTCCAACCCTCATCTCTAGTCTAGGAACCTGAAACACTCATCTCAGAGCATCCCTATCTCCATCTTGATCATAGGGTATCAACTCCCCATCGATCAGTATCCTCAGAATCCTATACACATCCTCCAAGGTGACTGTCATCTCACCCATCGACAAATGGAATGTGCATGTCTCAGAGTGCCATCTCTTAGCAAGTGCAGTCAGTAATCCCATGTTCACCCGAAACTCAGGCACATACAGAATGAATCACAAACCCATAACCTCAATCACGGCTCTATCCTTAAATGTCAGCTCTGGTCGTAACCTCTAAGTCGATGGGAATCTCTCCCATGACTCCAGCATAGGTAGATACTCTTGTAGTCAAGCAAATCAGCATTGTCAGTCAAAGTGGCATTCCCTGTTCATCACAAAATGCTGCTTTTTATCCTAAGCACTTATGATACTCTATCCTAGTGACACTCACTATTCATCACAAAGTGTTGCTTCTATCCTAGTGACACTCACTATTCATCACAAAGTGTTGCTTTTTATCCTAGTGGTACTCCCTATTCATCACAAAGTACTACATGTTTTGCACTCCCTGTTTATCACAAAGTACTATGTCTTGGTACTCCCTATTCACCACAAAGTACCTTGATCTATCCTATCCTAGGGCCTCTACTTGACTGTATCCTCTTGAGTAGTTTCCTAATTGGCAACATATGTTCTATCATAGAATTGTCAATCCTAGCCCTATCTCCTATCCTAGTCTTCCCTAGAGGACCTTCTTGAGTGTATCCTCTCGACATCTTATCCAATCGACAACGTATGTTCATCACAGAACTGCCGATTCGGCCTTGAAGACACAAACATGCCTTCATGAAATAAACGTGCTTACATATTGCATAAATGTGTCTGCTCTGCACAGACGTGCCCACATTGCACAAACGTGTCTGCACAATGCAGACGCGCTCGCATTTGACATAGATGCCTTTTCCTACAGAGACGCGCCTGGCACAAACACAAACACACCTAGCTAACCTAGATGCGCTTGGCACCAGCATAGATGCACCTCAGCATTTTTTGACCTTGTTTGACATACCTAAATGTGCATTTATTACCCTACCTATCATGCATTAATGACAACATTTATTGTGACAAAGTACGATGAGGTTTTGCGGTACTTACCGGCTTTCCTGCATCGGCTGGCCTCTTAAATCGGCGAACGTGATCAAATTTGTGAACCAATGCCATCGTTGCTGACTTCTGCTACTCTATTCTATCTCTGCACTCTGAGCTCTTGGATGTGTGGATGACAATGAGGACGTATTCCCCTCATGGTCTATTTTATAGACTGCCGTAGCCCTCATTTCCTGAGTCAGTCTTCATTATCCCGTGAATCTGTCATTCTGTCTAGTCAATCCATTCTAGCCTTTCTTTTTTATCAAGAGATTGTCTGCGATCTTTTTAGACATTTTCATCCAATCTCTCGAGGGGGCATATCATTCCCATCTTGGGGCAACTCTGCATCAGTTCATCTTATCTTCTTTGAAACAACGTGACAAGCTACATTGTCTCAAAGAGGGGCAAAATGTAGACACCTAAAATTGTCCTATATTTATTTAATTATTTTAGCCTAATTCTTCTATTAATTAAATAAATCTTTATTTATTTAAATTATCCTTTTCCTAAATTAAATATATATCTTATTTATTTAATTGATCCCACTTCTTCTATTAATTAAATGAATCTTTATTTATTTAATTAATTCATTAACCTTTTCTACCCATGACACAGGTCATTCATCTCTTAATTCCTACACTACCTACCCTCTCATTATTTTATTATTTCTTTTACCTACCCTCTAATCATAGCTGACCATTTATCTTTTACACCTCTCAATCTTATCCCTCCATTTCATATAGTGTCTTCTATATAAGGAGATGCTTTCTTCATTATCAACCCTAACTAACTGACGGATCAATCGATTACACTACGCCTTTGAACTTTCATATGCGACCCCACTTGCAACCACATTTACATTCTTTGTTGAGCTCTTGTGCATATAAAATCTGAGAGCAAATATATCAAGCAAGATCAATGGAGATAGGAAGAATGGAGATTCAAACCCTATTGGACATGTGATGGTATAATCTTTGTGATTTCATTTGATTTGCATTGTCTTAGGTAATCTTCATATGTTATGGTGGATCTTTTTTATTGTTAGGCTAGGGTTTTGTGGTTGAATTCATTTAGTCTTTCAACATTGTTGTTATCCATTTTCACCGTAAACAATTATCATTGTAGTTCTTGAGTTCATTTAGTTGCATCTTTGCACTTAGATTCATTAATAGTTATAAGAATTACATATAAGAATAAAAAACATTTCATATAGATTATTTGCATTTCCAATCATTATATGCATACATATCAAAAATAAAATAAATTCATTAAAAGAATTCTCATATAGATAATTGCATTTGCATCATTTAAGTAAAGCATGTCATTTAAGTTAGTAATCATTTTCATTTGCATCCATGATCATCAAAATAAAAAATCAAAAGTATTTTTCATTGCATCATCATATAGAACATCATCATCATGAAAATAAAAGGAAAGAGAAGATCATCAAATCTGCATCCATCTAATCACTGCATATATGAATCAATGCATACAGATCATCATCATATAGAGTAACATGCATAATAAGCCAAAGATCATCATATAGAGTTCATCTAATGTCTGTATATAGATCATCATAAAACAATAAGTCCAAGTATACAATGATATTGGATAAAAATACAAGTGCCTCATCAATATAAATCAAGTCAAGGCTATTGTGTGCCACTACCACCTGACTTTGCCCGTCTCTATGGTTGTGGGTGAGAAGATCCTCTAGATGGTTGTCCCCCATGATTACCACTCCTCTAAGGAGGTCCCATGACTCCACCGTTGCTAGTATCCATTCTCATAGTAGTATGATGGCTACCTATTCTCTGACTCTCTGTGACTAATTCCTCATATAATCGTTGCCAATGTGCAGTCTCTTTCCCGGCCCAAAATAGTGCTCTAATGGTATCAACTGAGAGAGTGCCAGATCCAACCTGCTAAATGTGATCAAGAAGACCCCGAGTATCCTACTACCTCCTAACAACCCTGTCTCTCTCTATCATGAGTGTTTGCACCTATGCTCTAAGCTGATCTATCTGTGCTCTGAGACTATCCAAAGTATCCTGCTTTGACACATCCTGCCAAGGAGCATGATCCTGAATCCCCTCATCTCCACTTGCTGGAATCTCAACCCAAGTATCTCTTAGAACTCATCATCTAATGAGAGGAACATGATCCTATGAATCCTCCTCCTCTCCACCATGAGATGCAATAAACCTAGGGTCTGCCTGAATTTGACCAAAATCAATGTCTCTCCCACAACCCCCATCCCATCCAATGCTCTTGCATCCTTTTGTAGAGGGTAATCCTCTCATTGATCTCATACTTGTCCTTCTAGTGTCCCTCCCAAACTATCCTGCATATCTCCCACCCATGGGAAGTGGTCTCCCAACCCTACCAACCGATCCAAAAGGTCCTCCATAGACTCTCAATCGACCACCTCTCCATTCGGGTCTCCTACCACCTCCGCCTCCATCTCCTCCCTCATCTCCCTCACCTTTGACCTCTCAAGAAGCTCTAAGCTCTCATCTCCATCTCCTAATGGTGGGATCATCTGAATCCTCCTCCTCATCTCCTAGGCTGGGAGGAGGGTCTACTGGATCAATAAGCAAAGGAAAAGGGTGTGCAAGCATGTACTGAACATAATCCACAGTCACCCTAGGATCTAGAATGTCTAATCTCAAATCATAAGCCACCCTAGAAGTAGCCAAAAACTCTGCGTGTGCTATCTCAAAAGACAAATAAGGTCCCCAATCTTGCCTATCCTTGTACCGCCGTGCATATATAGTGACACTAGTAGGCATGTACTGAATGATACCAAACTAACTCAAAATGTGACTCATCAACTACCGCTCAATAATGTATGGAGTACGACCAATCAGATATCTACTCTTTAGAATATATGGTAATGTCCGTGCATCATCCATCCATGGCTCACAATCAATATAAGGTCTCCAAATGTTACTATCCAATGAATCTAGAACCCAACACCAATACTCCATCTTACACAGCTTATGCTGAGTAAGGATACCTCCATATAAATAGACATATGGCTGCCTCTCACCATGAACTCTATGATGGATGGGCACAGTAATAGCAATGTGCTCCCACTAGATCTGTAAAAGTGTGCATCCTGTAGATAGACTAGCACTATCATCAAAAACAACTTGATGAAGATCATGATACAAATGAGAGAGCAGGCAAACACCCTACGCATGTCGAGTCTGATGCTGCATCATGCTTTGAAGAATCTCACCCCAACCAACAACAAAACCTCAAGATCTCTTGTCTGGATAGATGAATCTACCAATCAAACCTGCAAGAATCACTGGGAGAGTCTCGTAGTACATAATCATATCCTCCCATTGGACCTCTCCTTTGGAAATTCTCTCATCACCAAATATGGCTCTGCAAGCCTCTGTCCCTCCAAGATCCTGAAAATCATATTGGACTAACTCACCAGTCATGGGGATGTGGAGAATCCTATAGACATCCTCAAGTGTCACACTAATCTCACCAGTGGGTAGGTAGAAAGTGTTATGCTCGCTATGCCATCTCTCTACTAAGGTAGTCAACAATCCCTTATTATGGGTAATATCTGGCATGTATAACAAATGGCATAATCCGCAGGCATCTATATGTCTAATCTCAACCTTTGTAAGCTCTGGCACTAAATGGCGCATGGCCGGGAATTTCTCCCGACACTGGAGAACATCAAGTTTCTTCTGTTTAACAAGAGCTTTTGGTCTCTATCAGTCATCTATCTATCAAATCAAAGAGATTGATAATCAATCACATCAACAATTGGTACATCTTTTCAATAAAGCAAATCAAGCTATCAAATCAACACAAAACTATCGATCATGGTTTTCTATCAATCAAACTCTGCAATGCTCTTCATCAGAAACTGAATCGGTCAATTAGAGATAATCTATCAATCTACCAATCAAGTCAATCAATTTCTTATCCTATCAATCACATTATCAAAAATTTCTATCAATCAAGACATCAATTGAATACCTATAAATCACATTTGCGCATCAAAATGCCTAAATCTAATCATCTCAATGAATTTTAACATGGACAAAATCAAACAAATTCATCTAAAGAAAAAATGCTAACTTTTTAACAAAAGTGCTATTCTATTAAACATAGGCGCTAAATAATTCAAAAGTGCTAATCTTTTCAACATATGCGATTACCGACAAGTCAAAAGCATTAAATCAATCAAAAGCGCAAACCTTTTTCACATATGCGTGAACACATAAAACAAAAGCATGAATTCTACAAAAGCACTAACATCCTAAGCAAAAGTGATAACCAAACATTCATATGTGCTAAATTAACAAAAGGGAGAATCTACAAAGCAAAAACAAGAAACAAGAAAGCAAAAGCGCTAACATGCAAATTCAAAATCAAAAAATTAAAAACAAAACATAAACGTGCCGAAAAGAAAGGAAATTAGTACGACAAGTTGAAAACAAGCTTGAGATAAGGTACATACTGAATAACCATACTTAGGAGGTCATTGATACCGTCGAACACGCTCAAATCGATGGTTCTCGAACGAAATCACCATTTTGCCAGCTCACCAAGACAATTCTTTTCACTCCACAAGCTAACAAGGATGCAAATGAGGATAAAATTAACCTAGGTTAATTTTATAATTACCATTTGGAAGGGTAAATAATGCTTTTGAGTGGGGCAATTTTATTTATTTTTCACAAATAAATATAATTGAAGGACCTTTTCAATTATCGTGAGATCAATCACTTATCCAAAATTTTTAACAATTTCACGATCAATCTCCCGAGGGGGCACACAATCAGGATTTTTATCTCCATCAAGCACACTATCAAGACTTGATTTAATCTTTGAAATAATGTTGTCTCGACATCATTTCAAAGAGGCGCAAAATGTATACACATAAAAATGGCTATGAGTGATTAAATAAATATTTTATATTTAATTAATATTTATTATTCTATTAAATAGATTGAAAAGATTAATTTATTTAATTAATTTCATGTCCTTCTATTAATTAATTTAATTGAAATATTTTATTGATTAATTCATTTACCCTTTTCCTCTAATCAATTAATTAAATATCTTATATTTAATTTTTTTTTTCTAATTAATTAATTAATATCTAATATTTAATTATTCCTCTAATCAATCAATTAAATATCTAATATTTAATGGTTATTCTTCTATCCTATAGTCTCAAATATTAAATGATTTCTTAAATTATTTTGCAACTATATCTATTTGGAATGCATTACCCAAACACCACAATCGATCACTCGCACATGAAGTTCCACGAGTGTGATATTTTTCAAATCCAACTCATCCTTCCATCTCCACTTCATCTTTCCTTTGCCAACTCATCCATCATGTGGCTAAATTAATTCAACAAAATTAAATAAATAAAACATTTATTAGCCATTTATCTCCAACTTCCAAAATAAATGAAATATTGTATACGTACACATATTTCTTAACCTTCTTCTATATTCTTTCTAACATCCCTATATATTAGGAAGGACTTGAGTCCACTTGTCCTCTCATGCCTAAATCTTCTCCAACCATCCCTAGATTCCCTCAATCAGAAACCCAGTCAAGGTGAGATGAGTGACACTTGTCTTCTCCTTCCTCCTTTCTCTCAACCTTCACCTTTGCTCACAACCATCCAATTTTGCAGATCTGATCATGACCGTTGATCTTAGACACATCATCTTATCCTCTCAAAAGTCTATAAAAGTGGGAGTTTGAGTTGAGAAAGAGTTAGTCTTCAAGTTAAAAATTTGAGTAAACCTATGCATCCGTGAGTTTTTTTTTTATCTTGAAGTAATTAGCAATTTAGCATTTCTCATTTAGCATAATCATTTAGCTTTAAATAATTTGCATTGCATATCATAGTATCAGTTAACTATCACTTGTCAGTCCATTCTTCATATGCCATCTTGGAAACTAACAATGCTTGTCTGAGAGCAAATCATCTACAACTAGGAACAATGGAGTTAGGACACAATGAGACTTAAATCATGAAGGTAATAATATGGTTTTTATTTTAATATCAATTTCATATAGTTTCATTGGTTGAGTTTGGATTTCCTGTAGCATTTCTTTTGTATTTTGTGAAACTAATATGTTGCAGGTAGTATTCTAAAGATGAAATTCAATTTGACACACCATCCATCAAATAATCATAACATATCATCCATCACATAGATCTTCAAAAGTCATCAATATAGGAATAAAACCATAATCATCACCAAAGTATTATCATAAATCTAGATAAGTCTATCAAATCATGAATCAAATGTAAATCTAGGAGGGACACTAAATCCTCCCCCCCTTTGCCTAGGCTTACTCTTGGAAGCCTGAGAACAAATAGGGGTACAACTCTCTCATCCTCTCTGCATCCTCTCATGTCACTAAAGAATCATCACTTGGGTCCCATTGAATCCTTACCTACTCCATGACCTGACCCCTGAGGGTCAGCCCTCAATGCTGAAGAATGCACACGGGCTCCAAAGAAAGTTACCCATCCTTGACCTGCAATACATGCCAATCCAAAAAATGTGACATATTAGGATGATAAAGCCTCAAAATAGACACATGAAATACATCATGGATACGGGACAATCTAGGTGACAAGGCAAGGCGATATGATATAGGACTAATCCGCTCCAAAATCTGAAAAGGTCCTACAAATCGAGGCACCAACTTAGAGCCTTTTCCATAACGGATTCAACTCTTTCACAGACACACTCTCAAAAACACCTTATCTCCAACCGCAAACTGCCTATTCACACGGTGAGCATCTACATATTTCTTCTATCTATCCTGTGCCATTGCCAAAAGCTCTCGGATACACATCACTTACTGCTCCATGTCCTGCAACATCTCTGAACCAAGTATTACTTTGTCCTCCAATCTATACCAACTCAAGGGTGTACGACAAGGCATACCATACAATGCTTGGAAAGGAGACATGCCAATCGAACTATGATAACCATTATTATAGGCAAACTCCACTAAATGAATATACTCCTCCCATCTAGACTGCTGATCCATGACATAAATCCTCAACATATCCTCCAACACTTGATTCACCCTCTCTATCTGACCATTTGTCTCTAGATGATATGGCGAACTAAAGTTCAGTTGTGCTCCCAAATCATGTTGAAGAGTCATCCACAATGCTGAGGTGAACACTAGATCTTGCTATGAAATGATCCGTCGAGGAATACCATGCAACCTCACAACCTGCTCCAAGAAAATACGATACTGATGCTACTATATAGGATTATTTGATCGGTAATAAATGTGCCACCTTGGTCAACCTATTAATGGTGACCATAATAGCATCATGCTAATACAAAGACATAGGAAAACCAACAATAAAATCTATGGATATAATGTCCCATTTCCACTCTGGAACCAGGTTTGACTGCAACAAACCTACTCGATGCTAGTGCTCTGCCTTTACGTGTTGACACTCTAAGAAACATGCCACATAATCAGCTATGTCTCACCTCATACCTGCCCAATGATACAACTGTCACAAATCTGCGTGCATCTTCTTGACACCTGGATTTGTTGAGTAAGGTGCATGATGGGTCTCAAATAAGATCAAGGCTCAAAGACCATCTGAAGGTGGAACATATATGCATCCCAAATGTTGAAGAAGACCATCAAACTCCAAGGAATAACCTGCATATCTACCATCCAAAGCTCTCCTTGGTGCAATTTCCGCACTAACCTCTTGATACCAATTGTTTGAAGGAAGGGCACTAAGAATCTTGCTCCTCAAATCAATAGTTAGATACACCATTAAAACCTCATGCCTCATGTGATTCAAGGCATCTTCAACCACATTCTCCTTACCCTAGATGTATCTCACCTCAAAATCATACTCACATAAGAACTCCATCCAGTGCTGCTCCCTAGCATTCAAATTTGGTTGCATGAAAATGTACTGCAAGCTACGGTGATCATTGTGCAACTCGAATTGATGCCCAAGGAGAAAGTGCCTCCAACTAACCAAAGCATGAACCAATACTGCTAGCTCTAAATCATGAGTAGGGTAATTCAACCCATGAGCTTTAAGCTTGCGTGACTCATATGCTATCACTCTGCAATCTTGCATAAGAACCACTCCAAGACCCTCCAAGGATGCATCTGTGCACACCAGAAAATCACCTAAAGGATCTAGTACTATAAGAATAGGTGCACTAGTTAGATCCTCCTTAAGGATCCTGAAAGCTATCTCACACTGATCTGACCATACAAATTTCTTCCCTTTCCTTTGAAGAGAAGTGATGGGATGAGCAATCTTCAAAAATCTTGCACAAATATGCAATAATATCCTACTAGACCCATGAAACTATGAACCTCTCCCACATTAGTGGGTTCTGGCCAATCCATAATAGCCTGGATCTTAGAAGGATCCATTGCAATTCCCTCTTTTGAAATGACATGTCTGAGATATCCCACTTCCAACTGGAAGAACTCACACTTCACCACATTGGCATACATCTGATTATCTCGCAAATACTGTAAAACCTATCTCATGTGGTACTCATGCTCCTCTATTGACCATGAGAAAACCAATATGTCATCCAAGAATACAAGCACAAATTTGTTGTGATATGTCCTGAAAAACCCGTTCATCAAGCTCATAAAAACTGATGGAGCATTAGTGAGACCAAAAGGCACCACTGTAACTCATAGTGACCATATCTAGTGCGAAAATCTGTGCGATGAATATCTGCCTCATGAATCCTCTGCTAGTGATACCCTGTCTTAAGGTCTATCTTGGAGAAGACCTTTGCATCCTTAATTTGATCAAACAAATCATCAATCCTAGGCAAGGGATATCAGTTCTTTGCCATCACCTTATTAACTTTCTTGTAATCAATGCATAGCCTAAGAGATCCATCCTTTGTCTTCACAAACAATATTGGTGCACCCCATGGTGAGACACTGGGGTGAATGAATCCCTTAGCTAATAACTCCTCAAGCTGCAACCTCAACTCACTCAACTCCTGAGTGGTCATCTGATAAGTAGCCTTCGATATGGACTCTGCACCTAGAACCAAGTCTATCCAAAAGTCGATGTCGCACTTTGGCAAAAAACCTAGAATCTCACTAGGAAAGACATTTGCAAACTCCTGAAGAATGGGATGCTGATGAAGGAGATCATCACAATTCCCTCCCTCATCTAACTCATTCACTCTAACTACAAATAACTGACATCCTCACCACACATTGCTTCAATTGCATAGCAGAAATCATGTGAAGGGAAGTAGATCTTAGAACACCTACTAACTCCACACTCTTCCCACTATCATCCAAACACTGCACTCTCTTGCCATGACAATCAATACTAGCCGAATGAAACTCAAGCCAATCCATACCAAGCACAACTCCATATGAATCTAAAGAAAGAACACAAAGATATACTAAAGTGGTACAAACTCCCAAATCCAACTCATAACCATGCACCATGGAATCAACTGCCACCTTGGACCCCATAGCAAGCTTAAATTTCCACCTATCACCTTGCTTTGCCACAACAAGCCCGCATCGCTCTACTACTTAAGGAGAAATGAAAGAATCAGAAGCAACATAATCAAATAGAACAGAGCAAGAGATACCACCTATCTCACCTATAGTCTCAACAACTGTAGCCTGGTGCTCGGCCTGACGATTATCAACCAGCCCAAACACACTATGGGACCTCCTTGTGTCACCTATTGTAGGATTAGAAGCTTCTGGTCTCTATCTTGACATCTACGTGGATCTTTGAGGGTAATGAGATGCATAATGACAAATCTTCCCACAAGTGAAGCAACTCCCTCTAGTGAATCCTCGAGTCTCTGGAGGTGCACTAAACTACTAAACACTGCCTCTACTTGACTGGTAGAAACTATGAGCTAGTTGAGAAGGAACTAATCATTTATCATGCTTCCTAATACAATCTCTATGCTACTGATATCTTGAACCATGTGCAAAGTTATGATTATGAGGATACTTATTCCAATAGCATGGATTGCTACGAAAAGAAGAGGGATGACTCCTGGCAATGCTCGATGATTGCAACTATGCACTCCTCACAAATGAGAATGGAGTACTAAATGACTACACACCCGACGCACATCCTGATGCTAAAGTCAAGTTCTCCTCTACCAACCGTGCCTTTTTTACAACTACCTTCAATGACTTAGGCTCATGCATCTAAACCTCACTGCTGATGTGGTCACTGAGACCTCTAAAAAAGTGTTGAATCAACATCAACTCATTCTCATCTATCCTAACATACTACTTAAGCTCAAAGAACCTCCACTCGTATTGCTCAACTAACATACCCTGCTACCTCAAATCATGAAAGTCATCGGCCTTTCTTTGCCTCCAATGATCTGATAGAAAACAAGCATCAAAATGCTCTAGAAACATCTCCCATGAAACAATCACAATATCAATACGCAGCTTACGCTCCTTTGTCTACCACCATGTCAATGCAAAATCATGAAGATGCATGATCACACATCTCACCTTGGTGTTATTGATATACGGGTACATAGAAAAACACCTATTCAAATCCAGAAACCATGTCTCTACCTCCATGCCACTGTTGGAACCATCGAAGGTAGGAGGACGAGCTCGCAAGAGATTTCTCATGTGGCTAGCTGCACTAGCATCTGAATCCATCTCCAATCTCCTCGATGGTGAACATGAATTCTCTATCTCTTGATGATGAGAATGATGAGACTCCTCTTGATGATTCCCTTCCTGACCTGAGCCTAATCCTAAGCGATCAAGAAGATTCTACATTGCAGTGACCAACTACGGAATCACATCACCTCCAGGCTGCTCCTGCTGCTGCTCCTCATGGTTGACTCCTTATAAACCTTGGGATGAGGGTTCCTATGAGTACCCATGCAACCACCATGGCCACATCCATGACCTCTAGCAGACATCTCGTCTAAGAAAGATGAAAAATGACCATAAGATAATGCTAAATCAACTAATGCAAATAAAATAACAAGCATGGATAAACCGTTGGACTACCCCATGATGAGTGCCAACATACACAATGGGCTCATGTAAAAACCAGAGTAACCAGTGTATGAACATGGCCTCTGATACTAGATGTAATGCCTGCCAAAATACCCTAGAGAAATACACCTAATCTATCTACAATGGAGACAATTTTTTTTTTAAATGCACATCTTTTAAACAACATATGCAACTATAGCATCCATATAAAGCATATCAAAATATAACATCTACTAAATGCATCAGTTATAATCACATCATATTCTTAATTACTACATTGCATAACACATCTTAGCATAATTTATGCAAGCAGAATAACATATCATATCATCTTTTCCCTAGGGTATCTCAACATCACTACTTAAGAGTAACATCCTATGAACTAGATTCATTTTAAGAACCAATAATAAATGTTCCTAATTATATATAATACATCCATTCCAAAATCATAAAGCTAACACATATTATTCCTAACATCATGATACTAATCTCATAATCAATATTTACTTCCATTAACACTATCTTAGATCTAGGAATCTTATGCATAACATTAGGAATACTTTCATATGCAATTACATTAACATACATCCATGATAACTAAACAAGGAACATATTTCCGTCTAAGAGTCATACATTAATTTATTTGAACATACAATAGGAAAACTTGTATCATATTCCAAGAATATCATTTGATTACATACAATTCCTAGTCTTACAATGTCATATTACATAGATTTACTTTTACAAGGTACATGATCCTTTCCTTAATACAATGCCATTATGAATACATGAGAAATACAATACATAAAATAAACTTTAGATCTTCTCATACAATGAAGAGAAATATAATCCACATCCATGCATGCAACTCCAATGAAGAATATCCCAATGGGAGAAGGCATCAAACCACCCGACCATGTGGAACCAAATAGGAACCACCCCCCGTGTTAGGAGATGGCATGGGGTGCCAACACTCACTCAAGACCTAGGTTGACACCTAACAACCATGGGACTCAATATAGCACATAATGCACTCAACATAACAATAATCACATGACTTCACAAAGGCTGAAATCAGCAATAGACTCTTCTAGAGGCATACAATAAATCATGGCATATGTATATGGTCACATGTAGGAATGGAGTGTCATCACATGTTGTCCTCATATAGAAGATAATATGGCCATCCTTACTAGTCACACTCCTATGAGCTAGCCTCACAAAGAAGGTAAATATGAACCCATAGTAGACATGTATGCCATCCTCACAAAGAAGAGCAATACATACTCCTAATAGTCATACAAGCTACCCTCACAAAAGAAGGGTGGAAACAATCCCTTAAAAAACATGTGGAGCCATCTCAACCTATGTGAGTACAAGGGATATTTTATTTCCATCTCATATGGCCTCAACCAATTAGAATTATCTTATTAGGTGGAACCCAAACCCCATCAATTATTGAATGTTATCACTGAATTACAAAAAAGAAAAATCCCAATGTGCCCTGGCGGTCTAGGTGCCAAGCAACGTAACTCATGTGACCCCAATCATCACAAGGAATCCAACTTCCCCTAATCATATAACAAGCCATAGGGTAACACATAAAATGACATCACAACACATAAAGAATGCTCACAAAAGACTTTCAAGAACACATAACATCACTGGAAACATATTGCACATAGAGAATACATATGAACCATTACAAGCATAGGGCCTTCACCAATGCAAGAACATGAAACATAAGCACATCATAAACTATAGAAAATCATCAACAACAAGATACAAATCATCCCACTGGAGTCATAGAAACAATCCTCAAACAACAAGGCAACAACCTCTTATTGGAGCAACTTTTGCATAAGGAAACTCCTTAATGGTAGGGCATGATCCCACTTACCGAAGTACAAAATAAATAATTAAACATTATAAAAAATCACGAATCAATTAAAAATGCTCAATATAGACTTCACATGCCTCTGGAAAACTCACACAATCCAACTAGAACTTTACAACACTAAAATTGACCTTTCTGGGTCTCCCAGACCAGTTCAACTCTCTTGGTATGCAGGTTAGCACCCCTGGTATGTAGGGTAGCATTATGGGAACATATCATAGCATTTGGGATGATTGTATAATATTTTTAGCTCATTGGTCAACATTTTGGGCTTCTAGGTCAGCTTTCTCAGTTTGGAGGTTATCTCTCTTGGTCAGTTTGCTAGCACTTAGGGTCTGAACTATGACATTATTGGTATACATAGTGGCGTTCCTCATTGATAGGGTATCATTCTTGGTTGATATGGTGGTGTTTTTGGTAGTTTTGGTGGTGTTTCTCGTTAAGTGTACAAAATCAAGGTGTTAAGAGATCCTATGCTCCAATCTATTGCCCAAATCTTCTAAGGAGGCAAAAATGACCTGTTTGGCTGAAGGAGAAGGTTGGATTAGGTCCATAAGGTGTGGGAACTATCAATAGTCATAATTCAACTCATTGATCATAGTTTGCAAGTCCCACAAAGTCAAGGTACAAAGATCTGCAAATAATGAGATAAGGATGAGAGAGATAGCCTAATCCTAAAAACAACTTAAGAGCCAAATGGAGACCTTACAAACATGATAAGTAATTTCATTCACAATACAATATGGCCTGCCACATACTCCACACTCACATAGAGAGTTCAGTGAACTCCCAACAGCCCCAGAGACTCACATAAAGCACAAAGAGAGACTCCTATTACACAAGGTCTCTCAAAAAGGGATTCACTACACTTTAAAATGATAACCAAAGAAAAACACATCTTGAAATTTGCATACAAAAGGGAAAGCATTCACAAGGAATGTATGTATAATACACTTCCCGACAATAACTCAGAAAATAAAAAACCAAAAACAATATGCAATCGCCCTTCCCAATTCTAATCAGAATGCAATAAAATTAAACAACATAGATCACTTTCCAAAAACCAATTCCAATCTTCCCACAAGCAATCCATTTAAAACACAGAGCATGCACAATATTTCCAGAAAACTGAATTAAAAGGGAAAATTCACCAACGTGCAAATGCAAATCTTGGAATAAAATTTGAAGAGGAGCAATCCAAAATCCAAATCAAACTCCAACAATATTCAGTCGCAATCAGAATCCAAAATCCAAAATCAAAATCCTCCCGAAAAGTTCCAGCAACACTTCGAGAAATTCAATAAATTAATTTCATATGAAAAACTATAGGTTATGATCAACCAATCAAAATAATCCATGAAAATAATATTTCTTACCTACCGTGTATAGTTCCAAGGTAAGATTATTTTATTATATTTTCTACCAACAATTTAAATTCACCCAATTACCAAATAGGGTAGGTAGAATATATTATATTTTATTTTACCCCACCCCATGCATAATAAAAAGCAAAGTAGTAATATTATATTATTTTTTAGGGGTGTAGAAATAGAAATAGGTTTTACATCTTTTATATTAATAATAATAAAATCAACTTTACAACTATATCTAAAATAAATTAAATAAATCAATTAACAATACATAAAATCAAAAGGATCAAATTAATTAAATAAAACAATAGTCAATAAATCAATTAAATAAATAACAATCAATTAAATCCAAAATAAAACCAATTAATTAATAAATCAAACATTAATAAATTCAATAATAATAAATCAAATATCCATTAATTAATTGATTAATTATATAGCTTTAATAACTATTACTCAATGTTAATTAAAAAATTAAATAAACATTATCCAACCATAGGATAATTAATCCAATCAATGATAAATCATGAAAGGCCTTCCCCAAACCAAGCTTTGATTAACTTAGTCACCATGTTTGACCCTAGAAATAAATGCTTTATAATTCAATAGATAGATTGGTGAGAAAAGTAATTTAACCAAGTTATAGAGTTATTGCACCTTGTGGTGTACATTTTGATTGTTATGAATTTGAAATCCTAAAAGATCCATTGATTGGATAATCTTGATTTAACGTATGTCAGCTAGGTCTGGATTTAGAACTTATAGGATTCCATGATTTGGATAACATTTCTATATGTTGATGCTTTATTTATATGCTTTATGATATAGAACACTACATGATTTTTGAATAGGATGAATTTGCAGGACCTTACTATGATGATAGAAATATGATGTATAAATTGTTCATATGTAAATTGTATGCAAGTGATGATGTGTATTATTATTCTTGTGATTTATATTATATGAGGTTACTTGAAGCTACTAATGTGTAAATTGAGATGCGCAGGAAGTTATCCATGTGACCATGGAAATATTACGGAGAATCAAACCTAGACCTATGTATGTTTGTAAAGCAAGGGTTTGTCTATTTGGAGAGACAACACCCCGTTTGTGTTGTATTTTATTCGCAACAGTAAATGATGCATGTGTGTTAAGTTTTATTTAATTGATTTATGTAAAATCCACAAGAGACACGATTTCATGTATAAATTGGTAAAAGTATTTTCTTTGTGTCACTTGACACGTGTGGATTTATGTTTGAATTTTTAAATTTGTCTCTTGGTGGGAATTGTTTAACTATAACTTTTTCAATTAATGTAATGTGATGTCATAAATGCCTTGGGAAAATAATCTTTGGGATGGTCAACATAGGTTTGACCCGAAAATAAACTTCAGAGGAGTCAAAAAAGGGTTAAATGGAGACCTAGGGGTAGTTTAATAGGGTTTCCTAAAGCCCCTAAGGTATACCTAAGGGTTAGGGGTAATTTTAGGCAAGTTTCTACTCCCATGTGACCTTTTAGACACCCTAAAAAGTGACTTTTCTAAGTTGTGCGAAAATTGATCTAGAAGACTTGAACTAAGTTGAAAACCTTCCTTTTCGAAGGAGAGTTCCCTTTCCCATTTTACCTTACCTTCCTTTTTAGTTTTTAGAAACTTGTGAGAACTCTCACAATGGGCTTCTTAAGCAAGAATTAGAAAATTAGTGGGTAATCACCCACTCTCCATTTTTTGGAGACAAAAGAATTTTGAATAGAGAATTTGGCTAAGGGTAGAAAGAGAAGAACCGTGGAATTGGGTTGCTCATCCTCAACAAAACTAGCATACCTTTGGGAAGTTTAAGGTTGGTTGTATTTTTCTTATAATGATTTCTTATTGCATGTGTTTTGAAAGTAATGTTTGTGTAAAAGACTAGTTTTCGTGCATGTTTCTTGAAAATTTATTTGGTCTTTTGTGTTTATACAATGTATGTGTTTTTGGAGTAATCAAGTCCTCCTACCCTTGGGAGAGAGGAGGATCTTGTGGGTGGTAGAAGTGACAACCCTTGAGTGAGAGGCTCTCGTTATGAGAGTGATCATAAGGGATTTTTGTGACCCTTGTTGCATGGCTTGTTTATGCATTGGGGGTCATAAGGAGGGAAATAAGGCATGAATGCCTTGGGGGGCATAAGGAATATGGGGTTGTTATACTTGATGTATTTAGTTTGCCATGAGGTGGCTATATGTTTTTCCATACTTGCAGTATCCTTGGGGTACTTGGTCCACTACCACCCTTGAAAAGGACATCACAATGAGTGGTGTAGTGTAGCCTGGGTTGGGATTGTATTTTGAGTTTATGTGTATTCTATTTTTTTTGTGTTTGCATGTTTGTTACCCATCTAGGGCTTGGTTCTCTGAGCTTGGGGGTGGCTACCAGTTAGCCTAGGCTGGGAGGTGAGCTCTCCATGGTCATATCCTTTGATTTATTTGTAGTTTGTTAGAAGAAATATCAGGGCATGCAGTTATGGCGGAAGATGTTGATTGAGAAAAAAAAAAAAAAATGTTGTAAATGTAATACCCTTTGAAAAGTCCTCATTTATTTGAAATGAGAGGCTATTTGTAAAATAGAAATAAAGACTTGGGGATATGTTATTTGTTATATATATGCAGAAAATATCATGTTATTTTGCAGAAAAGATAAATGGTTTATTTCTAAGTTCTAGTCCTAAAGTTGAGGTTAAATCTTGTAGAGTATTTAATATTTCTTGAAAGGAAATGAGTTAAATTTATTCTTTTATTTAATTGATAAGAAATAGAATTGATTTTTGCATGTATGCAAAGGCTGAAATATAAAAGCATTTAGGATTATACATGGAAATGTAAAAGTATTTTAATTAAATCTGTGATTTTATTTTAAATGCAGAAAATAAAATCTAAAATTATCATAACCATCTCTATAGTTTAAGTTAATAAATTCTTTATTTAATATAGTTGCTGTTTTAGGATTAGTTAATTTTGTTATTTATTTTTATTACAAAAAGTACATCTATGTTTTAACTATAAAGTATCCAAATCTGTCATTTAAATAGTTGTTCTAGATTTTTGCAAAGTCTGTTAAATTTAATTATTGTAGGAAATGAAGATCTTAACCTATTATAGTTTTATTTAAATAAAATCTAGATTTATTAGGTTGCTGGTAAATTTATTAAATTTAGTCCTTGATATAGTTGAAGTTAGGTATTTTTAAAATACTGGCATTTATTTATTTACAGAAATAACATCTACAGTAAAATTACTTTTGCTGTAATTGAAATCAGAATCTTTCATAATCCATCTAATTTATATTTTGCATCTAGGAAATTTATGCAAAGAAATAAATCAAAAGGAAACAATATAATGCCTCAGTAATTGTTTGAATACTCACCTAACTTCAAAATACTATGGACTCTTAAATATATAAATTCTATTTTATAAAAAATATATATATATAGTTATATAGAAATATATAAAATCATATACATGCATATTTCATGTATATACTTATATATATACATATAAAATATATCATATAATTACCTACGAAATAAATGTATATGTATATATATATATATATTGTACATATAAAAAAAATAAAAAATAAACAAAAAATAAACAAAACAAAAAATGCAAAGGAAAATGGGGAGGGGGGGCCAATCGGGCCCTTGGGCACGCAGACCCTGTGCGGACTGCGTCCCTCACAGAGGCCGCAACCTCTGTGCGGGCCACGACTCTCATAGGGGCCTGCGACTGCCTGTGCGGGCCGTGCTCCGCACCAGTGGTCGTGGCCACTGTGCGGGCCGCGACTCACATAGCGGCCAAGGCCACTATGTGGGCCGCGACCCCCACAGTGGGGCGACCCACTGGTGGAGCCTCCTCCGCCCAACCACCATGACCGCCACACGTAACCCCCATTCGACCCTGCAACAACATAAACCCAAACACCCCCCCCCAAAAAAATAAAAATAAAAAAATAAAAAAATAATTAAACCCTAGCCCGAGTAGGGCCAGGGTATTAATATAAAAATGGTGAAATTATAATGTAATGAGTATTTTATAATGCAAAACCCCTAGCTAGGGTTTGCATGGATTTGTGCTTTTATAAAATTCGGAAATAAAATCACTATATTTTTTAAATATATATATATTTATATATGTGTTTATATATATAAATATAATTATTTATATACACATAGATGAAAATATAATTAGAAAGTTATGGGAATTAAAGAATAAAACAAATCTTTAGATTTAAATATTTTTATTATTAATTGGAGATGAACCTAAATATAGGTATTTACTTTGTAGATCATATTTTCTTTATGGATTTAATCACCAATGAAGTATTATTTATGTTAGATTTAATTAGATTGAGACGTTTACAAATTACATATTAATGAAGTTAATATTTTAAATTCAAATAGATTGTGTTATTTTTGAGTTAAAAATCAGGAAGTGATATTTAATTTTAATTAAATAAATTTAGCGGTTTTAGCTCAGCCTAATGTTTAATTAATTGTTTAAAAAAAATATACACTTAAAAATCTAAGTGTCGAGACTAATTTAATTTCCTTCTTAAAAGCTATTAAGAACTATTGAAAATTCCTAGCATCCTTGTCTATCGAATTCAGATTAACCTAATGGGCTAAATTGAAGAGTTAAAATAGTATTTGTTTAATTTAGATTTCCGTATTTAAATTAGTAAAATTATTGCGTACTTGAAGCTAGTAGAAAATATTAACTATAAATAGAGTTAAAATGAAACATGTTATAATATTTTATATTTGTTGATTTAATGGTTAAAGATGTGATTTTTTAAATAAATAAAAAATTATCCCGTTCTTGCCCTAAATTTTGGGCATGACATTTTGGTATTAGAGTCCTAGGTTCAAACACTGGTGAACATGGGCTACATTCATAACTTAGTTGAAACCAAACCATGGCTTGAAGTATAACACCTAGGTGGAAACTTGTGAAATAACAAAGAGAAACATAAGTGAAAATTCTTTTAAATCAACAAATCAACATATATCAAATCAAGGGGTTCCAAGGATCACTAAAAGCCCTAAAATTTGAACTTATTAGTCATAAAGTTTATGGCATAATAAAAAAATAAAATAAAAAAACCCCCAAGGGCTGCAAAATTTTAAATTATTATTTATATGAAGTATTTTCAGTGTTTAATAACGAAAAATAGATCTGTTGTACTTATGAGGTTACCATTCAATTGGAACCTAAACGCAATAATTGCCCTAATCAAATCAAGTACGAGGAGTTAAATTCTACAATAAAATACCTCTGATGGTAACTAAAGGAATGCCATCCATTGAGATATGTTCATGACAATGGCAAGTCAAGCAAGATAGTCAGACCTAAGATAAAGGCACAATAAACAAGATAAATAAGATTGAGAGGGTTCAAGTTAAGTTTTTAAGCTATGTGAAATTATGATGGTTAAAAATATCAAGGCCGCCATTGGAGACATAAATGAAGAAGAGTTAAAAGGAACTCTTGCGAAGCTTAGATAGAAGCATTAACCTATCCTAAATAACTAGGTACCTTAAGAATGTGGTCATGTTAGAATTCTTATTTAGAGCATTTGTTGGACAATGTTGGTAGCAATACAGTGGAGTTGGAATTGGATAACCCTGAAGATAATAACTAAAATGATGAATGGCAATCCCCTTGATCAAAAAACCCTAGTAATACTATAGGTGAGTTAAATAAGGAGAAAGGAGGCATGAATCTTCTTGGGTTAAAACATGTATTTACAATAAACCCTAAGATCATCCATGGTTATATAATTGGGCAAACAAGCAAGTAAAACCTCAACTAGTTCCTTTATGGGAAGCTAATCATGAAAAGGGTAAATAATGGAAGAGAGAGTAGAGTTGATTTGGGGATCGTACAAAAATCTCCATTGAAATACAAGGAGTATAAAGGTATCAGGATCTTATAATCTAGGGATAAGTAACTAATACTCATTCAGAAAACTAAGGAGGAAAGTGCAACCCAGTCATGGTTAGTCGCTAGGTACAAGACAATATGTAACACAATTTAACTACTTGGCACAATCGAAGAAGTTTTGCAAATTACGACACTCAAGTATGAAAGTATGCGAAAACATTAAGTATGGATGAAGCAACAGGTGGATGGAAATGGCTTATGGAAGGATAGTATAACAGTGATATAATACCAAAGCTTTAATGAGAATTAGTTGGCAGTATAAAATATTTATGAGAACATGGATAAGGAGCCGAATTATGTGGTTAGCCAAGGGAGAACTTGGAAAATTATGGGTCTTAAGACATTGGTAATTATTGGACACCTTTAAGTTATACCGTAATTAGGTAACAAAATATTATGATGATAAGGTGTTTATTTTTGTGGATTGAAGGAAATCGTAAGTTGTGATATGCCAGAAATGGCTAGTTAGTAAATATAAATAAGTAATATGGAACGAGATAACTTCCCTTTTTACCAATATTATTTAAAAGGGTGGGTGTTGGTCACTTTTCGAGTGCACACCCCCTTGATATCATAAGTTGCATAAGCGAAGTAGGAGGGAATAAGTCAACTCTCCGCGAGGTTTGAATTATGTCATGGAATGTGTGGGAAGAAATTAGTTGTCAAGCGCTATTGATTTTACTTGACAATTAGTTCACCCCAAATAGCTCTTAACCTTAAGTGTGAGTAATTTGACAACAAGCTCCTACCTAATGAAGGCAAGTGAATGTTAGAGGTAAAAGTATAAGGAGATAGCTTTAGGTGCTAAGAAAACAAATGATGTCCCTAGTAAAATTATATGATTACATTATGTAAATCCTAAGAGGTTCTAAGTAAACAAGTGTCAATGTTGTACCGAACTATTAACCGTGTGTGTAAGACATGAAAGTGTCGATACTTGAGCTACCACGTAACATTGAATCAAGGTTTAGCATATTAAGATAATTAATAGAAGCCATAATAAATTAAGTTATTAAGGAAGGATGTATTAACATGATGGAGGAAATTGGATATTTATTAAATAATTGATATTGAACCAAGTAACTATATAAATGTCTATTTAGTAGAAGATGACCTAATTAAGTACTATTAAACGCAACTGTAATGAAAGAGACTTTTGAGTGAAATTATTATTGCCCTTATTAAATTTATTTGATCCACTTGAGAATAGGAGTTATCGTATTTGTTATGTTAGTAGTTTTCTTAATCCTATCGCCTAGGAGTTTTATCAAGACCTAAGGTTTCGTTGGATCAGCTTGTTAAGCTTTAACTTCTAATTAAGCATAGATTGCGTATAATTAAGTGTTCAAAAAGATTAGTGCAAGGGGAATGGATAGAGAATGGTAGAGTTAGTGCAAGCACCTATTAGAATATAATTGAGGTTAATAACCTTGAATAGATAGTGGATTATATCAGAAAGTGTTGCTTGAAATAGTAAGCACGTGAAGGTTAAAATGGAACATGATTTATAAAAATGAATGCGATCTCTTGTGTATAAGAATTTAATTCCTAAATCAATAAAGGATTATAAAGAATCTAAAATCTCAAGAGTCTAATAATCACTTCCTAACACACTCAGGACGTGTGATCTTGGGTGATGTATTGTGGTTACTCCATATAGCATGGCTAGAATGGTCATCTTGTTTCGAGTTTGATTCGACATTAATTTTTATTTTCTTTAAAAAGTATATTGTGACACGGGGGCTAGAACTTTCCTTTTATTTATTTTTTTATGAAGAGAGGACCACTAAATTTATGTTTCTTTTTATATGAACTATGGCACTTGCCATGTTTCTAGTTTTAATATTTTTCAATTTCCGGCATTTTTCTTCTTTTTATTGGACTTGACAGAAGTAGCTTGCATTTTGATCTTGTAAAGTGTCAAAGTGGTCATTTTGATGGTTGATATAACTAGCCCTAGTGATGTGATTTGTGTAATATCTATCATGTTCGTTGAACCACTGATAGTGTGTCAAGGGAGAATACCACAAGGAGTGAAATTAGGCACAAGAATTAACAAAGAATGTGTTTTATCAAATTAAGATAAAGGAAGGAAAATCCTCCTAAGTAAAATTAATTGCGAGTAATCTAAAAGAGAAATTTTTTTATAACAATAGTGTGACCTAGACCTAATGAATTGCGAAAGTAATGATTGTCGACTGGTAAATTTGGCATGTGTATGGAGATGATTGCATGGATGATATCTAAAAATAGTATGAATAATTTCTACTACTCCCTTAGAATGGGATTGTTGTGTACCTTAATATTTGGAAATGGTGAATAATGTTCCCTATAAAACTTAAACCTTGGAGCCTAGAAAAATAAAAACATTTTAATCCCTAGTGGTAGAAAACTACCCTATATAAGGGTGGAACTGAAGAACCTAAATTTGATTTTGCCTCATCACCTAAGAAAGTTGGAAGAAATTATGCACCTAGGATGGTTTAGCAAATAAGGTATCAACACCCTAATGAGGTGCCTCGAATGTAGAATAATTAGATTCACTGTGGTTAAGTGTGATGTCAATTGTCTTAAGTAACATGCATGGACGAGAATACAGTTGGTTAAACATGCTTTTAAACAAATCCTAAACAAGTAGAACTCCTAGAAAATTCAATATGTGTAACCTTGATTATGATTTGGAGGGTGCAATAATGTAAGTTGTTGAAAGATAGAAGTTTGCAAACACCTACCTGAGATCTAAGGGAAATGTAATAAAAATACTAAGAATTAACCTTGTGAAGATAGTAAGTTAATTTCAATAATAAGCTGATTTTGGTATTTCATCCTTCTAGTAGGCAAGTTAAGATTTTTAGTAACTCATTGAAATTGTGGGAAATGTTATGTCCCTACTTTGTAAATCCTACTCACGCGACTTCCAAGAGTAAGTCAAACCCTAGGGGAGGAGGATGTAAGGCCCTCCCCAAACCAAGCTTTGATTAACTTATTGACCATGTTTGACCTTCGTAATAAATGCTTTATAATTCAATAGAATGGACCGTGTTAGACAAATAGATTGGTGAGAAAAGTAATTTAACCAAGTTATAGAGTTATTGCACCTTGTGGTGTACATTTTGATGTGTTATGAATTTGAAATCCTAAAAGATCCATTGATTGGATAATCTTGATTCAACGTATGTCAGCTAGGTCTGGATTTAGAACTTATAGGATTCCATGATTTGGATAACATTGCTATATGTTGATGCTTTATTTATATGCTTTATGATATAGAACACTACATGATTTTTGAATAGGATGAATTTGCGGTGATAAATGATAAATGTCGTTATTGAATTTGCAAGACTTTAGTATGATGATAGAAATATGATGTATAAATTGTTTAGATGTAAATTGTATGCAAGTGATGATGTGTATTATTATTCTTGTGATTTATATTATAAGAGGTTACTTGAAGCTACTAATGTGTAAATTGAGATGCGCAGGAAGTTATCCATGTGACCATGGAAATATTACGGAGAACCAAACCTAGACCTATGTATGTTCGTAAAGCCAAGGTTTGTCTATTTGGAGAGACAACACCCCGTTTGTGTTGTATTTTATTTGCAACAGTAAATGATGCATGTGTGTTAAGTGTTATTTAATTGATTTATGTAAAATCCACAAGAGACACGATTTCATGTATAAATTGGTAAAAGTATTTTCTTTGTGTCACTTAACACATGTGTGGATTTATGTTTGAATTTTTAAATTTGTCTCTTGGTGGGAATTGTTTAACTATAGCTTTTTCAATTAATGTAATGTGATGTCATAAATGCCTTGGGAAAAGAATCTTTGGGATGGTCAACATAGGTCTGACCCGAAAATAAACTTCAGAGGAGTCAAAAAAGGGTTAAATGGACACCTAGGGGTAGTTTACTAGGGTTTCCTAAAGCCCATAAGGTATACCTAAGGGTTAGGGGTAATTTTAGGCAAGTTTCTACTCCCATGTGACCTTTTAGACACCCTAAAAAGTGACTTTTCTAAGTTGTGCGAAAATTGAACTAGAAGACTTGAACTAAGTTGAAAACCTTCCTTTTTGAAGGAGAGTTCCCTTTCCCCTTTTTCCTTACCTTCCTTTTTAGTTTTTAGAAACTTTTGAGAACTCTCACAATGGGCTTCTTAAGCAAAAATTAGAAAATTAGTGGGTAATCACCCACTCTCCATTTTTTGGAGACAAAAGAATTTTGAAAAGAAAAAGATAGAATTTTGGATTGAGAATTTGGCTAAGGGTAGAAAGAGAAGAACCGTGGAATTGGGTTGCTCATCCTCAACAAAACTAGCATACCTTTGGGCAGTTTAAGGTTGGTTGTATTTTTATTATAATGATTTCTTATTGCATGTGTTTTGAAAGTAATGTTTGTGTAAAAGACTAGTTTTCGTGCATGTTTCTTGAAAATTTATTTGGTATTTTGTGTTTATACAATGTATGTGTTTTGGGAGTAATCAAGACCTCCTACTCTTGAGAGAGAAGAGGATCTTGTGGGTGGTAGAAGTGACAACCCTTGAGTGAGAGGCTCTCATTATGAGAGTGATCACAAGGGATTTATGTGACCCTTGTTGCATGACTTGTTTATGCATTGGGGGTCATAAGGAGGGAAATAAGGCATGAATGCCTTGGGGGGCATAAGGAATATGGGGTTATTATACTTGATGTATTTAGTTTGCCATGAGGTGGCTATATGTTTTTCCATACTTGCAGTCTCCTCAGGGTACTTGGTCCACTAGCACCCTTGAAAAGGACATCACAATGAGTGGTGTAGTGTAGCCTGGGTTGGGATTGTGTTTTGAGTTTGTGTGTATTCAATTTTTTTTGTGTTTGCATGTTTGTTACCCATCTAGGGCTTGGTTCTCCGAGCTCGGGGGTGGCTACTAGTTAGCCTAGGCTGGGAGGTGAGCTCTCCATGGTCATATCCTTTGATTTATTTGCAGATTGTTAGAAGAAATATCAGGGCATGCAGTTATGGCGGAAGATGTTGATTGAGAAAAAAAAAAAATGTTGTAAATGTAATGCTCTTTGAAAAGTCCTCATTTGTTTGAAATGAGAGGCTATTTGTAAAATAGAAATAAAGACTTGGGGATATGTTATTTGTTATATATATGCAGAAAATATCATGTTATTTTGCAGAAAAGATAAATGGTTTATTTCTAAGTTCTAGTCCTAAAGTTGAGGTTAAATCTTGTAGAGTATTTAATATTTCTTGAAAGGAAATGAGTTAAATTTATTCTTTTATTTAATTGATAAGAAATAGGATTGATTTTTGCATGCATGCAAAGGCTGAAATATAAAAGCATTTAGGATTATACATGGAAATGTAAAAGTATTTTAATTAAATCTATGATTTCATTTTAAATGCAGAAAATTAAATCTAAAATTATCATAACCATCTCTATAGTTTAAGTTAATGAATTCTTTATTTAATATAGTTGTTGTTTTAGGATTAGTTAATTTTGTTATTTATTTTTATTACAGAAAGTACAACTATGTTTTAGCTATAAAGTATCCAAATCTGCCATTTAAATAGTTGCTGTAGATTTTTGCAAAGTCTGTTAAATTTAATTATTGCAGGAAATGAAGATCTTAACCTTTTATAGTTTTATTTAAATAAAATCTAGATTTATTAGGTTGCTGGTAAATTTATTAAATTTAGTCCTTGATATAGTTGAAGTTAGGTATTTTTAAAATACTGGCATTTATTTATTTACAGAAAATAACATCTACAGTAAAATTACTTTTGCTGTAATTGAAATCAGAATCTTTTATAATCCATCTAATTTATATTTTGCATCTAGGAAATTTATGCAAAGAAATAAATCAAAAGGAAACAATATAATGTCTCAGTAATTATTCGAATACTCACCTAACTTCAAAATACTATGGACTCCTAAATATATAAATTCTGTTTTATAAAATATATATATATATATATATAGTTATATATAAATATATATAATCGTATACATGCAGATTTCATGTATATACATATAAAATATATCATATAATTACCTGCGAAATAAATGTATATGTAAATATAAATATATATATCTAAATATATAAATGAATATATATATATATATATATATATATACATATATATATTTATATATTGTACATATAAAAAAATAAAAAAATAAAAAATAAATAAACAAAAAAAAAAAATGCAAAGGAAAATGGGGAGGGGGGGGCAATCGGGCCCTCGGCTGCGCAAGGCACGCAGACCCTATGCGGGCTGCATCCCTCACAGAGGCTACAACCTCTGTGCGGACCGCAACTCTCACAGGGGCCTGCGGCTCCCTGTGCGAGTCGTGGCCACTGTGTGGGCCGCGACTCACATAGTGGCCAAGACCACTGTTTGGGCTGCGACCCCCACAGTGGGGCGACCCACTGGTGGAGCCTCCTCCGCCCAACCGCCATGGCCGCTGCACGTAACCCCCATTTAGCCCTGCAACAACATAAACCCAAACCCCTAAAAAAATAAAAATATGAAACCCTAGCTCGGGTAGGGCTAGGGTATTAATATAAAAATGGTGAAATTATATTGTAATGAGTATTTTATAATGCAAAACCCCTAGCTAGGGTTTGCATGGATTTGTGCTTTTATAAAATTTGGAAATAAAATCACTATATTATTTATATATATATGTGTGTGTGTGTGTGTGTGTTTATATATAAAAATATAATTATTTATATAGACATACATGAAAATATAATTAAAAAGTTATGGGAATTAAAGAATAAAGCAAATCTTTAGATTTAAATATTTTTATTATTAATTGGAGATGAACCTAAATATAGGTATTTACTTTGTAGATCATATTTTCTTTATGGATTTAATCACCAATGAAGTATTATTTATGTTAGATTTAATTAGATTGAGACATTTACAAATTACATAGTAATGAAGTTAATATTTTAAATTCAAATAGATTGTGTTATTTTTGAGTTAAAAATCAGGGAAGTGATATTTAATTTTAATTAAATAAATTTAGCGATTTTAGCTTGGCCTAATATTTAATTAATTGTTTAAAAAAAAAATACACTTAAAATCTAAGTGCCGAGACTAATTTAATTTCCTTCTTAAAAGCTATTAAGAACTATTGGAAATTCTTAGCATCCTTGTCTATGGAATTTAGACTTTCGAATTCAAATTAACCTAATGGGCTAAATTGAAGAGTTAAAATAGTATTTGTTTATTTTAGATTTCCATATTTAAATTAGTAAAAATATTGCGTACTTGAAGCTAGTAGAAAAGATTAACTATAAACAGAGTTAAAATGAAACATGTTATAATATTTTATATTTGTTGATTTAATGGTTAAAGATGTGATTTAAAAAAAATAAATTTTTTTATCCCATTCTTGCCCTAAATTTTGGGCATGACAAATCATACACACACACATAACCAATCACACATAGATAGAATGAGATATAGACTCAAGACTGGACAATACTTACACCCGACAAGACTGACAAGGTGAGCATACTAGACCATGAGTAGGTGAGGGAAAACCAAGTCATCTCCAAAAATTTCCATTAGGATTAGGACACACTTAGACCTGTGAGACCAAGTGGAGTCGATGTCCAATACCTGCAATTCTACATCCATCGATAAACACAAAATAACATATATATAATATCATAGTAACAATCAATTGAAAGAGAATCACAACATCTTATCATGCTCGCGATGAGTGATAAGGCATCATCCCTTTCACGAAGATAGTCACCCAATACAAACATGTCTTATAAAATCATCATCATGAAGTAGGGTTAGTATCATTATATATCATGAAATCATATAAATCACATAGGAATCTTGAATACATATAAGTCCACCAAGAAATACCATCCATCAAATAATCATAACATATCATCCATCACATAGATCATCAAAAGTCATCAATATAGCATATGTCCATATAGCATCATATATGTCTACTACATAGGAATAAAGCCATAATCATCATCAAAGTATCATCATAAGTCTAGATAAGTCTATCGAATCATGAATCAAAATGTAAATCTATTAGGGACACTACACGATACTAGTGAATTCTACAAGCTGCATTGTTGAGGAGAAAGATTTGACTGCTAAGATTGAAGAGAAAGATGAATCGGTAATTGACAGTAGTTGTTCACATCATATGACTGGTGATAAAATAAAATTTGTGAGTATGGAGAGATATGATGGTGGTATAGTGATATTTGGAGATGATAAAGCTTGTGTGATCCATGGTAGAGGTTTTATTTCCTTTGATGGTAAGAATAATACTAACGATGTCTTGTATGTTGAAGGTCTGAAGTATAATATTTTGAGTGTTGGATAGATGGTTGATAAGGGATGTGATTTGCAATTCAAGAATGGTAAATGCAAGATTTTGAATGCCTCCAAAATAAAGATTGCATTTGAATGCCAGTGAGAAAAGTTGTTTGATTGCTCTGATTGATGATATTGGTTGTGGCATAGAAGGATCTGTCATGTTAATTTTGACTACATGATAAGGATAAGTTCTACTCAAGTTGTTAGAGATTTGCCTAAGATTGTAAAGCCTTCTAATCCAGTATGTAAAGAATGTCAGTTGGAAAAGCAAACATGAACTTCATTTAAGAGTAAGCTATATACATATAATGGTATATTAGATTTTGTGCATACTGACGTGTGTGGTCCTACAAGAGTGAGAATCATGCAGGGTGATGGGTATTTCATGTTGTTCTTTGATGACTACTCTAGAATGACGTGGGTTACCTTTCTAAGGGAGAAATCAGAAGCATTGGATAAATTCAAGATATTCAAAGCTAAGGTAGAGACTGAGACAAGATTGAAACTTAAGTGCTTGAGATCTGATAGAGGAGGAGAATTCACATCTAGTGAGTTTGATACATTTTGTGAGAGAAATGGAATTATAAGACAATTATCTACTCCTAGAACCCTTCAGCAGAATGGAGTTGTTGAAAGGAAGAACAGAACAATTTTGGATGCTACTAGAACTATGTTGATTGAATGAAATGATGCACAAACCTTTTGGAAAGAAGTTGTTAGCATTGTTGTTTACACATTCAACCAGGTGCATATTAAAGGTTATTCTGGTATGACTCCTTATGAGCTATGGTTTGGTCATGTTCCTACAATTAGATATTTTAGAGTTTTTAGAAGTAAATGCTATATAAAAAGGGATGAGGATATTGGAAAGTTTGATGCAAGATGTGATGAAGGCCTACTAGTATTACAATAAGATATTGAAGAAGCTATTGGAAAGTGCAAATGTGAAGGTTGATGAATGTCATGGAAAGTAGATCAGAGCATGCAGATATGAGATTGATGATCAAGACATTATTCCTAAGCCTTTGTAGACTGAGATCCTAAAGAGAATGCTCTGGTAGAGATAGTTAATTTGGATATTGTTGTTGTCAATGAAGAAGTTCTAGAGCCTAAGAATTAGAATAATATGAAGACTTCGAGGTATGTGAGATTGAATCATTCAAAAAATCAGATTATTGGTGATAAGAATAAAGGTGTGATGACTAGGAGAAGACTTGTTGCTGAAGAAATATGTCTGATTTCCAAGATTGAACCTAAATATGTTGTTGAAGCTGAATACATTGTTGCTACTAGAAATTATACTTAGGTAGTTTGGATGAAGAAAATGTTGAAGGATATCAAAGTTGTGTATAATGAGCCTACAGTTATTTATTGTGACAATTCAAGTGCTATTAATATTTCCAAGAATCTAGTATTGCATTCTAAAACAAAACATATATCAATTAAGTATCACTACTTGAGGAGAAAGTCAGTCAAGAAGAAGTAAATCTGGAGTATGTACAAAAGATCAAATTGTAGATATATTTGTCTATTTGAGAGACAAGTGAGGGGTCTTTGCCCCTCTTGATGAAAACTAGATGCATTGAGATGCATCAATTCAGTGGACTTTAGAGTTTTATCTTCTTATTCGAGTTGATGGGTTGGTGTTGCTACTTAGTTGGAGCAGTCAGTGTGTTGTTCAGAGTTGTGAGTTTATCCTAAAGGGGAGAGAAGCATGATTTGCATTTTTTTCTTTGGCATTGCTATCAAAGGGGGAGAGAAGCATGTAAAAAACTGCCTTATCTTTGGAGCTTTGTGTGCATGATCTTAGGGGGAGTTTGTTGGATTTTGTTAATAGTGATTTATTCCTTTGCATTGATTGTTTTTCAAATTCATATGTTTCCATCAATGCCAAAGGGGGAGATTGTTGGATATTGCTATTGCTAGGATATGTTGTTGTCATTGATGTCAACATATTCTTGTGTTTTGGTGTTGCAAAGAATTATTTTGGTGATCAAGTGTTTGCAGTCAGTTGATCTGGTTGGTTTATTTGTTTGGGATGCTTAATTAGCTAGAGATACTTTATTATTTATTGATTTTATGATGCTATATAGTGATTTGATTGAGTTGAGGATTCCAGTATGGAGATTGGTTTTCAGTGTTTAGTGTTGCAGTATTCTGATGTTTGATCAATTGTGCTCCGGTATGATTTGATCTTTGGTTGCAGTTTTGGGAAAGTGTTTTGGATGTTTGTGTGTATCTTCATTTTAAATGGTTCATGATTTGATGCTCCACAAGCTATCTTTCTTATCCGAGTTGCAGTTGATAAATTTTCTTGAGTAATAGCATGTTGATCGATGAAGATTTGAATAAGTGGTGTTGGTGCAGCTATTGTAGATGGTTGTGCTTGTTGGTGTTTCCTAATCATGTACTATTTGTTTTGGTGGTCCACATTGATCCTTGTGTGAGTTATTGAAGATCTTTTGGGTCCAGTGATACTTTTCGTGTTATGCGGTATTTTGGGTGGTGTAGCGTGTTGCGGTTGATCTTGGTGAGGTTTTCGGTGGTGGTGCATGTTTGGAAAGCCGATTTAGGTCCATGCTATGTTGTCTATGGAATTTTATTGGTCTGGTGATTGATCTATGTATTGTATGATGTAATTTTATAATTAGGTGTTAAGGGTTTGGCTGACCTTGTAGTCAAGGTTGATGATTTATATATATAGGTGTTATATTTGTGTTTCGGTGAGGTATGGGTGTTGTATCTACATTATTAGAGAGTGATGTATTTGTGAACAAGTGAATTTATCTTTTGGTGTGGTGTATTGAGAAAAGATTGTTGCATGACAGATAAATGTGCTTAACTAGAACTGTCATCAGGCATTAGCAGATGTTATCTTTGTAGTTCATCTTAATCGGATTGTAGTTTGAATATTTTTGTATGGTAGTGAACCTTCCCTGAGGGTTGTAGCCTTCTAGGTTATTGTAATTTGAGCAGTGAGCTCTAAGTAGTGTGTCTAAATGCATGTGCATTCCCCATTATAATATTCACACATACTACTGCACAATATCATCTTATTGTGGGTAGGTTCCCACCATTTCCCTTAACCGGGTTTTCCATGTCAAAATCTTGGTGTTATGTGTGTTGCTATTATTGTTGCTATCATTCTTTTTTCTACAGTTGATCAGATTTGAGATTGTGCTTAATTTGTTTAATTCGGTGAAAATTGATTCACCGCCCCCCCTCTCAATTTTCTTTCCTAGTTGTTGCCAACAGGTTGGGCTTCAATTAGGTATAGAGTTAGCTTTATGGTTCAATTAGGATTCAAAAAAATTATGCTCTTTAAAATAGATATGTCTTGGCATATTATGTGATTAGTCTCAATGTTAATGCCAATAAATTCATAAAGTATTTATACTTTTTAGGGTCAACTATAATCTAATTTTGATAAAATATTTGTAGCATCATAAATTGCACACCCCTATTTACCTGGTTGTCCAATTCCACACTTAGGTTACCACCCGCCTTAGTGTGTCCCATTGAATTTTGCATTTATAAGGCTTATTTAGGCATTTAATTATTATTTTAATAAAATCTAAAGTCCTCTCAACAATTCACATATTATAAAATTGGGCCCTTAATCCCAGGAATGACCCTTTTTATTTTATTTTAAATTAATCCTAATAATGTCCTAATTTCAATCTTCAAAGAACATTTTCGCATATCTAAACACCTTGGATTGACCTACCATGTTGGATTTGACTTTATAATCATGATATCTCGCATCCCTAGAAAATTAGAAAAAAGTCGGCTGGACCAAAATGCTAGAATTTTGGTCTCGTACTTTTTTCTTCAAATTTTAGGAGCTTAATTTGGCAATATTATAATGTTCAAATCCTACTTTGTGTCAATTTTTATTAATTCTAAGTCGACCTATTATCAAAATTAAATTTAGGTTTTCATATATGTTGCCTTTTCTTTCCCTCATTTGAGGATCCAGAATCAAGCAATTGAAGGAGATCCTTGTGAAGTGAAAGTATAGATTTTATGTGAAGTCTACAATCAGAAAATTCTTCAACAATCAACATTTTTATCATTCATGGAAACTTTAGGAGATATTGAAGAATAATAAGGATATCATTGATTGTTGATTGGATTGCACCTCTCCTGAAAGTTTGGTATGGTTTCATGTTATTTTCATATCTCTATTTGAGTTTTAGATCTACATATTATCATATTTTTTTATTTTCATTATTTATTTAGATCTACACTACATATGTGATTTGAATCATTTACATTACATTCATTTTAGGGTTTTTAGTCAAAACATAAGGTAGAAATCTAGTTTGCATTTAGCTCATAGGAATCTTAAAAACACATGAGATTCCAGAGTACACAAAATTTTGAATACAATATTGGCTATTTGTGGAGGTGGGAATCACCAAAACAAGGGGTTTGACTAAGGAAAAACCCTATATTGCTGCAAAAACACCATTTTCTAGTTTGTGGGTATAGTTATAGGTTCATTGAAGTGGATATTTTTTGGAAGATCTTAGCCAACTATCATAGACCCATTTCTAGAATCGGGACCTAGATCTCAAGGGCCAGAGCACCCAGAGCCCCATCCTCTAGGACCAGGGAACCCCATGGCTTGGTCCTCCTCAATAAACTCCAGATTTAGAAAGTAGGTCTTAGACAGTCTCAATTTGCAGATTTCCTGCTTGCAGATCAGTCCAATTACTGAGACTAGAGCGCCCAACACCCTGGTCCAACCAGTTCAAGCTCAGTTATTGATATTGGGTGCACATCAAAATTTAAATCTTATATCTATAATTTATGTTTAAATTCAGTTACTACATCAGTCTATTATTATTTTTGTCGTAGTCACATTTGTTCATCCTATTAGCATAGCTTTGCATTCCCCTATATTTAGCATATTCCCTTTCATATCAATGAAGAAATAGAAAACCTAAAAGTATCCATTGACTCTATTTCACAAGAGTTAGTCAAAGAGGATTACTCTTTTAGGTGCTTTCATATTCCAATGTTTGGATGAAAGTGGCATTAGTTCCTAAACTACCCAATCTTATTTTTCACCCTACACATTTTGGTGAACCCTACATTCTTACACTTGCATTAATTTTGATTTTTCATCTTTAGATATGATTGTATGCATATAAACATTAATTTTTCAATCAGTTCTTAAATATATAGCGTATTCCTTTCATTAATTATATTGGTTAGTTCATAAGTTTGCACTTAGTTAATCACATAATATCTTCATTGCTTAGACATTTAGTTTTTCTTTCCTTGCATTGTTTCTTTCATTGCATTGTATAAGAAAAATATAAAAAACATTTTCAAATCTTTTCATGTTGCCAAAAGAAATTTTTGGAGCACTGCCCCAAACCCCATTCCATGCTATTAATCTTAGGATGACATTTCATCCTTCGACCAACTTGTCTTTGCATCATCGTAGTTTCTTAGACCTTCTTTTTACACTTCACCCCCTTCCTAACAATCCTACTAAGGACATTTTGAATCAACAAGATGATTTAAATAGAACCTTTAGTAATGATCTCCCTCCTAAAGATGAAGCATTAATAAATAGTGTTATTCTCTCTCCTAAAATTGGCCCTACCCATGAGGACACCAGTGCAAGAAGATATTTTTAACACTTCTCTCAATGGTATTCCTATTTGGGATGAACCATTGGATGATGACATTGATTATTCTCTTAATCTATCCCTCCTCCATGAAAGTGCCTCAATGAAAGAGGATGATATTATGGTAAAAGAGAGTGATATGATTGGAAATTCTCTTAATAACACCTCGCCTCCCCAAATTGGCTCTACTCACAAGGCAACCCTAGTTCAATAAGAGATTGCTAATATTTCTTTCAAAGATATATCTCTCAAGGATGAAGCTTTGAAGAGTAATGTTGATACATCTTCTAGAGAGTACCTCCCACATGTGGATCCTTTGGTGATAGATGATGATATGATGACTACCTTTCCTAGTCACACTATACCTTCTTTCAATAGCCTTTCCTCTAGGGATGAAGCATTATTGATTGGTGCTAGTCCCTCTCCCAAATTTTATCCTATCCATGATAACATTTTGGTGTAAGAAGAGACTATCAACACTTCTTACAATAATCCCCATCATATGAATAAATTTGATCCTTCTCCTAAAATGTACACCCCTTGTAAGGATACTTTGCAACAAGAGAACTATATTAGGTTACATGGGTTTAATATCATTAAGAATCCCTTCTCTAAGGATTTCCCTTTCATTCAATCTGAAAAAGAACCTATTCATGAAGAAATGTTTATGATCCACTTGATGATTTTAGCTCTACTAGACATTCCTCACATGTTCCCAAAATCCTATTTGATCAATATGACACATGTGAATGGTTATGAAACACCTAATAAACCCCTCTTCATAGTTCAAGGCACTAGTCCTTCTCCAAATTATCAACCTCTCAACAAGCCTCTTTTTCTAGTTATTATTGTGCAAGAAGCTTATCCCACTAAGAGTCCTTATGAATATGCCAAACAAATCATGTGAGAGAGTTACAATTTATTTTCCCACACATATAATACACATAACAATAGGCAACCTAATCCTCCTCGAACACCTTGTTTATCACAACATCTTGGTAAAGAGTATGATCTTATTGAATAACTTAAAAATCCACTCTTGCTAAGACATCTCTTTGGGATTTGATTCAAACTTCTTCCACACATCATGGAATATTACAAGACACTTTAAAGAACTTATTTGTCTCACTTGTAGTGACACTTAATAATATGGCTTCTTTAATTGATCATATGAAAGAACCTAAAGCTCAATTTATGTTTTCACAAGATGAGTTACCTTCAAAGGAATTTCAAAAGCAATATTATCCTCTTATGATATTTTTTCTTATCAATGGTAATTCTATAACAATAACTATAGTGGATAATGGATCTGGCCTTAATGTTTGTAGCATTGATCAATTGTGTAAGATAAATTTGGATACTTCCCTTATTAAACTAGATTCTCTTTCTATTTGTGGATTTGACAATGTTTCTAGAACCTCTTTAGGTACTAAAACCTTTCCTATTAAGGTGGGAATCATTATTTTACTTACACTTATTCATTTCATGCCCGATACTCTTACCTATAATCTTTTGCTAGGGTGACCTTGGATTCATTGTATACAAGTTGTTCCTTCTACTTTGCATAGACAAGTTAAATTCATTTACAACAATAAGATGTATACTTTGCATGTTGATACCACCTTACAATATTGTTCGAGAACCTCATCTTCCAAATCTTCTTCGACTACTTATAGTTCTTCTCCAAGTACCCCTACTTCTTCAAGTACTCATGGTTCTTCTTCTATCCAAACCAAATCATCATCTTCCACTAAAGATACTTCTTTGACTAAGGAAGTACTCTTAGGTGATGATTGGGGATCTTTAGAATTTACACCTTCTTTTGTAGGAGAATATAAAGTCCCCACAAGAGAGCCTAATACTAAAAAGGAGGATGGCATGGATGAATCTAAGAAGCAACCTACTTTGTTTAAGCAACTTAGTAACAATTTTATGGTTTCTTCTAATTCAAACAATTCTTCAAAATCCTCTTCCAATCCATCTAATTATGACATTGAGACCTATGAGGCTCCACCATCTCTTTCCAATATGTCATCCCTTTATGGTTCAAGTTTTCACATTTTAGCTAAAAGTGGATATAACGACAATGGTTGTGAAGGAAATGAACACGGGATTAAGGTTCCTTTAGAAAATAATATATGTGAAGCCTCATTTGGACTTGGATATAATCCTTCAAAGCTCACCAAAGCATCTCGAATACCATCTCTCAATGTGAATGTCATATGTAGTAGTGATGATGACTTCATATTAATTAGATCATCCTCTAAATCTCTCAAAACTCATCCCACTCATAAGGAAATTATGATGATTGACACATCTCTTTATGAATCTCCCCAAGAGATTGACAATCCCATTTATGAGGCTTTACCTTTTTTTCATTCTAATGCCCTTCCTTATAGAAATGAGGCCCTAATAAATTATAATTATTCCTCTCCTAAGGAATATTTTAGGTAAGAGGAAATCTATGTGCAAGAGGAACATGACTTAGAGGCCTATTCTTCTCCTAGAGACTACTTTGTTGATCAATACATTTCAATACTTATCATCTTATACCTATTTTTACTCTCATTGATTGTAGAGAATTTAACATGTTGTATTGAAATTTTTCATCCAATATATCACATATTTAAATAACATCAGTGGCTATTATGTTTCTCTTTACCATGTGACATTGGTGGCTTATCTATTGGGGGCTCATTGTCATTGTTGATAGTACAATTTTACATGCAATCATACTTTGGAAGAAAAATGATAGCCTATTTTTTTACCATATCTTCTCTCTATGAAAGGGGGAAAGAATTATTTCAAACATCTCTACTTCATCAGCTTAGAACTTTCCCTTTTGTGAAGTAATGTCTTCTATAAAGATCTCCTATTGATTATGGAGGTGTATATCCTTGTTGGGGATCTCCTTCCTCTTATTGGAATAAGTATCCCTAATGAGGATCTTAAATACATATCCTCAATTGGGACCTCTTCCTTAGTGTTGGAAGTTTATAATTATTCATCAAATCCTTTTCTTTATTGAGTGGCATCCCCTTTTATATTGTGGTTGTTCTTATCCCCATTGAGGATCCCATTGTAAAGCTCTGATGCCAAAAGTTAATAAGATGAGAGGGGGGGTGAATCATACAAACTTAATCTTCAATATATTCAACAGATTCAACCTCGGTAGCTTATACTTTAGAATATATAACCAAAACTATAAAACATTCAAACTCATGAACAGATAACATCACAACACATATAACACCAGATTTAACGTGGAAACCCAAATAGGGAAAAACCACTGTGAGATTTCAGACCCACTAAGAAATATACCCTTCTAGAGTATGCTTGGCTAAAAGCTTATCTTGTTAAAGATTACAAACACATTTCTAGATGTGACCCGGTTAAGGGATTTCCCTCAGAATTGTTAGAGTCTTTCACTTTGTTAGAAGTGACCTTGTCAAAGGATTTCAAACACTCATTTAGAATGTTACCTTGCTAGAGGGTTTACAAATAAGACTGTTAAGTCCACTCGGTTAAGAGATTTCCTGTCACTTACAAAATAAATAACAGTAATAAATTATATCTGCAACTTCACATTTAAAATGCTAAAGCAGATTCTATTTGCTTAAAACAATCTTGGCATAAGACTTATCTTGTCCCTTGTTGGGCTTCTGAATCTGTTCTTTAATCATATCATCAAGCTTTTGTGCTCGGTAAACATTACTGTAGCATCACTATGCATACATTTGCCCACATACATTGTTTATCAACAATTCCTTATTTATAAACAATTTCTAACCGCTTAATCTCCTTGATCACATTTCCCATGATCAATCTTAGCCATCAGATCATCAAACTTGACTAGGTTCAATGTATCCTTTGTTCTGAAAATATTTTACCTCACCTTGGAACTTGTATTCCTTCCTAGGAACTTGTGCTAGGTTATTGCGGTTTGATCTATGCTGTAGATCTTCCTCTTGTATTTTCCATGTCGTTGATTCTTAACAAACTTCTTGCACGACATACCAATCATCTGATCAACTCTAGCTCATCAGCATCCTCCATTAAATAATGCTTTTATTCATCCAATGTGATCTATTAAAACTCGGTTGTTACTTGGTTAATACTGAACTTCACTCGGTTAACATTTTGCCTTCTTTAACCGATATTGATAACCTTAGGGATTACGGACTAGGTTCTTTGCTCGGTGACATAATATAGTATTAAACTTATAATCAATAACATATGTAGGATATCAAAATAATCAAAACAACATGATCTCATCATTGTCTAACTCAATAATAGTTGCCCATTGAATAACTTATTTCTCCCATTTATTATCACATTCTTTCTGAGTCACTTACCGACCTCTTAATACTCATCAAAACATACTTCTCAAGATATGGCAACATCATACTGAATTAGAAAATCAATTTCTTGACATCAATGACAAAATAATATTATTAAGACAGTAATCATCCTTCTTCAGTTATATCAACAATCTCCAACAACATTCTCAGTATCCTTATTGAAATGCCAACAATCTCCCCCTTTGGCATTGATGGCAAAACCAACTTTAAATGGCAATACCAACTTGATTTTTTCCAACTGATTTGGATTCAGATTGTTGTTAGACTTCTCTTGTTATCCTTGAGTTGTTTAAACCTTCTCCTGAAGTCTTCTCCCCCTGTCATTAGTCTTGTTATTTTCTCCATTTAGTCTTCTCCTCCTTTGACAACAATGCCAAAAAGAAAAAAAACTAATTCATGATTTCATCCTTTGTGAAGTAATTTCCTTGTTGTGTTACACATGTATCATCTTAGTCTTGGTTAGAGGAACTTGTCTCTATTCACTATTTCCTGCACACCTTTAGAAAACCTCCTAAAGTGCGTAAATCAGCATCAATCCACAAATAATATTCTATAGAGTCATCGAATTGATGCTTTCACCGAACTCTGTCAGTGAGTAGAAGATAGGGGTAGGACCCCTTACTTGCTTCTGAGATACTCAAAAGTGTCCCTTGGTAGTGGCTTTGTGAAGATGTCTGCTATTTGCTGCTTTGAACTGATATATTCCATCACAAATTTCTTCTCTTGAACTTCTTCTCTGAGATAATGATACTTTATAGAGATATGCTTTGTCTTAGAGTGCATTACCAGATTCTTTGAAATGTTAATGGCACTAGTATTATCACATAATTTAGTTACTGGCTCGGTAACTTTCTCACTTATACCTTCCAATAGTTGTTTGATCCATGCTATATTGGTACAATTCAATGCCGCAGAGACATATTCAACTTTAGCTGTTGACTGTGAAATGCATCCTTGTTTCTTGCTAAGCCAACTTACTAGTCTATCTCCCAAAAAGAAAGCTCCATCGCTTGTGTTTTTCCTGTCATAAATGTTTCCTGCCTAGTCAGCATCAGTATAAACTTTTAAATCAAAATCATTCCTCTTTTCATATACTAAGCCATAGTCTTCAGTGCCTCTCAGGTATCTAAAAATTCTCTTGATTGCTGTCATATGGGTTTCTTTGGGATCTGCAGAAAATCTTGCAACTATTCCTACTGCATGTGCTATATCCGGCCTGTTGTGAACAACATATTGCAGCTTTCCAATCATAGATTGGTAAAGTGTCTCATCAACAGATGCAGATTCATCATTCTTTGATAGTTTATAGTTAGTAGTCATAGGAGTACTTATAGGTTTAGAATCCTCCATTCCAAATTTCTTCAAGATTTCCTTTATTTACTTGGATTGAGTAATGAAAATCTCATATTTCATTTGTAGTATTTGTAAACCTATAAAATAATTTATTTCACCGATTAATGACATCTCAAATTCTTTGCACATTTCATTTCCAAAGTGCTTGCATAGAGAATCATTTCCACAAAAAATAATATCATCAACAAATATGGCTGAAATCAGTATTCCATTGTCCTCATCATTCTTCATGTACATATTGTTGTTTTCACTTGTCCTTATAAAACCAATCTTGATCAAATAAGAGTGCAATCTTTCATACCATGCTCTAGGTGCTTGTTTCAAACCATATAAAGCTTTGTTCAATTTACCTACCTGATCTTTATTCTTGTCTTCAACAAATCCTTTAGGTTGTTCAATATAAAATTCTTCTTCTAGTATACCATTCAAAAATGCAGATTTAACATCCATTTGATATACCTTGAAATTTTTGAAAGCAGCATATGCCAACAATGTTCTCACTCCCTCAAGTCTAGCCATAGGTGCAAAAGTCTCACTATAATAAATTCCTTCTTCTTGAGCATAACCTTTGCAAACTAGTCTTGCTTTATTCTGAATGACCTCACCTTTTTCATTTAGCTTGTTTCTAAAAATCCACTTTGTACCGATTACATTTTTGTCCATCGGTCTTGGGACCAATGTCCATGTTTCATTCTTCTTGATTTGATCAATCTCTTCTATCATAGAATTTACCCAATCTTCATTGTTAAATGCCTCTTTTACTATTCTCAGTTCAAATTCAGATATCAGACATGTGTTTTGTCTTAATTTGTTCCTTGTCATCACTGGATCATCCTTATCTCCTATAATCTGACTTGATGCATGATTTCTTCTGACATATTTGGCTAATATAGGCTTGGTAGGCTCTGTATGATCTTCTTCATCACTCGATAACTGGATATTATCTTCATTTTCTTCAACAACTTTCTCGGTAGGATTTCTTGGTTGAACATAAACAAATTCTTCATAATTTTCTAGTTCTTTGGAATTTCCTTCATCATCTCTTTCTGCAAATTCATCAATTTTCACATTTGCACTTTCTACTATTTTGTTAGATGATTTGATCAGACATTTAAATGTTTTAATTCTAGAAGAATAACCAAGAAATGTTCCTTCCTCACTTTTCTGATCAAACTTTCCATTTCTGTCATCTTTGTGAACATAACATCTACTTCCAAAGATTTTAAAATAACTCACATTAGGTTTCTTGTCATACCAGATTTCATATGGTGTCTTCAAAGTTCCTTTCTTTAGTTGTACTTGGTTTAGGGTGTAAACTGTAGTGTTGATTGCTTCTCTCCAAAATGTTTGAGGTACCCTCTTTTCTATCATCAGGGTTCAGGAATAGTCTACAATTGATCTGTTTCTTCTTTCAGCTATCCCATTTTGTTGTGGAGTTCTCGGTGTAGATACTTGCCTTTTTATACCATGATCACTGCAGAATAAGTTAAATTCATCAGAAGTGAACTCTCCTCCTCTATCAGATCTAAGACATTGCAGTTGTCTTCCTGTTTCCTTTTCAACTCTTGCCTTGTACCATTTAAACATTTGAAAAGCTTCTGATTTTTCTTTTAAAAACATAACTGACATCATTCTTGAGTAATCATCCACAAATAATATGAAATATTTATCACCATAATGACTTTGAACTTTCATAGGACCACAAAGATCAGTGTGTACAAGATCTAAAATTCCTTTAGAAGTGTAGGACTTACTTGTAAAGCTTGATCTTGTCATCTTACCCATCTGGCATCCTCGGCATATTGCATTTTTTGGTTTTTCCAAGCTCGGTAGACCTCTTACTCGATGCTTCTTACTTATTTTGATCAGATTATCAAAATTTACATGAAAAAACCTTTTATGCCATAACCAGGTATCTTCTATTTTTTCATATAGACATTTGTTCCGAGTTGAGTCAAGATGAAATGTATTACCTTTTGTTTGTGTCCCGATAGCAGCCAGCTTTCCATGCTTGTCATGAACTTTGACACATCCCTTCTGGAATTCTATTCGGTATCCTGTGTTGTTTAGTTGTGCTACACTCAACAAATTGTATTTCAAACCTTCAACCCAGTATACATAATCACATTTAGCATTGTCAAGAAGTGTTATAGATCCTTTACCTTTCACTGGACATGGTGCATCATTACCAAATCTTACATATCCTCCATCATAGTCTTCTAATTTAACAAACTTATGTTTATCACCTGTCATGTGATGTGAGCATCCACTATCTATGATCCAAGAATCATTTTTATTTATATGAGATATTAGGGCTTTTTCTTCATACCTTTCTTCATGTGATCCATCTTTGATAGCCACATAAACAACTTCCTATGTATCAGTTTCATCAGATTTATCATCGTTGGATTCCTCATCAGCTACTAGGCATGTCTTGCTATCTCTCCTTCTGAAGTCTCGGTGTCCTCTGTAGTGATTGTCTTTCTGTCTGTCTTCTCGGTATTCTCTCTTTTCACTAGATTTTTTGTCAGGGCAGTTAGAGGCCATATGTCCTATTCTATCATAGTTAAAACATTTTAAAGGTAGCTTTCCTTTATACTTACCTTTGCCTCTCGATAACCTTCTAGCCAATAGTGCTTCAAACTCTTCTTGCTTTCTGATTTCCTCATACAGTTTGTGTACTTCTTCCATGTTTTTGCGAAATCTCTCACTTGCTCCACTATGATTTCCCTCAGAATACTTATTCATTCTATCATTATAGTCGTCAGATTCACCAATATGAAAAGAACTAAATGCAGATTCAACTTTATTACCGAAGATCCACTGTTATCAAAATTACTTAACTCAAATGCATGTAGCTTACCGATAGTGGCATCCAAAGAGACTGGCATATTTGGTAGAGATCTTAATTCATTTATTACAGAGATGCAAATGGCATAAGCAGGTAGAAGGGTTCTCAACAACTTACTTGTTACATCCTTTTCTTCAATAGTTCCTCCTGCTCCTTTGATTTGATTGACAATTTCCTTTAACCTTGTACTATATTGGGTTATGTTCTCACCTTCATTCATTCTCATGGATTCAAGTTGTCCTCTTAGACTATCTACTTTTTCTCTTTGAACATGTTCATCACCACCATACACAGATATGAGCTTCATCCACATCGCCTTTGCATCATTACATCCTTCTAGATCATTAAACTCTGAGTCGATTAATGCAGATGTTATTTCAATAATATCTTGAATATGTTCTTGCTTTGCCTTTATCTCTTCCATTTTCATTGGGTTGGTGCTAGGTTCTATGTAATCATTCTCCAAATAATATGTTGCATATTCTCCAATTCTTGATAAATGCGGCTTCATCCTTTTCTGCAATGTGGAGTAACTTGACTTGTTCAGCTTTGGTCCATCCCTTTTATACATCTTCAGATCTTTTCCTCAAGTACCTTTAAACTTTTCTTTTGGAGTCCAAATCTTTGATACCAATTGTAAAGCTTTGATGCCAATAGTTAATAAGATGAGAGGGGGGGGGGTGTGAATCATACAAACTTAATCTTCAATATATTCAACAGATTCAACCTCGGTAGCTTATACTTCATAATATATAACCAAAACTGTAAAACATTCAAACTCATGAACAGATAACATCACAACACATATAATACTAGATTTAACATGGAAACCCAAATAGGGAAAAACCACTATAAGATTTTAGACCCACTAAGAAATATACCCTTCTAGAGTATGCTCGGTTAAAAGCTAATCCTATTAAAGATTACAAACACATTTCTAGATGTGACCCGGTTAAGGGATTTCCCTCAGACTTGTTAGAATCTTGCACTTTGTTAGAAGTGACCTTGTCAAAGGATTTCAAACACTCATTTAGAATGTTACCTTGCTAGAGGGTTTACAAATAAGACTGTTAAGTCCACTCGGTTAAGAGATTTCCTATCACTTACAAAATAAATAACAGTAATAAATTATATCTGCAACTTCACATCTAAAATGCTAAAGCAGATTCTATTTTCTCAAAACAATCTTGGCATAAGATTTATCTTGTCCCTTGTTGGGCTTGCTGGGCTTCTCAATATGTTCTTTAACTAGATCTTCAAGCTTCTATGCTCAGTAAACATTACTGTAGCATCACTATGCATACATTTGCCCGCATACATTGTTTATCAACAATTCCTTATTTATAAACAATTTCTAACCGCTTAATCTCCTTAGCCATCAGATCATCAAACTTGACTAGGTTCAATGTATCCTTTGATCTAAAAACATTTTACCTCACCTTGAAACTTGCATTCCTTCCTAGGAACTTGTGCTAGGTTATTGTGGTTCGATCTGTGCTGTAGATCTTCCTCTTGTATTTCCATGTCATCGATTCTTAACAAACTTCTTGCACGACATACCAATCATCTAATCAAATCCAGCTCATCAACATCCTCCATTAAATAATGATTTTATTCATCCAATGTGATCTATTAAAACTCGGTTGTTACTCAGTTAATACTAAACTTTACTCGGTTAACATTCTACCTTCTTTAACCGATATCGATAACCTTAGGGTTTACTGACTAGGTTCTTTGCTCGGTGACATAATACAGTATTAAACTTATAATCAACAACATATGTAGGATATGAAAACAATCAAAACAACATGATCTCATCATTGTCTAACTCGGTAATAGTTTCCCATTGAGTAACTTATTTATCCCCTTTATTATCACATTCTTTTTGAGTCACTTACCTACCTCTTAATACTCATCAAAACATACTTCTCAAGATATGGCAACATCATACTAAATCAGAAAATCAATTTCTTGACATCAATGATAAAATAATCTTATTAAGACAATAATCATCCTTCTTCAATTATATCAATAATCTCCAACAACCTTCTCAGTATCCTTATTGAAATACCAACACCCATCCCTCTTGTAGGAAAATGAATCTCAGATGAGGATCTCTTTCCTTATTTAAGAATAGAGTTTCTTTTATAAATGATCTCTCTATTAGGAACATAACATGTAGACCCTTCATGGTGATTGTCCTTCTTTCAGGGATGAAAATAAAATATTCATACTTTAAGTTTGACTGAACTCACTAGGAGAGAAACCTCTCTTGGGTGAAGAAGTTTTTGATGGGTTAAAAAAGAAGGTAAATTGGTGGTGTAAAATGCAACCAATCAACACATATATTTCCTATCTAAAGCACACATAAGAGTAGATCTAAAAAAGACTTCAAAGATAATCCTAAATTGGATTTATAGCACATTTGTAAAATATTTCAAAAAATATGATTTAAGAAAGATTTGTAACAAACCTTCAAATTGATATAAGGCAGATTTATGGTAGACTCTTCATGGTGATTTAAGACAGATTTGTGGTAGACCTTTTAAGATTATTTATAATTGATTTTCTTTTTTTGAAGGAGAATTATTCTCAAGAAGACCAAGATTTTGTTGTAGTATAGGTTGGTGCCTCTCCATTAAATAGATTGGTGTCTCTTGCTAAGTTGGCACTTAGTGGTGGGGATTGGTGCCTAGAAATATAAGTGAGGATTGATGCCTATAGTAGGTTTGTGCTTACAAAGTTTGTAAGATAATTTTATACAAGCAATATTTTTCCATGGTTATCCCTTGTAAGGTTTTCCACATAAATATTGTATTCATTTTGTGTTCTTAATTTTTGACATTGTGTGACTCATGTTATTGTGATTATTGATTTGAAAAAAGTAAAATACTATGTTTTATTGATTAAACCCCCCTCTTTCTTAGTATAAGTATATTCTCATCAATGGGTATTAGAATTGGTTCCTTCAAGTAAAATCTAACTACTATAAGTTAGATCTCAAAGAGCACACATGACTAGTCAAGAAGAATTCTCTTCAAAAATGGCTCCATTGTTCGATGGAACAAACTATTCCTTTTGGAGAAAAAGGATATGTACTTGATTAATGTCTATTGCATTTGATATTTAGGAATCGTAGTGAATGGTTTTGTTGTTCTCAATTCTCCACTAACAAATTAAGTTGGAAAGAGGGCTAGCAAAAATAGTGCAAAAGTTGTGAATGAAATTTTGTATGGTCCATCAAAATTGAAGTTTGTCAAGGTAATGCACTATGCATTAGCAAAAGAAATTTGGGATAAACTAAATAATATCTATGAATGAGACAATAAGGTGAAGAAATATAGGCACACATAGAAGATAATTTGAGAGTTTGAAAATAAAAGACGAAGAAAATATTGTTGCCTATTTGCATTGCATGGATGAAATTGTTAACACCATAAGAAGCCTTGGTGAGATGGTTGAAGACAAAGTGATTGTGTGAAAATTATTAAGGTCTCTTCCCCTAAGATTTGATGCTAAAGTTTATGCTATTAGAGAGATAAAGGATCTAAATGAATTCACAATGGATGAACTATATAGGATGCTCATGGTATATGAAATGAGGATAGGAAAGAAGAAATCATCCAGGTGAGAGGAAACCTTAAAAGTCTCAAAGAAGTTGAAAAATAAGGAAATTGAGTCAATGGATAGTTCCTATTATGAATCAATGAAGATGAAGCTCATTTGTGAGGAAGCTAAAGAAAGGATCCATCAAGTATAAAGGTAAGTTGTCTTTTAAATATTTTCATTATGGAAAAGTAGGATACTTTGCTACTAAATGTCCATTAAAAATAAAAGTAGTGATGATGAGGAAGATAATAACATGAATAAAGCTAGAAAACATCAACATAAGAGGGACTACAAACATGAAAAAAATGAGAAAAAGAAGAGCTTTTCCGAGCACAAGAAAAACCTCTATTCAAAAAATAAAAGTAGTTCATTAGAAGACCATTTCTCTGATAGTGATAGATAAGAGATTGTATTCATTGCAATAGAAATAAAATATGAAATCTTGAAAAATGACGATAGAAAAATAAGAGGAGTTAGAAGGGGAAGAGAACGCCAAAATAGATGGGAAAGTAGATTTGGAGGAAGAACTCATATGTGCCTAAGTGAAACTAAGAAACATAAGAAGAAGAATGAATCTAAGGTAGAGTTATTGTGAAGTATTTAAGAATCCAAAAGGATGATCATTGATCTAAAAATTCAAATTGAAGAAGCAAAAAGGATTGAAGAGGAGGTAATAATTCAATAGAGTTTGAAATTGTTTCCTTAAGAAAGGAACTTGGAAAAACAACCTCATGCAGTAGACGAAAGTCTTGCATATCAACCAAAGAGGGATCCTCATGTTGTTATTCCATAATTTATGCTTTTGGTTGAAGGGGAAAGGAACTTGTGGTGAGTGGATCTATTCAACAAGAGCAATCTCAAGCTATTGTTGCCCTGTGAGACCAATGTTGCAAAAAAAATAATTGGAGAAAAACTAGAGTTTAATCAACCTATATCTTCACCCCCAAGAGTCATGATTACTAGTATGCCAAGGAGAGAGATATAAATAAATATTAGGTACAATAGTGATGACACCAATGATATGAGAGCTCTAACTTTCTCACAATTTATGTTAGATGATGATTTTGTAAAGAGCTAGGAGTTTAGGGAAATTTGTGTTGAGGATAAAGAAAAATGAATTGTAGGAGATATTGAACAACCACAATGAAGCCAAACCTTTCACAATATGAAGAAATTAATCAAATGGTGTTGAAGGAGGTAGGATTTGATATTGGAAAGATCACTCCTAAAGAAGAGAGAAAATTGGTGCAAACCAACAAGTTAACATACGTGTCAAGTTTCATATATGTGCAAAATAGATAAACAAATAAAGCACAAGTTGCATATGCTTCGAAACATAGAGAAATAAATTATGCAAGACATTCTGGATGGTGATGGGATAATCAAGCCATTAGATCAGTGGAAAGGATGATTCAATATAGTGGTGCCCACCTTGTCCTCACTTGTATGTGTAAGTAAAAAAGAATAACTTGATATGAATTTATTGAATAGCACATTCAATGAGCTATTTACCCTAGAGATGAGTCTTGATAGATTCACCATGGAGACTAGGGTGATATTGGATGCTAAATATGTTATACATTATGAAAGGATAGCTAGGTTACTCTCTTTTCAATGGCCCTCAAGAAAATGTGTGTAGCTTGGTTAGAGAAATATAATGAGTAAGACACATTTTCATGTCAAATGGTCGCCAATCTTAGTCAACATCCAATTTAGTAGATGACTTATTTTTGCAAATTCTCTGGCAATGCAACAATTTTGGCTTATCTTTTGGCTAATGTGGTAGTGTTAACATCAATCTCGGTCTTCTCCAATAGATACAATTGATCCAAGGAGTTTGTTTTAAAAATAAGATCATATCTTGTAATGGGTGCAAGTCCTCAAACAACTCTGATTAAATGTAACATTCAAATACAACTGAAAAGATATACATGGGTAATGTATTTTTGTGTTCGGTCGACATGTTTTACTTTTCTATATAAGGGATCTATAACATTATAAAATAGATTTTAAAATTTTCATTTTGAGTAGTTGTTTTTGTAGAAAGCTCATATTTTGGGTAAAAAAAGAAATTTGCCTGTAAGTGAAAAGCTATGTATAATGTGCCTTCAATTCAAACTATTTAATATGCATGATTTTTTCATAATTGTCCCCAAAAGAATATATTCTCTTTCTATAAATAAGAAGATCAAGGGTATTTGAGTTTATCTGTGCAAATTTCTTGCCTTGCATATTCTACTTATTACTTCTATTCAAGTGATAGGTTAAAATGTTTTAAGTGGAATATGGGGAAGTGTGTATGACATTGAGGATTTGTAAAAGAACTCTGAAAAATTCCTTTTGTTGGATGTATCAGTGTAAGGCTTTGGTACTAATAATCAATTTAAATTGAGTTTAGATGTTAGAAAAAGGCATTTGCAGGAAAATATTTGACTCTCTACCATAGATAGGTACTGATTAGGAACTCATTTTGTCAACATCCAGAAATAAATTTTTTGAAAGACAAATCATTTGAATGTTTTATATTTTTATAATTTATTTTAATTTAAATATGTTCTCAAAGCTAGTAATGAGAGTTCTCCAAGAACCTAGCCACTTTTGAGTAGATTTTACATTTCTTGGTGAAAATTTGTGAGAACATTTTTGCTATAATAATATCATAGTACAGTCAAGGTTAAATTCGTTGATACCGAAGTAAGGGATACCCCCTAGGTCTTGCAAAATCTTAAGTGTAGAGGATAAAATTAAAAATTTTATCCTATTCATTGGACATCAATTTGATGATCTTGACCATTAGAAATGATCATTCTATAGAGATAATTAGGAAATCAGTTGGAAACACCAATGAATCCATCGTTAATATCCTTTTGTCTTACTTCAACCTGAGCTTCCCAATAGAGTTTTTTAATGAAGTTTTGTGTGCTATCAATTCTTGTTAAAGGTTGCTCCTTCAATGACCATCAATTGGTTCTTTGCTACTTTTAGATTTCTAGACCTTTGATCAAAATCAACATCACACAACAAATTTTCTGATTTGCCTCCAAAAGTATGAGATTCAAGCTTAGCTACCACTCTAATATTCCCTTTAGATAAATTTTGGGCTGAATTTAGGACAACATTATGGTCAAAAATGAATCATTGACTACTTTCTTTTCTTTGTATTTTGGTGGCATTATGCCTAGATCCCATGGTCTTACAGATTGATGATTTTGATCTGAAAATATTGGCACGTTGTGCTCTCCATGGATGGTTGATCTCTTCAAAAAATTTCTCTTCAACCGATCTCATGAAATGATGACAATCTTTGGCTATAACAAAAAATAGCTCTTTCATCAAGAACATTACTCTCCACTTATTTTGTTTGGAAGTTATTTTGGTACACATCTAGTATAGGAAATTTCCATTCAATTTCTAAACTTTATCATTAAAGAAATGTATTTACTCATTAAATTTATGATTAAGGAGATGTATCTTCTCATTATTAATGGCTGATATGAAAGCAAAAAGATCCTCAAAATTATCATGCTCTTCATTTGAAACCTTTAAAAGGGCAATCTGCTGGTCCTCTTGTTTAATAAACATTTTCCTCATCATCAGAGAAGTTCATGCCTTCATTTGTCCTTGTTTATTTAAATAAATCAACACCTTCCTTTGACAACTCAAATACTCATGCTCTTATTGTATCATCTTCTCTTTGGTCTTCAATTTTGTGGCTTCTAATTCATCCTTGAACAATTTCACTTCTTTTCTAGCAAGTGCTCATATTCCTTCTTCAATTATGCCTTCAATTGAGAAGTATGGTTTCAACTTGCACATTTGTTCAACAATATTTTTAAACAATGCATGTGCAACTATATAAGTACTTTGTTCTTGTCTCAATACAACCAAAAAATTAAATAAGAGCGGTTGGGAAATTTTATCACAATCATTCACAATCAAAGTCTGATGGTTTGCATAGAAGATACAACATTTTTTTTGGCATGATCATCATTAACACCCAAGAAATGTTGAAACATTTTGAGGATAAGATCATCTCAACTAAGATCTAACATAATAATACAAGATCTGCAACAATTTCCATTATTTTTACCCTCTTAGCAAAAGAAGGATTTCTCATATCATCCAAACTTTGGAAACTTCTGATAATCATTTGAAATAAGTCCTTTAGTGAACTATTGTTATAAGAATCTTGAGGAGTTGTTATCTCATAATTTCATTAAGACAAAAGCAATTGCAAATCTCGCCTGCTCATTTGGATGTCTCAAAAACTTTGGCTTAACCAAAGAATTCACTATAAGGACAATGACAATTTGCATTTCCATAGAATCAATCTAATGTATCTTAGATAAACAACTCTCTACTTTTTCCAAAATGCAAAGTAGTTTACCTTTTGATTGAGCGGGTGACTAATCATTTATTTGTACTAAAAATATTTTCTCCTATTTCTAAATCATGATGAAATTGTTGAAAATGATGAATAACCATTGACATGCAAGTGTTGATCATAACCAAGCTACTGAAGTAGAAATGTTATGCAATTGAAGAATTTACAAGGGTTGGCTTCCCAAGAGGCAACCAAGATCACCAACTCTGATAATGCTATAATATACACCTCTAATTTTTTAAAAAGTTTTTACCAACTAAAAATGTGATACAAGCAATGTTCTTTTCACTTTTTGATTAACAATTCCTATGATGGGAAAGATGAGAGAAATGGCAAAAAGATCAACATATCAAATTAAATTGCAACAACTAAAATTAAAGCACTAGATGGCAAGCCAACTAATATCAGTTATTCAGTGGAGTGCATATACAACATTGAAAATTAAAAACAAGCTTCTTTCACTTATTCAGTGTGCCCTAATAGGACACTTTCACTTATTCAGTGGGAAAGCTTAAGGATACTTCCACTTATTAGTAGGAAAGCTGAATACAAAATAACCACTTGTTTAGTTGGGTGAGTACAATAAATCAAAGAGATTATGCCAAATGCATTGGTGGTACTGCCATCTGGTGTTTACAGTAAATGCATAGAAATGAAGGCTCTCCAATGTTATAACCATTTAAAGTGTTACAAGATCAGTCCACATATTTATAAACATTGATTACGAGGGATACTTGCTGATATGTAGTGTTGGTAACTAAAGGACTGTTGTAACACCCTAAGATGATGTTTAATATCATGAACACAACTACCCAATTGTGAAATGACAATGAGATACCTTGTTATAATGATGAAGAATTCTAGTGAAGGTCTGATAACTTTTTTTTTCTAATGTCCTAAAATTGTGCCCCTCGCAATTTTTGACTGCATTTGGGTCTTCACCTTAGTGTTTGCGCCACTTGGCCTGATCGGAGACCTGAATATGCTCATGCACATCAAAAACACCTTAAAACTTAACAATGCACTCAAAAGCCACCTTGATCATGCCCCAAAATAAGACAGGACCAGGGTGTGTCTCCATGGTCCCCCTTAATGGGGACCTATCTTGGACCCCTTCCCCTGGACCTATCTTAAATTGAAGCGGGAAAATCCCCCCTATGTCGGCTCAAGTTAGAAAATTAATCAATTAATCATGTAGACACCTAGAATTGTCCTGTCTAATTAAATAAATATTTTTATTTATTTAATTATTTTATCCTAAGTCTTCTATTAATTAAATAAATTCTTATTTATTTAATTAATTCATTAATCCTCTTCTAAGTCTTTCCTCATTTAAATAAATACTTTTATTTATTTAAATTATCCTTTTCCTAAATTAAATAAATATTTTATTTATTCAATTGATCCTACTTCATCTATTAATTAAATAAATCTTTATTTATTTAATTAATTCATTAGCCTTTTCTACCCATGACACATGTCATTCATCTCTTAATTCTTCTCTTACCTACCCCATTTATCATTTAATTATTTCCTCTACCTACCCTTTAATCCCAGCCAGCCATTTATCTTTACACCTCTTAATCTTATCCCTCCATTTCTTACACTATTATCTATATAAGAGGATACCCTCTTCCTTTCCAACTCTAATTGTCTAATCACCTAATTGGCATACTCTAATCTCTTATGCAATTAAGCCTTCTTGCGATCAAGCTATCAACCACATTTCTGTTCTTTGTTGATCTCTTGTGCACACATAAAATCTGAGAGCAAATATATCAAACAAGATCAATGGAGATAGGAAGAAATGGAGATTTAAACCCTACTAAACATGTGAATGTTATATCTTTGTTTGTTTTTGTAAAGCAGAAAATCGAACCCTAGGTGTTCTCCCCCACTCCAAGGAGAAAGGGGGTCACTAGGATTGATGGTTTTCACTTAGGAGGGACTTTAGATTCAAAAGAGGGGTTGAAACCCACAAGATCCAATCCCACACAATGCAGGATTGGATTCTAAATGAGTTTCAAGGGTTGTGACATCAAGGATACCCTCTTTTGTAAAGAATGTAGATAGAAGATTGAACTAGGAATGCATGTAAAGTAAGAAAGATTCACTTATAAACAAAGATAGGGATACGGGATGAAGCTGCGGACCTGGAATTAGCAGTAAAATGTCGAGATGATGCTGTTCTGCAAATTCGGGTGAAAGTTAACGGGACGATGGCGCCCGACGTGCACACGGTCCTCCGAAAGATCCACGAAATGAAGGGGGATTTGTTCGTCTCTGCACAAGGATTCCAGATCTTCAATTATAGCCGCGTACCTACAACCTACACACAGAAAGGAGAAGACGATTGGGGGGTTAGGGATTAGGGGTTTGCCTTTAGGTCAAACCCCAGTTTTGGAATTAACCAAGAAATGAGAATTCTGTAAATGTAAATGTTTGTAATGTAAACAAGTACTGATACCTTGTTGTAAGAATGTTTGTATTCTTACATGCGAAGGTGTAATGTATGTTGTATGTTGTATGTTGTATGTTGTATGTTGTATGTTGTATGTTGTATGTTGTAAGTGATATCCTCTTCAATGGTTGAATCCTTGTCTTGAATGCAACACTTAGCCTTGAATGGAGACTTAGAATGCTCAATTGCTTGAAGGAATGCTTGAATGTTTGAATGTTTGAATATCGTTTCCGCCTCTTGCTTGCATATATTTTCCTCTTTTTCCTTTCCTCCTCAAGTGGGAGGGGAAATGTAGTTTATATACTTGCCAATTAGGGTTGATAGACTGATTTTTCTGACCTTGGGCCGACCAGGAAACAATATTTTCCAATTTGCAAACTTAAAGACCCGAAGCCCCATAAGAGACCGGGCCCAAAATAGGGCTAGGGACCAGGGCGCTGGGTGCCATGGTCTTGGGGGACCAGGGCACTAGGCGCCCTAGTCCTGAAGGACTAGGGTGCTGGGTGCCATGGTCCCACCTCCCGGGATAGCAGGGTGCAAGGAGGATCAGGCCAGGGTGCTGAAAAATGTAGTTTTTGGTGTCATGAACAAGTTTCGGGGTCTCCATTCAGGTTCAGTGTTGTGTCGCCATCATGAAGACCCAAATGCAGTTGAAATTGCAAGTGTCACAATTTTAGGACGCTACATTTAGCCCCCACTTTAGCCGGAGTATAAGCGTATGCCAATACTTCCGGTAAAGTATAAGGAAACAACATTAAAAGACTTTCACCACATCAAGAAGGCAAGATATACCAAGCCCCCAGTGGACTAAGGATCTTATGACTTCAATTGACAAAGTAAAAGGGAAGATCACGAGGGAGAACCATGACTGTCAGTAGTAAGGTTCCCTCACTATGAGTCATGCAAGAAAGATATCAAAAATTTTCAAGGCAAAGCTAAATTTGTCAAGAAATTTTCAAGTATCTTGAAGAGATATGAATGGGGATGTATGCCCCCCTACGTTAAAGTGATCACACACACCTCATCGGGGGTGATTGCTTTAAGGTAGTGATACATATAGGAAATGAGAAGGAAAGGAGCACGTCATCACAAGGATTTAGCCCCCAAGTGTGAGATAAGCCCAAGGATAATAGATACAAAACACAAAGCACAAGGTGACTTCGCTTTCCTCGGGGTCAGTATGCTGTATGATCATTCATGTATATCATATGTATGTATGCATATTTGTTCTTCATTCCACAATCAAGGAAGGTCACCTAGAAGAAGGGAACACATGTGTCTGTTGAGTCAACATGAGAGAGACCAAAAGAGATCTCAATGCTTTGCATCGTCCTCAAGTAGACAACACTAAGGACAACAAATAGAAGAATGAGAATAACACATAGAAGAAGTAACAAAAGAGAGGAGGAAAGAGTCTGCTATGCTAATGAAACTAGTCTAGCACGTCATCTACCCCCCGATCTTGCTAATCAATGTTTCGGGAAGGTAGGGAACACTCTAGAGGAGGAACATCCAACACAGCAGATGGAGCTATCACAAGATCCAAACAAGGGCTATGTTCATATTCCAAGCCATGTTGATCTTGTCTAGGAGCTAGGATAAGTGCTTTAGAAAATTCGTTAGATAAATGGTTATCAACATCAACATATTCATATTCACTATCAGAATGAAGAGAAGTAACATTTTCATCATGAATAACATTTTCATCTATATCATCATCAAGATTTATAAAAATAGGATCTTTAACTCGCACAGGATCAGGACCATCATGCATCTTATGTTTAGGAGATTTTGGCTCAATTTTTGGCTGAGGAGAAAATGGAATAATGCTAGCTGAAGGTGTTTTTTGGGATTGCAAAGTTTGAGAAGCAGTTGCCTGAGCTCTAAGATGATGCTTCCATCGGCGTTCATGTGCAGAACGATTTCATCTAGTCTTAGTAGGAAGTTGAGAAGATTGAGGAGGCGGAATGTTCTCATCCTTATCACTTCGGTGTTTAGGTTGTGGTCTCATGGGTTGGATAATAGGAGAAGAAGAAGGTCTCTTCTCTCTATAAAAAGAAGGAGGAGGAACTGCTCCATATAAAGGAAGAATATTTGGTTTAGGAAGGAGACCAAGTCCATCATGACGAGGAGGTATAGGTCTACTTTTAGAAAGTTTATTAGGCATAGACATAGTCACATCCATAGGGATGGGTTGGGAATCTCCTTGAGGAAAGATGTTAGTTTTATCTTTCAAAGGAAGAACTTCCTTCTCAAGAATGATAGGAATATCAAGTTTGGGTGTTCTAGGTTCACTTAGAGATAGGGTCATATCTTTTTTCCACTTTTGATAAGATTTGAAAAGATGATCACTTCGCGGTGGAAGAGATTGGAATTGTTTAGGCCAAAAGTAATCAATAGGAACGCTAGAAGTTCTTTCAACTGGTTTAAAGAGACTATGATTGATAGTAACAACTTCACCATTATGGGGAAATTTCAAACACTTGTGAATAGGAGAAGCAATAGCTTTCATGGAAGACAGCCAAGGATAGCCTAGCTTCACACGAAATTGTTCAGACGATGGAATAATAGCAAAGTTCACATCAAGGGATTTGTTATGGACCTCAATAGGTAATGTAATAGAACCAATTCCAGGAGAAGAAAATGCATCAAATAATTTCACAACCACATTTGTTTCATCATAGATCACTTGATTCAATTGCAAAGTAAAAAGAAATTCTTCAGTAATGATATTAACCATGCAAGAAGGATCAATAAGCACTCCACGACAAGGTGTATTCTTGACTTTTGCAACTATATATAAAGGACCATCAGGTGCCCTGATAGTTTCACTAGAATCAAATGTGATGGAAGGTTCTTTAGGGATTTTTTTCTGCTCTACAAAGTTAATCACATTCAGAGTCATAGACACAAGATCATCAGGTGAGATAGAGGAATCATTAGTATCAATCGCATTAGAGGTATGAGAAGGTAACGGATCAGTAAAAATCTTGAGATTTTGGTTAGGAGGAGCTACAGATGTGTTGCCTTTATCATTCACACCAGAAACAGAGATAGTATTATTATCAATCAAATCTTGAATTTTACCCTTTAAAGCAAAACATTTTTTAGTATCATGCCCAGGTTGACGATGAAATTGACAAAAAGATTTGTTATCAAAATAGGGTGAATTAATCTTTGTAGGATCTATTTGATTTATAGGAGGGAGAGTAAGCACATTTTGTTCCAATAACTTATTCATAATACTATGCAATGATTCATTCAAAGGAGTAAACTTTCTTTCTTTCTTGAAAAACTTAGAAATAGGGGGCACACCTGATGCTGCATTCACATTGTTGTTGATGATGTTTTCATTGAATTTAATGGACTCTCTGTTCGGTTTAAACTTCCCAAATGGTTGTTGACTACTATCACCCTTATCACTCGGAGCCATAGGATTTGCTTGTTCCATTTGACTCATAGTCAGTTGATAATTGTGAAGAGTTGCACACAACTATTGGAAAGAAGTAAACTCAGAAAACAGAAGTTTTTCTCTAATGTTTTTTTGTAAATTAGAAATAAAGATTCTTTGAATATCATTGTCAGGCACTGGAAAAGAAATTTGAGCATACAAATGCTTATATCTACCAATGAAATCAGTCACTTTCTCTCTAACACCTTGTTTACAATGCATTAAATCAATCAAAGTAACTTTAGGACTTATATTGTTTTGAAATTGTTGAATGAAAGCATTTGCAAGTTGTTCGAAAGAAGTAATAGAATAGGAAGGCAATAAGCAATACCATTGTAGGGCTTTGTCTCTTAATGTTCTAGTAAACAGTTTTGTAAGCAACCTTTGGTCATAAGCAAAATCAGTACATATTGTTTGAAAAGTCTTAACATGTGTTAAAGGATCACCCTTACCATTATAAAGCTCCAAATGCGAAATTTCAACATGTTTAGGGGGAATAACTCGAACAATGTCAAGAGAAAGTGGGCTCGCAACATCAAATGTGGGCACACTAAACTTAGATTGATTCATAGAGGCAATTTGTTGCTGTAAAGAAGAGACAGTTTGTGCAAGATTGTTAATGGTCGCTTCAGTCGAAGAGTTAGATTGTGATGGAGGTGTTATGTTATTGAAAGAAGGTAGAGAGTAAGGTGGCAGGACACTATGATAGTTAGTCATAGGAGATGATTGGAAAGGAGGAACACTACAAGGAGGAATGGAATGGTTAAATGAATTGCCCCCTTGTGCCAGGTTTATTTGTGGAGATGTAATAGGGACACTCATTGAAGGAATGAATGAAGAAGTCGGATTGAATGAAGGAAGAGGGTTAATTGAAGAAAAGGGATTGCCCCCATGACTAGTGATCATAGGTGGAATGTCTTGTATTGAAGTAGTCATTATGTTTGATGTGAAAGTAGGTATACTAGCAATAGAAGTTGTCAAAGGAATAGAATGATTGACTTGAGTAGGAGGTTGTGTATAACGCAAAGTTTCAGCACAACTCTTCATAGGCATCACATTTGAATCCATAATATGTGCAATACCACGTAAAATATCTATTCCATTCTTATCACTTTGAAGCATACATTTTAGACCCTCAATTAAAGGAAGAGCTTGACTATCAGGGTATTCTTGAGACATCCATTGTCGAAAATCATCAAATTGGTTATCCAATTTCGAAAGTTGTTCTTCAGAAACCTCACGGAGAGCTTCTTCATCATTAGGAGGATTAGAGGAATTACCCGTGTCCTCGTTAAATAGGCCATTCAAATTAGGTTCCATCTCCTCAGTAATTACACCTTGGAAAGACTTAATTCTAAGGCTCCGCTTAACAGGAATAGTGTAAGTGGGGCTTATTGTTGTAAAACTCATGCACTAAAGAAAGAGAGAAGATTTTGAATTTTAGAGGTAGCAAATTTCAGTAAAATCAGCCAATCTCCTAGATTTAAGCTGTTAAATACAATCAGGACAATCTCCCAAAATTGCGGAAAAAATGTCCGGGACCGTGGCGAACGGAGTGCACACGGTCCTCGCAACTTTTTTCGAAATTTTTAGGAATGAAAGTTACGATGATTTTAAAGCTAACCTGAAAAAATTGAATGATTTTACGATCTGTAGATAGGCCAAATTAAAGTTGCAATCTCAAAATTGAACCCTACCAAGATTGTTGAAAAATGCAAATTTTGAATTTTGAAAAAGAGAGGGAAACTGAAATTTTGAATTTTATGATTTTAGAGGGAATACTAAAAGCAATGCAGGTTTTGAAATTTAAAAATTGACTCAATTTCACACAAAATTCAATTTTGAAAGTGGAAATCAAGGTTGTTGCAATTAAACATTTAATTTCAAAAGTCAAAAATTGCAAAAATTTGAATAAAGCACTGAAATTTCGAATGAATGCCAACATACTTTTCAGATTTAGGACAGTAAGAAATACAATTTTGACATGAATTTCAATTTCAACAATTTTTGAATGATTAGAAGCCTTAATCCAAGCAATCCCTAGACCAACTTTGACTGTAATTTTAAAAGTGTTAGAATTGATGAAATCAGCCAAAATTCTGGATTTTAGCAGAAAAATACAGTAAGATCTAGCTCCCGAAATTTCGGAAAAAATGACGGGGACGATGGTGCCCGGGGTGCACATGGTCCTCGCAACTTTTTTCCAAATTTTTAGGGATGAGAGATATTATGATTTTGTTGCGGAATCCAAAGTTACAGCCGATTTGGAGGTGTTTTGATCAGTGAAATCATCAGTCAAAGGCTGAATCAAGAGGGTTTTAAAAATTAGGGTTTTGACACTTAACCATTTAATTTTCAAAATTAAAGCATAGATATGATTTGACAATTTGCAGTAGAAGGGTAGATCTGAAACAAGCATTAACAATTAAACATTTCGCAAGCTCAATTATTAAAAAGAAAATTTAGGGTTTTGTGCAATTAACCTCTAAAATTTGCAAAAGATCAAACATGGAAATGTAATTAAAGGAGCAAATTTTTCAGATCTAACCATGAATAATCAAAATTAGAATGTTCACGTCGGGTTCACCAAAATGTAAAGCGGAAAATTGAACCCTAGGTGTTCTCCCCCACTCCAAGGAGAAAGGGGGTCACTAGGATTGACGGTTTTCACTTAGGAGGGACTTTACATTCAAAAGAGGGGTTGAAACCCACAAGATCCAATCCCACACAATGCAGGATTGGATTCTAAATGAGTTTCAAGGGTTGTGACATCAAGGATACCCTCTTTTGTAAAGAATGTAGATAGAAGATTGAACTAGGAATGCATGTAAAGTAAGAAAGATTCACTTATAAACAGAGATAGGGATACGGGATGAAGCTGCGGACCTAGAATTAGCAGTAAAATGTCGAGATGATGCTGTTCTGCAAATTTGGGTGAAAGTTAACGGGACGATGGCACCCGGCGTGCACACGGTCCTCTAAAAGATCCGCGAAACGAAGGGGGATCTGTTCATCTCTGCACAAGGATTCCAGATCTTCAATTACAGCCGCGTACTTGCAACCTACACACAGAAAAGAGAGGATGATTGGGGGGTTAGGGATTAGGGGTTTGCCTTTAGGTCAAACCCCGGTTTTGGAATTAACCAAGAAATGAGAATGCTGTAAATGTAAATGTTTGTAATGTAAACAAGTACTGATACCTTGTTGTAAGAATGTTTGTATTCTTACATGCGAAGGTGTAATGTATGTTGTATGTTGTATGTTGTAAGTGATCTCCTCTTCAATGGTTGAATCCTTGTCTTGAATGCAACACTTAGCCTTGAATGGAGACTTAGAATGCTCAATTGCTTGAAGGAATGCTTGAATGTTTGAATGTTTGAATATTGTTTCCGCCTCTTGCTTGCATATATTTTCCTCTTTTTCCTTGCCTCCTCAAGTGGGAGGGGAAATGTAGTTTATATACTTGCCAATTAGGGTTGATAGACTGATTTTTCCGACCTTGGGCCGACCAGGAAACAATATTTTCCAATTTGCAAACTTAAAGACCCGAAGCCCCATAAGAGATCGGGCCCAAAATAGGGCCAGGGACCAGGGCACTGGGCGCCATGGTCCTGGGGGACCAGGGTGCTGGGCGCCCTAGTCCTGAAGGACCAGGGCACTGGGTGCCATGGTCCCACCTCCCGGGACAGCAGGGTGCAAGGAGGATCAGGCCAGGGTGCTGAAAAATGCAGTTTTTGGTGTCATGAACAAGTTTCGGGGTCTCCATTCAGGTTTAGTGTTGCGTCACCATCGTGAAGACCCAAATGCAGTCAAAATTGCAAGTGTCGCAATTTTAGGATGCTACAGTTTTGTTGGTTTACATGATCTTAGGTATCTTCATTTGTGTAAGGTGGATGCTTTTCATTGTCAGACTAGGGTTTTTGTGGTTGGATCTTTGTTAGTCTTTCAATATTATTGTTTTCATCATCCATTTTCATCGTATATAAATCCTACAAGCAAGTATATAAGAGGATTTCCCCTCTCATTTGACATCTAACAAAATTCAATCAAGCATCCAAGCATTCAAGAGATCAAGAATTCAAGCATTCAAGAGAAATTGAACATTTTCAGTCTTCCTTCAAGCTTTGGAACAACAATAGAGTCAAGATTTCAAGCATTGAAGAGGAGATCATTATTCTACTTCATGAAGACATAATTCCATGTGGAGGCAAGAAAACATTCACAAGGAGGTATAAGCATTTCATTTTCAATCAAATCAACATCCCCTCAAAGAGGAGGATTTCTACTTTCAGTCATTTCATTTACATTATTTCAACCACTTGGTAAATTCCAAAACTGGGGTTTGACCTAAAGGAAAACCCCTATTCCCAATACATTTCCCTTTCTTTTTATGTGTAGGAAACAAGTGCGCAACTGTACTTCTGGAATTAAGCTTTATTTGCAGAGACAAAAAAACCCTTTTCAACGCACGGAAAGTTCAGAGGACTGATAGGAGGGCGCCCCTATCCGAACACACGGTCCGTGTAACTTTTGCCCCATTTCACAGAGCATCTTTGAATCATCTCAAACTTCTCAGATCCAGGTGCATGACTAAATCCCGAATTTGTAGCTCATTGTTTTCTCATACTTTGTCTTCATTCCAGCACTTCATCTTAATTCAATTAGTTAACTTACAAAAGAGGGTCAATTGCATTCCAATTACAACCAATCTACCTAGTATTCAGTCCTTACAACATTTAGGATTGAATCTACTAGTAGATCCAACCCCTCTTTTGAATGTAAAGGCCCCCTCAAGTGAAAATTGAGCTTAGTAAATTCCCACAATTCCCACGTGGAGAATTGACTAAAGCTCCCAATTTTCCACTTTACAGTTTGTTATTGTTTTGGAAACAAAATCAAACTAGCATATTTGTTGATATAGTTCTGAAACATTGAGTAGAAGTGTAACACACACCTAAGCTAAAACTTTACTTGAAAGCACTATCACTTCAAAATCATGCCTAATCATAAGGGAAATACATATCATTTTGTCATGAAAGCTAGACATATACAAGTCTGGAATAGGATATTTTAATTTTTGGTACGATAGATGCAGTAAGAATAAACTATTAAATAACAAACTCTTCATACAATCACATTTCTACCAAAAATAAGACATAACCTTCATACATAACCAAGGTGATCCCAAACAGAGAGGTATGAACACCAATAAATAGGCACTTCAGGAGATAACTTCCCACACCCTTTGAGTATGGTACTACCCCAATAGGTACAAACCACTTTGTAATTTTCATGCTATAGGGTGTACACATTTTCCTTGTAAGCATTTCAAAACTACAAAAAAAATGCATTTCATTACTAGCGTGCAAGTTTTGTTTACATTGTAATTGTGGTCAAATGAGTTAACAAATTATAATTATTAAATGTTTTATATCTAATTGTAAATGTCAAGACATTAGATCTTTTAAGATATTTTATATTATTAATAAAATAAAATATTAATAGATTAATAGATTACGTCCATCAAGAGGTTGACTATTTGTCAAGAAATAAAATGACTGTGAATAAGGAGGCATCATAAGAAAAAGGTGGTCAATTATTTTGAATCTGATCCTATAATTTAGTTTTGAAGTAAGATTTTATTTCAAAATCTTAATTGGCATTTGTGGAAAAATTTATGTTGCATACATTTAGGAGAGCTGACTGTTTGCCAAGAGCAAATATATCTGTGAATGAGGAAGTCTCAAATGAATAAAATATTGTCACTTATTGATATTGATCCTATAATTTATATTTTATTTTTGAAAGTAAGCTTCATTTATCGGCATTAACATGAAAAGTTTTTGCTGGATTTCAAGGAAGCTATTTATGAAGAGCAAGTCTATGAATGAGGATGCCTTAGATAAAAAAAATCTATGAATGAGGATGTCTCTGTAGTATCCTCAAATTTGGAACTATGCTTTTTCTTAACACAAACAAGTTTTCAAAACTGTTGTTCCACTATCTGATATAATTTGTCTAAAGAATTTAGTTCCAAATATTGCAATGAACCATGAAACATAGAATAAACAGGAATAGTCTAGCAATTTCTTAATCAAAATTGCTCAAGACACAATATGAAATACCCTTCAACAATAATCAAACATAGGAAGATATAAGGGTAGTACATACGATATAAGATTATATTAATTCTTAGTGTTGGAAAGTTCTAACCTTAATATTATTTGCCTTGATACAATACATTACTCATAGAATCATAAGCCACAAACCAATGAAGATCCAATATCTTTAAAGAAAATAGGAGGTAGCTACATCTGCAAGATATTTCAATACCAAGACAAAGAAAAGCAATAAAAACTCTGTCTGATTCTGGAAATTAAGAATCCACGCACAGGGGACTGAAATATCTTTCCCTTTGAAAGCTAGAGTTATACTCAAGATACTCACGTACCAGGAATTTCTTCTTTTCTCACATTTTGTCAATAAAAAATCATTTCTTTTTTGGTCAATAATATAGTTTTTTTTTTGTATTAATATATGAAAAATAAGTTTACATTACAAAAGGGGCCTATCTTAAGCTCAAAGTATTACATGCATTCTTGATTGAGATCTGCCTACCCCTATACATTACAAAAACACTACAAAAAGAGACTATAACCTAAACCCTTGAAAGGCTTTGGACCGAAAAAAACAAGGTTCACCACCCTTATCAACTAAACTGTCCTGCTAATGTAATATATCCATATCAACATTTAAAATTCCACTCCAGGGAGGGCTGGAAACTGCATCTAAGAATGAAGCAGATAAACAAAAAAATTGCTAACAAAAACTCTCCTAGTCAACCGTAGGAGAAAAAACCTTATACGCTCAAGCTTCAACTCTGAGTTGGTTGCTATCTCACACTTCACCTTTTGATCGGAATGAAACTCAAATACCATGGCCTTCGCATCTCTTGTGCACGAAGATGTGTTCTAATACACTCTGCCCTGATATGACTTAGATAAAGTCTTTGGTTTACCATTTTTGGCCATCGCACAAAAGGCACAAACCCCAACTCTTCCACTGTGATCTGGCTCTCAAAGTATTCACCAAAATCAAATCCATGTCCTAAGTGCGTCCATTCGATAATAGAGTCCATTCTAGATATTATCTCTTGCCCAAAGAGATAATTCATGACCCATCGGATGTCCTCCTCGAGAATCCCCAATTCTAGGCCCTAGGCCAAAATCATCGTAGCTATATCCACATTGTATTTCCAATGGTGAGTAGCTTGCTGGAAGAAATAACCTAGCATCCCCTACACTGCACTTATCACCTCCTCTGATGGGTATTTGAGAAGTAGCTTGAGTCTTTGATTTTCAACCGACCCATAAAGCGCTTTCTACTGCTTCTGTATTTGGAAGGTAAACGTGGCCTCCATCTGCTCACTGAACAACAACTGCATAGAGAAAACAAACAAGACATCCAACAGGAGAACAATGATAAGCATCAAGTTTGGCTTCGTTAAAAAGAAAGTCGGATTGTGTGAGTAATAAATCACATTATTGCCACGACCCTTGAGAGTAAATACTTGACACTATGAACATCACGTCATCACCTGCTCTCATAGATAGAGTCATTATAACTGGGAGCTTGTTGTAAGGAACCACACATTTCGGTTCACATCACTGCCACCACTGCCATCATTCATGAACACCATTTTAGAAAAAAATTGAGGAGCAACACACTTAAACTGCCAATCATTACAAAGCAAGGATTAATGACATAAAATTTGTGATACACACAAATCCCACTTGCACTCGGAAACCAAAGACTATCGAATGTTGTCTATAAACATGTGTTGACACTATCTTGTCAACATATAAATTTCATTTTGAAATAATAGAAAATTTTATTCTAAATCCAGCTTGCCATCAAAAAATTCAAAAAAGGTGTAGCGTCCTAAAATTGCGACACTTGCAATTTCGACTGCATTTCGGTCTTCACGATGGCGACGCAACACGCAACCTGAATGGAGACCCCGAAACCTGATTATGACACCAAAAACTGCATTTTCTTGCACCCTGGCCTGAACCTCCTTTGCACCCTGCTGTCCCGGGAGGTGGGACCAGAGCGTCCAGCACCCTGGTCCTTCAGGACCAGGGCGCTCAGTGCCCTGGTCCCCCAGGACCATGGCGCCCAGCGCCCTGGTCCCTGGGTCCTATTTTGGGCCCGGTCTCTTTTGGACTTCGGGTCTTTTTGTTTGCAATTTGGAAAATAAACTTTCCTGGTCGGCCTAAGGTCAGGAAAATCAGTCTATCAGCCCTAATTGACAAGTATATAAACTACATTTTCCTCTTTCATTCGATATGATGGAAAAAGCGTGGAAACTATACTCAAGAATTCAAGCATTCAAGCATTCCTTCAAGCAATTGATCATTTCAAGTCTCCATTCAAGGCTAAGTGTTGCATTCAAGACAAGGATTCAACCATTGAAGAGGAGATCACATACTACATGCTACATACAACATACAAACATACAACAAACAACAACATCTAAACCTTCGCACATAAGGATACAAACATCCTTAGAACAAGGCATTAGTACTTGTTTTACAGTCATTTACATTTACAACACTTGCTCATTTCTTGGTTAATTCCAAAACTGGGGTTTGACCTAAAGGCAACCCCTAATCCCTAACCCCCCAATCGTCTTCGCTTTTCTATGTGTAGGTTGCAGGTACGCGGCTGAAATTGAAGATCTGGAATCCTTGTGCAGAGACGAACAGATCCCCCTTCGTTTCGCGGACTTTTCGGAGGGCTGTGGCGCTCGGGCGCCATCGTCCCGACAACTTTCGCTCAAATTTGCAGGACCGCGCCGTATCGACATTTTACTGCTAATTCCAGGTCCGCAGCTTCATACTGTATTCCTATCTCAGTTTATAAGCGAATCTTTGTCACTTTCTATGCATTCCTAGCTTAATTCTTCTATCAACATTCTTTACAAAAGAGGGTAGCCTTGCTTTCTTAACCCTTGAAACTCATTTAGCATCCAATCTTGCATTGTGTGGGATTGGATCTTGTGGGTTTCAACCCCTCTTTTGAATGTAAAGTCTCTCCCCTAAGTGAAAACCATCAACCCTAGTGAATCTCCCTTCTCTCTCCTTGGAGTTGGAAGAGGGGAGAGCAACTAGGGTTCGATCGCGATTTTCCGCTTTACATTTTGGTGAACTTGACGTGAACATCCTTTCTGATTATTCATGGTTAGATCTGAAAATTGGATTCCTTGATTACATTTCCATGTTTGATCTTTTGCAAAATTTTAGAGGTTGATTGCATGAAAACCCTAAATTTTCTTTTTAGTAATTGAACTTGTGAAATGTCTAAATGTTAATGCTTGTTTCAGATCTGCCCTTCTATTACAAATTATCAATTCATATCTATGCTTTAATTTTGAAAATTAAGTGGTTAAGTGTCAAAACCCTAATTTTTGAAACCCTCTTGATTCAACCTTTGTCCGACAATTTCACTGATCAAAACATCTCCAAATCAGCTGTAACTTTGGATTCCGCAATAAAATCACAATATCTTTCATCCCTGAAAATTTGGAAAAAAGTTGCGAGGACCGTGTGCACTCCGAGCGCCATCGTCCTCGACATTTTTTCCGAAATTTCAGGAGCTAGATCTTACTGTATTTTTCTGCTAAAATCCAGAATTTTGGCTGATTTTATCAATTATAACACTTTCAAAATTAAAGTCAAAGTTGGTCTAGGGATTGCTTGGATTAATGCTTCTAATCATTCAAAAATCATTGAAATTGAAATTTTGTGTCAAAATTGTGTTCTTACAGTCCTAAATCTGAAAAGTGTGTTAGCATTCATTCGAAATTTCAGTGCTTTATTCAAATTCTTACAATTTGTGACTTTTGAAATTAAGTGCTTAATTACAACAAATTTAATTTCCGCTTTCAAAATTGAATTTTGCGTGAAATTGAGTCAATTTTTAAATTTCAAAATTTGCATTGCTCTTGAAATTCCCTCTAAAATCATAAAATTCAAAATTTCAGTTTCCCTCTCTTTTTCAAAATTCAAATTTTTGCATTTTTCGACAATCTTGGTAGGATTCAATCTCGAGATTGCAACTTTAATTTGGCCTATCTACAGATCATAAAATCACTCAATTTTTTCAGATTAGCTCTAAAATCATCATATCTTTCATCCCTGCAAATTTCAAAAAATGTTGCAAGGACCGTGTTGCACTCCGAGCGCCACGGTCCCGAACATTTTTTCTGAAATTTCGGGAGACTGTCGTGATTGCATTTAACAGCTTAAATCCAGAAGATTGGCTGATTTTATTGAAAATTGCTACCTCTGAATTCAAAATTTTCTCTCTCTTTCTAGTGCATGAGTTTTACAACAATAAGCCCTACTTACACTATTCCCGTTAGACGAAGCCGTAGAATTAAGTCTTTCCGAGGTTTAATTACCGAGGAGATGGAACCTAATTTGAATAGCCTTTTTAACGAGGACATGGGTAATTCCTCTAATCCTCCTAATGATGAAGAAGCTCTCCATGAGGTTTCCGTAGAACAACTTTCAAAATTGGATAACCAATTTGACGATTTTCGACAATGGATGTCTCATGAATACCCCGATAGTCAAGCTCTTCCTTTAATTGAGGGTCTAAAACGTATGCTTCAAAGTGATAAGAATGGAATTGATATTTTGTGTGGTATTTCACACATTGTGAACTTGAATGTGATGCCTATAAAGAGTTGTGCTGAAACTTTAGGTTATACACAACCTCCTACTCAAGTCAATCATTCTATTCCTTTGATGACTTCTATTGCTAGCATACCTACCTTTACATCAAACATAATGGCTACTTCTACACAAGACACTCCTCCTATGATCATCAGTCATGGGGGCAATCCCTCTTCTTCAATTAACCCTCTTCCTTCATTAAATCCAACTTCTTCATTCACTCCTTCAATGAGTTTTCCTATTACATCTCCACAAATGAACATGATGCAAGGGGGCAATTCATTCAATCATTCCATTCCTCCTTGTAGTGTTCCTCCTGTCCAATCATCTCCTATGACTAATTATCATAGGGTCCCACCACCTTACTCTTTACCTTCTTTCAATAACATAACACCTCCATCTCAATCTAACACATCTAATATGAACTCTTCGACTGAAGCGACCATTAACAATCTTGCACAAACTGTCTCTTCTTTACAACAACAAATTGCCTCTATGAATCAATCTAAGTTTAGTGTGCCCACATTTGATGTTGCGAGCCCACTTTCTCTTGACATTGTTCGAGCTATTCCCCCTAAACATGTTGAAATTTCGCATTTGGAGCTTTATAATGGTAAAGGTGATCCTCTAACACATGTTAAGACTTTTCAAACAATTTGTACCGATTTTGCTTATGACCAAAGGTTGCTTGCAAAACTGTTTACTAGAACATTAAGAGACAAAGCCCTACAATGGTATTGCTCGTTGCCTTCCTATTCTATTACTTCTTTCGAACAACTTGCAAATGCTTTCATTCAACAATTTCAAAACAATATAAGTCCTAAAGTTACTTTGATTGATTTAATGCATTGTAAACAAGGTGTTAAAGAGAAAGTGACTGATTTCATTGGTAGATATAAGCATTTGTATGCTCAAATTTCTTTTCCAGTGCCTGACAATGATATTCAAAGAATCTTTATTTCTAATTTACAAAAAGATATTCGAGACAAACTTCTATTTTCTAAGTTTACTTCTTTCCAACAGTTGTGTGCAACTCTTCACAATTATCAACTGACTGTGAGTCAAATGGAACAATCACATCCTATGGCTCCGAGTGATAAGGGTGATAGCAGTCAACAACCATTTGGCAAGTTTAAACCGAACAGAGATTCCATCAAATTCAATGAAAACATCATCAACAACAATGTGAATGCAGCATCAGGTGTGCCTCCTATTTCTAAATTTTTCAAGAAAGAAAGAAAGTATACTCCTTTGAATGAATCATTGCATAGTATTATGAATAAGTTATTGGAACAAAATGTGCTTTCTCTTCCTCCTATAAGACAAATTGATCCTGCAAAGATTACTTCACCTTATTTTGATAACAAAGCTTTTTGTCAATTTCATCGTCAGCCTGGGCATGATACTGAAAAATGTTTTTCTTTAAAGGGTAAAATTCAAGATTTGATTGATAATAATACTATTTCTGTTTCTGGAGTGAATGATAAAGGCAATACATCTGTAGCTCCTCCTAATCAAAATCTTCAGATTTTCACTGATCCATTACCTTCTCATACCTCTAATGCAATTGAGGCTAATGATTCCTCTCTCTCATCTGCTGGTCTTGTGTCTATGGCTCCGAATGTGATTAACTTTGTAGAGCAGCAAGAAAACCCTAAAGAACCTTCCATCACATTTGATTCTAGTGAAACCATTAGGGCACCTGATGGTCCCTTATACATAGTTGCAAAAGTCAAGAATACACCTTGCCGTGGAGTGCTTATTGATCCTTCGTGCATGGTTAATGTTATTACTGAAGAATTTCTTTTTACTTTGCAATTGAATCAAGTGATATATAACAAAATAGATGTGATTGTGAAACTATTTGATGCATTTTCTTCTCCTGCAATTGGTTCTATTACATTGCCTATTGAGGTCCATAACAAATCCCTTGATGTGAACTTTGCTATTATTCCATCTTCCGAACAATTTCGTGTGAAGCTTGGCTATCCTTGGCTATCTTCCATGAAAGCTATTGCTTCTCCTATTCATAAGTGTTTCAAATTTCCCCATAATGGTGAAGTTGTTACTGTCAATCATAGTCTCTTTAAACCAGCTGAAAGAACTTCTAGCGTTCCTCTTGATTACTTTTGGCCTAAACAATTTCAATCTCTTCCTCCACGAAGTGATCATCTTTTCAAATCTTATCAAAAGTGGAAAACAGATATGATCCTATCTCTAAGTGAACCTAGAACACCCAAACTTGACATTCCTATCATTCTTGAGAAGGAAGTTCTTCCTTTGAAAGATAAAACTAATGTCTTTCCTCAAGAAGATTCCCAACCCATCCCTATGGATGTGACTATGTCTATATCTAATAAACTTCCTAAAAGTAGACCTATCCCTCCTCGTCATGATGGACTTGGTCTCCTTCCTAAACCAAATATTCCTCCCTTATATGGAGCAGTTCCTTCTCCTTCTTTTTATAGAGAGAAGAGACCTTCTTCTTCTCCTATTATCCAGCCTAAGAGACCACAACCTAAACACCCAAGTGCTAAGGATGAGAACATTCCTCCTCCTCAATCTTCTTCACTTCCTACTAAGACTAGACGAAATCATTCTGCACGTGAACGCTGACGAAAGCGTCATCTTAGGGCTCAAGCAGCTACTTCTCAAACTTTGCAATCTCCAAAAACACCTTCAACAAGCATTATTCCATTTTCTCCAAAATCTCCTAAACATAAGATGCATGATGGTCTTGATCCTGTGCGAGTTAAAGATCCTATTTTTATAAATCTTGATGATGATATAGATGAAAATGTTATTCCTCTTGCTTCTGATAGTGAATATGAACTTGTTGATATCGATAACCATTTATCTAATGAATTTTCTAAAGCACTTATCCTAGCTCCTAGACAAGAACAACGTTGCTTGGAACATGAACATAGCCCTTGTTTGGATCTTGTGATAGCTCCATCTGCTGTGTTGAATGTTCCTCCTCTAGCGTGTTCCCTGCCTTCCCGAAACATTGATCAGCAAGATCGGGGGGTAGATGATGTGCTAGACTAGATACATTAGCATAGCAGATTCTCTCCTCCTCTCTTGTGTTACTTCTTCTATATGTTATTCTCATTCTTCTATTTGTTGTCCTTAGTATTGTCTACTTGAGGACGATGCAAAGCATTGAGATCTGTTGATCTCTCTCATGTTGACTCAAAAGACACATGTGTTCCCTTCTTCTAGGTGACCTTCCTTGATTGGGGAATGAAGAACAATTATGCATACATACATATGATATATATACATGAATTATCATACAGCATACTGACCCCGAGGAAAGCGAAGTCACCTTGTGCTTTGTGTTTTGTGTCTATTATCCTTGGGTTTATCTCACACTTGGGGGCTAAATCCTTGTGATAACGTGCTCCTTTCCCTTCTCATTCTTATATGTATCACTACCTTAAAGCAATCACCCCCGGTGAGGCGTGTGCGATCGCTTTAACGTAGGGGGGCATACATCCCATCCATATCTTTTCAAGATACTTGAAAATTTCTTAACAAATTTAGCTTTGCCTTGAGAATTTTTGTTATCTTTCTTGCATGACTCATAGTGAGGGAACCTTACTACTGACAGTCATGGTTCTCCCTCGTGATCTTCCCTTTTTCTTTGTCAATCAAAGTCGTAAGATCCTTAGTCCACTGGGGGCTTGGTGTGTCTTGCCTCCTTGACGTGGTGAAAGTCTTTCAATGTTGTTTCCTTGTACTTTACCAGAAGTATGAGCATACATACTCCCGCTAAAGTGGGGGCTAAATGTAGCATCCTAAAATTGTGACACTTGCAATTTCGACTGCATTTCGGTCTTCACGATGGCAACGCAACACGCAACCTGAATGGAGACCCCAAAACCTGATTATGACACCAAAAACTGCATTTTCTTGCACCCTGGCCTGAACCTCCTTTGCACCCTGCTGTCCCGGGAGGTGGGACCAGAGCGCCCAGCGCCCTGGTCCTTCAGGACCAGGGTGCTCAGTGCCCTGGGTCCTATTTTGGGCCCGGTCTCTTTTGGACTTCGGGTCTTTTTGTTTGCAATTTGGAAAATAAACTTTCCTGGTCGGCCTAAGGTCAGGAAAATCAGTCTATCAGCCCTAATTGACAAGTATATAAACTACATTTTCTTCTTTCATTCGATATGATGGAAAAAGCATGGAAACTATACTCAAGCATTCAAGCATTCAAGCATTCCTTCAAGCAATTGATCATTTCAAGTCTCCATTCAAGGCTAAGTGTTGCATTCAAGACAAGGATTCAACCATTGAAGAGGAGATCACATACTACATGCTACATACAACATACAAACATACAACAAACAACAACATCTAAACCTTCGCACATAAGGATACAAACATCCTTAGAACAAGGTATTAGTACTTGTTTTACAGTCATTTACATTTACAACACTTGCTCATTTCTTGGTTAATTCCAAAACCGGGGTTTGACCTAAAGGCAAACCCCTAATCCCTAACCCCCCAATCATCTTCGCTTTTCTGTGTGTAGGTTGCAGGTACGCAGCTGAAATTGAAGATCTGGAATCCTTGTGCAGAGACAAACAGATCCCCCATCGTTTCGCAGATTTTTTGGAGGACCGTGGCGCTCAGGCGCCATCGTCCCGACAACTTTCGCTCAAATTTCAGGACAGCGCCGTATCGACATTTTACTGCTAATTCCAGGTCCGCAGCTTCATACTGTATTCCTATCTCAGTTTATAAGTGAATCTTTGTCACTTTCTATGCATTCCTAGCTTAATTCTTCTATCAACATTCTTTACAAAAGAGGGTAGCCTTGCTTTCTTAACCCTTGAAACTCATTTAGCATCCAATCTTGCATTGTGTGGGATTGGATCTTGTGGGTTTCAACCCCTCTTTTGAATGTAAAGTCTCTCCCCTAAGTGAAAACCATCAACCCTAGTGAATCTCCCTTCTCTCTCCTTGGAGTTGGAAGAGGGGAGAGCAACTAGGGTTCGATTGCGATTTTCCGCTTTACAAAAGGTATCCTCAATTTGATTAAAAGATAGGGCCCATTTAGGCAATTTGTCTACCTCTGTATTACCCTCCCATCTGATATGGCTAACCATGACTTCTTCAAAGTGGTTCAAATCCTCTAAAATCAGTGAAATAAAATTTTGCAGATGCCATGCTTTAATTTCACCATTTTTTATGGCTTGGATTATGATCAGTGAATCCCCTTCCAAATGTAGTTTTTTAATTCCCATATTCTGAGCACATCGAGTTGTCAGCCAAGCTGCATAAGCTTCCGCTTCATTCTTGGTACCTTGTTTAATATGTTGAGCACCCAATTCAACATTGTTGCCATTGTGATCCTGAAACACCACTCCCACACCTGACAGACCCCCTCCACATTGAGCAACCCCCTTTTGGGGTGGAACCCATTCTATGGGTGAGTTACACTTCTTACTCATCATCTTAGAAGACCAGGTCCCATGCCTTATTTTGACATTAGGCCATGCTTTTTGTATTTTCATATCCTCTATAGTAAATGGGTTTCTCGTAGAGTCCATCTGAGAAGCTACAGCCCCCAAAGTTTCCTCAATTGTCTGATCAAGTCTACTAAACAACCTCAGCCTTATCTTGGAAGATCCTACATTTTCTTTCCTTCCAGATTTCGCATATCACAAGAGATGGCCATATGTTCCATATACTTGAAAAAGTTGATTTCTTGTTTAGTCTTGGCCAACTATCAAACATATCTTTGAGAGAATTTCACAATGGGCCTTGCCACTTCAATTTTCCTTTCACCATATACCAGTATTTCTACGTTATCTTGCATTGTAGAAAAAGGTGGTCAAGATCCTCTTCAACTTCCCCACATATTAAGCACCTGGTCGGTCCTACCAAACCAATCCTTTTCCTCCTCTTGCTCATAAGTATTCTCCCTTTTAAAGCCAGCCATGCAAATGCCCCTGCTTTGGGTAAATAGTGTTTATGTCAAATTAAATCATTAGCTGTTATGCTTTCTTCCACCATGCCTTCCAAAATCCTATAGCCTAATTTAACCGAGTAGTTCCCATCTTTAGAACCACACCAAATTACTTTGTCCTGACCTTTTGTGAGGTAAATCTTTCTCTGGTCCAAAACTTATTTTAAAAGCATTTGTTGTTTTTCCGATAGACCTATGTTTGAGAGGTCTTTCCAGCACCAGACTTCACCCAAGTGACTTTGTTTAATCACCAAATAGTCACTGACCTTGTCACCCGAGATCCTGCATAGATGTGATTTTATATCTGAAAAATCAGCCATGTGTTTTATAACTGGGTAAGCCGCCCAAGAGTCATCCCAAAATTTAGCCGACTTTCCATTACCAATGTGCCATGTAAGATGTTCTATAAGAAATTTCCTGCTACTCACTATGAAGTGTTAGCATTTGACATTATAACAGACAATGGAAGATTGTTGGCATTTCAATAAGGATATTGAGAAGGTTGTTGATGATTAAGGATGTTTACTGTCTTGATATTATTATTTTGTCATTGATGTCAAGCAATTGATTTTCTAATTCAGTATGATGTTTCCATATCTTGAGAAGTATGATTTGAAGAGTATAAAGATATTGGTAAAAGACACAGGAAAGAATATGATGAATAAGGGGATGAATAAGGTATTCAATGGGCAACTATTACTAAGTCAGACAATGATGAGATCATGATTTTTAGATTGTTTTGACATCATACATATGCTGTAAATTGTAAGGTTAATACTTTACTATATTATTGAACAAAGAACCTAGTCGGTAAACCCTATGGAACCTAGTTGGTAAACCCTAAGGAACCTAGTTGGTAAACCCTAAGGTTATCGCTATCAGTTAATGAAGGCAGAATGTCTACTGAGTGAAGTTTAGTATTCACTGAGTTGTAACCGAGCTATAACAGAATACATTAAATGGTTACATGCGTTATTTAATGAAGGAAGCTGATGAGATGGAACTGATTAAATGATTGGTATTCCATGTATAAAGTTTGTTAATGAATCTATGGCAAAGGAAAATTGGCATGAAGATCTACAGCTCAAATTGAACCACAATACCCTAGCACAAGTTCCAAGAAATGTATGCAAGTTCCAAGGCAGGGTAAAACATTTTTCAGATTGAAGAATACATTGAACCTGGTCAAAATTTGAAGATCTGATGGCTATGATTGATCATGGGAAATGTGATCAAGGAGATTAAGCGGTTAGCTAATTGTTTATAAATAGGGAACCATTGATAAACAATGTATGCGGGAAAATGTATGCACAAGGATGCTACATAGTGATTACCGAGCACAGAAGCTTGAAGACCTGTTTGAATAATAGAGTATAGAAGCCCAATAGATGGACAAGATTAGTTCTATGTCTAGATTGTATTGAACAAATAAGAATCTGCTTTAGCATTTTAGATGTGAAGTTGCAGATAGATTTTTATTACTGTTATTTTGTGAAAGTGACAGAAAATCTCTTAACCGAGTGGACTTAATAGTCTTATTTGTAAAACCCTCTAGCAAGGTGACATTCTGATTGAGTGTTTGAAATCCTTTAACAATGTCACTTCTAACAAGGTGAAGATCCTAACAGATCTGAGGGAAATCCCTTAACCGGGTCACATCTAGCAATGTGTTTGTAATCTTTAACATGATTTGCTTTTAACCGAGCATACTCTAGAAGAGTATATTTCTTAGTGGGTCCAAAATCCCACAGTGGTTTTTCCCTATTTGGGTTTCCATGTTAAATCTAGTGTTATGAGGTTTATGATATTTATATGCTTTTGAGTTTACATGTTTAGCAATTTTGGTTATATTACTGAAGTATATGTTACCGAGGTTGAATCTATGTTTTTATGGAAGATTAAGTTTGTATGATTCACCCCCCCCCCTTCTCATCTTGTTGGCTATTAGATCTGTACTTAAATTAAGTATCAGAACTATCAATTGGTATTAGAGATTTGGACTCTGGAAGAAAAGTTTAAAGGTACTTGAGGCAAAGATCCGAAGATGTATAAGAGGGATGCACCAAAGCTGAACAAGTCAAGTTTCTCTACATGGCAGAAAAGGATGAAGTTGCACCTATTAGGAGTTGGAGAATATGTTGTATATTATCTGGAGAATTATTTCATCACACCAAGAACCTATCCATTGACTATGGAAGAGATAAAGGCAAAGCAAGAACATATCCAAGAAATGATTGAAATAACATCTGCATTGACCGACTTAGAGTTTAATGATATAGAAGGCTGCAATGATGCAAAGGCTATGTGGGATAAGCTCATATCAGTATATGGAGGAGATGAATATGTTCAAAGAGAAAAAGTAGGTAGTTTAAGAGGACAACTTGAATCTATGAGGATGAATGAAGGTGAGAACATAACTCAGTACAATACAAGACTAAAGGAGATTGTCAATCAAATCAAAGGAGTAGGTGGAACTATTGAAGAAAAGGATATAACAAGTAATTTGTTAAGAACCCTTCTACCGGCTTATGCAATCCGAGTCTCTGCAATCAATGAATTAAGGTATGTACCTAATATGCCAGTTTCTTTAGATGCTACTGTTGGTAAGCTACATGCATTTGAGTTAAGTAACTTTGATAACAATGGATCTTCGGTAAATAAAGTTGAATCTACATTCAGTTCCTTTCATCTTGATGAATCTAATGATTACAATGAAAGAAAGTATAAGTACTCTGAAGGAGATCATAGTGGAGCTAGTGAAATATTTCATAAGAACATGGAAGAAGTACAAAAACTATATGAGGAAATCAGAAAGCAAGAAGAGTTTGAAGCACTATTAGCCAAAAGGTTACCGAGAGGCAAAGGTAAGTATAAAGGAAAACTACCTTTGAAATGTTTCAATTGTGATAAGATAGGACATATGGCTTCTAAATATCCTGACAAAGATTCTACTGAAAAGAGAGATTACCGAGATGATAGACAGAAAGGCAATCATTACAGAGGACACTGAGACTTTGGAAGAAGAGATAGAAAGACATGCTTAATAGCTGATGAGGAATCCAATGATGATAAATCAGATGAAACTGATACAGAGGAAGTAGTTTATGTGGCTATCAAAGATAGATCAGATGAAGAAAGGTATGAGGAAAAAGCCCTAATATCTCACACAAACATAAATGATTGTTCGATCATAGATAGTGGATGCTCACAACATATGACAGGTGATAAACACAAGTTTGTTATGTTAGAAGATTATGATGGAGGCTATGTTAGATTTGGTAATGATGTATCATGTCCGGTGAAAGGTAAAGGATCTATAACACTTCTTGACAATGCAAGATGCAATGATGTTTATTGGGTTGAAGGTTTGAAATACAATTTGTTGAGTGTAGCACAACTAAACAATACAGGTTACTGAATAGAATTTCAGAAAGGAGTTGTCAAAGTTCATGACAAGAATGGAAAGTTAGCTGCTACTGGGACACAAACAAAAGGTAACACATTTCACCTTGACTCAACTTGGAACAAGTGTCTATTTGCAAAGATAAATGATACCTGGTTGTGGCATAAAAGGTTTTGTCATGTAAATTTTGATAATCTGATCAAAATAAGTAAGAAGCACTGAGTAAGAGGTCTACCAAGTCTTGAAAAACCTAAGAATGCTATGTATCGAGGATGCCAGATGGGTAAGATGACAAGATCAAGCTTTACAAGTAATTCTTACACTTCTAAGGGAATTTTAGATCTTGTGCACACTGATCTTTGTGGTCCTATGAAAGTTCAGAGTTATTATGGTGATAAATATTTCATATTATTTGTGGATGACTATTCAAGGATGATGTTAGTAATGTTTTTAAAAGAAAAATCAAAAGCTTTTCAAATGTTTAAATGGTACAAGGCAAGAGTTGAAAATGAAATAGGAAGACAACTGAAATGTCTTAGATCAGATAGAGGAGGAGAGTTCACATCTGATGAGTTCAACTTATTCTGCAATGATCATGATATTAAAAGACAAGTCTCTGCACCGAGAACTCCACAGTAGAATGGAATAGCTGAGAGAAGAAATAGATCTATTGTGGATTGTGCTAGAACACTGATGATAGAAAAGAAAGTGCCATAAACATTTTGGAGAGAAGCAATAAGCACAACAGTTTATACCCTGAACCAAGTACAACTGAAGAAAGGTACTTTCAAGACTCCATATGAAATCTGGTATGACAAGAATCTTTGGAAGTAGATGCTATGTACACAAAGATGATAGAAATGGCAAGTTTGATCAGAAAAGTGAAGAAGGAACATTTATAGGTTATTCTTCTAGAAGCAAAGCATTTAAATGTATGATAAAATCATCTAACAAAATAGTGGAAAGTGCAAATGTGAAAATTGATGAATTTGCAGAAAGAAATGATGAAGGAAATTCTAGAGAACCGGAAGATTATGATGAATTTGTCTATGTTCAACCGACAAGTCCTACCGAGAGAACTGTTGAAGAAAATGAAGAAAATATCCAGTTATCGAGTGATGACAAAGATCATACATAGCCTACCAAGCCTGTATTAGCCAAGTATGTCAGAAGACATCATGCACCAAGTCAGATTATAGGAGATAAGGATGATCGAGTGATGACAAGGAACAAACTAAGACAAAATACATCTTTGATATCTGAATTTGAACCAAGAATAGTGAAAGAGGCATTTAACAGTGAAGATTGGATAAATGCTATGACAGAAGAGATTGATCAAATCAAGAAGAATGACACATGGACACTAATCCCAAGACCAAAGGACAAAAATGTAATCGGTACAAAGTGGATTTTTAGAAACAAGCTAAATGAAAAAGGAGAGGTCATTCGAAATAAAGCAAGACTAGTTTGCAAAGGTTATGCTCAAGAAGAAGGAATTGATTATGGTGAAACTTTTGCACCCGTGGCTAGACTTGAAGGAGTAAGAACATTGTTGGCATATGCTGCTTTCAAAAACTTCAAGGTATATCAAATGGATGTCAAATCTGCATTTCTAAATGGAATATTAGAAGAAGAAGTTTTTATTGAACAACCTGAAGGATTTATTGAAGACAATAATAAAGATCAGGTATGTAAATTGAATAAAGCATTATATGGTCTGAAACAAGCACCTAGAGCATGGTATGAAAGATTGCACTCTTATTTGATTAAGATTGGTTTTATAAGGACAAGTGAGAACATCAATATATACATGATGAATGATGAAATTGGAATACTGATCTCAACCATATTTGTTGATGATATTATATTTTGTGGAAATGACTCTCTATGTAAGAACTTTGGAAATGAAATGAGCAAAGAATTTGAGATGTCACTAATCAGTGAGATAAAGTATTTAATAGGTTTACAGATACTGCAAATGAAAAATGAGATTTTCATTACTCAATCCAAGTACATAAAGGAAATCTTGAAGAAATTTGGAATGGAGGATTCAAAACCAGTAAGTACTCCTATGACTACCAACTGTAAATTATCAAAGAATGATGAATCTACATCTGTTGATGAGACACTTTATCGATCCATGATTGGAAAGCTACAATATGTTGTTCACAGCAGACCAGACATAGAACATGCAGTAGGTATAGTTGCAAGATTCTCTGCAGATCCTAAGGAAACACACATGACAGTAATCAAAAGAATTTTTAGATACTTGAAAGGAACAGAGGATTATGGCTTAGTATATCAGAAAAGAAATGAATTTGGTTTAAAAGTATATACTGATGCTGATTGGGCAGGCAACATTGATGACAGAAAAAGCACAAGTGGAGGAGCTTTCTTTTTAGGAGAAAGATTAGTGAGTTGGCTTAGCAAGAAACAAGGATGTGTTTCAGAGTCAACAACAGAAGTTGAATATGTTGTTGTGGCATTGAATTGTACCAACATTGCATGGATCAAACAACTGTTGAAGGAATAAATGAGAAAGTTACCTAGCCAATAACTATATTTTGTGACAATACTAGTGCTAATAACATTTCAAAGAATCATGTTATGCACTCTAAGACAAAGCACATCTCTATCAAATATCATTATCTTAGAGAAGAAGCTCAAGAGAAGAAAGTGGTGTTGGAGTATGTTAGCACAAAGGAACAAATAGCAGATATCTTCACCAAGCCACTACCAAGGGACACTTTTGAATATCTCAGAAGTAAGTTAGGGGTCCTACCCCTATCTTCTATTCACTGACTGAGTTCGGTGAAAGCATCAATTCAATGACTCTATCAAATATATTTTTAGAGTTGATGTTGATTTACACACTTTAGGATGTTTTCTAAAGGTGTACAGGAAATAATACAGGAAACAATATAGGGAACAAGAATTGAAGACAAAATGCTCTGACTGAGACTCAGTTGATACACAACAGCGGGAAATCACTTCATCTAGGAAGAAATTATGTTTTAGTTCTTTAATTTTTGGCATTGTTGTCAAAGGGGGAGAAGACTAATATAAGGGAGAGAAGACTGATTGAAAAGACTGAAGAAAATAGGAGAAGTCTAATGTATGGGGGAGAAAATCTGTTGACAGCAAGAGAGCATTTCAGCATTTCAGAATCACAGCAATCCGAATCTTTTTAAAGTCAAATCAATTGGTTTTGCCATCAATGCCAAAGGGGGAGATTGTTAGCATTTGACATTATAACAGACAATGGAAGATTGTTGGCATTTCAATAAGGATATTGAGAAAGGTTGTTGATGATTATGGATATAACTGATTAAGGATGTTTACTGTCTTGATATTATTATTTTGTCATTGATGTCAAGAAATTGATTTTCTAATTTAGTATGATGTTGCCATATCTTGAGAAGTATGATTTGAAGAGTATAAAGATGTCGGTAAAAGACACTAGAAAGAATATGATGAATAAGGGGATGAATAAGGTATTCAATGGGCAACTATTACCGAGTCAGACAATGATGAGATCATGATGTTTAGATTGTTTTGACATCATACATATGTTGTAAATTGTAAGGTTAATACTATACTATGTTATCGAACAAAGAACCTAGTCGGTAAACCCTAAGGTTATCGCTATCAGTTAATGAAGGCAGAATGTCTACCGAGTGAAGTTTAGTATTCACCGAGTTGTAACCGAGCTATAACAGAATACATTAAATGGTTACATGTGTTATTTAATGAAGGAAGTTGATGAGATGGAATTGATTAAATGATTGGTATGCCGTGTATAAAGTTTGTTAATGAATATATGGCAAAGGAAAATCGGCATGAAGATCTACAACTCAGATTGAACCGCAATACCCTAGCACAAGTTCCAAGAAATGTATGCAAGTTCCAAGGCAGGGTAAAACATTTTTCAGATCAAAGATTACATTGAACCTGGTCAAAATTTAAAGATCTGATGGCTATGATTGATCATGGGAAATGTGATCAAGGAGATTAAGCGGTTAGCTAATTGTTTATAAATAGGGAACCATTGATAAACAATGTATGCAGGCAAATGTATGCACAAGGATGCTACATAGTGATTACTGAGCACAGAAGCTTGAAGACCTATTTGAATAACAGAGTATAGAAGCCCAACAGATGGACAAGATTAGTTCTAGGTCTAGATTGTATTGAACAAATAAGAATCCACTTTAGCATTTTAGATGTGAAGTTGCAGATAGATTTTTATTACTGTTATTTTGTGAAAGTGACAGAAAATCTCTTAACCGAGTGGACTTAACAGTCTTATTTGTAAAACCCTCTAGCAAGGTGACATTCTGATTGAGTGTTTGAAATCCTTTAACAAGGTCACTTCTAACAAGGTGAAGATCCTAACAAATCTAAGGGAAATCCCTTAACCGGGTCACATCTAGTAATGTGTTTGTAATATTTAATAGGATTTGCTTTTAACTGAGTATACTCTAGAAGAGTATATTTCTTAGTGGGTTCGAAATCCCATAGTGGTTTTTCCCTATTTGGGTTTCCACGTTAAATTTGGTGTTATGAGGTTTATGATGTTTATATGCTTTTGAGTTTGCATGTTTAGCAGTTTTGGTTATATTACTGAAGTATATGTTACCGAGGTTGAATCGGATGTTTTTATGGAAGATTAAGTTTGTATGATTCACCCCCCCCCCCCTCTCATATTGTTGGCTATTGGATCTGCACTTACATTAAGTATCCAAACTATCATGAAGTTCCAAATAGCAGATCCCCTGGGGGGGGTTTTGATTGTGAAGATTCTGTGATTCTCCATTGAGCCCAAAAATTTGGCCCTCATAACCTTAACCCATAGTTGATTTGGGTAAGCATAAATGCTCCAAGAGAGTTTAGCTCCCAAGGCCTCATTCATGATTTGCCAATTCCTAATTCTAGCACCACCCTTCACTTTCAAACTACAAACTTTTTCCCATGCTAACAAAGGGATTTTATCTTGCTCATTAGCTCCATTCTAGAAAAATTTCCTCATTTTCTATTTAATCACATTAATGATTTTACTAGGAATTTTTAGGTATGTCATTGAGAATATGGGGATGGTAGAGACAACTGTTTTTAACATTAGAATTCTGCTTGCCAAAGTCAACCATTTACTTTTCTAGCCCTCCAGTCCGTTGAAGCAGTTTTCTACCAAATTTTTCCATATTGCTGACTTATTAGCGCCTCCAAATAGGGGAACACCTAAAAATTTGCTTGGTAAAATTCCCAACTTCATGCCAAGTATGCTACTGATTTCGCTCTATTTAAGAGGTGGAGTATTGAAGAAAAATATCTCAGATTTGAGTTAGTTCACCTTTTGACTTGACACTTGTTCATATCTATCTATCACATGTTTTACTACTCGAGCTTCCCTTGCCGAAGCCTCTCCAGCCAAAAAAGTATCATCAACGAATTGCAAGTGAGTCAAAGGATCCACCCCTCCAGCAATCCTTATACCCTTCTAACGACCCGCTCTACAATCTTTGGAAATCATATGCCCCAACACCTCTGCCATAATAATGAACAGAAAAGGAGACAGTGGGTCCCCCTGTCTTAAACCCTTGTTGGATGAGAAGAAACCCTGAGGGCTCCCATTGATAAGAACTGAGAATCAAGGGGATTTAGTACAACTTTCTATCCAGGCTATCCAAACCAGGTCAAAGCCATATTTTTCTAGGACTTTTAAGAGGAAGTCTCTATTAACTTCATCGTAGGCTTTCCTTATATCCACTTTTATCATCATACTCTCCTTCTTAGATAAACGAATGGAGTGGATTGCCTCATGTGCCAAAATAATACCTTCATAAATTGATCTCCCAAGAGAAAAACCACTTTGTTCTAGGGAGATAACTTCTTCCAAAATACATTTTAACCTATTTTCTATTACCTTAGAGATCACTTTGTAGATCGTGTTGCACAAAGAGATAGGCCTGAAGTCATAGAAAGTAGATATGTTTTCCTTTTTTGGAATTAGAGCTATGAGTGTATTGTTAAAATCCTTAAGGATAAAACCACCTGTTCTTGACTCCTCCACAACTTCCCATAGATCATTTGCCAGAATGTCCAGAAATATTGAAAGAAAAGAGCTGGGAACCCATCCGGCCCTGGGGCTTTGTCTTCTCCCATGCCAAAAACTGTAACCTTTACCTCCTCCAGCGACACAACCATTAGTAACATTTTGTTATGTTGCTCCTTCACACAGGTAGGTATGATGTCCATGATAGAATGCAGATCCTGGTCTGCCATTACCTCTCCATTGAAAGAAATCAAGAAGTAGTTCACATCCTCTCTATTGATGGATTCCTGGTCTGTAAGATGCTCCCCCTCCAAATTGTGTATTGAAAAGATCTTGTTATAATTTCTCCTTACCTTTGTAGAGTTGTGGAAAAAAATGGTATTCCTATCACCCTCTTTCAGCCACATTTCATGGGATTTCTGCCTCCAAAAAGTTTCTTCTCTTGCTAAGACTTCAGAGTACACCTTATTTAGTTGCTTCTCTCTCAAGTAGGAAGATTCATCCATGCCTTGTAGAATAATTTGTTCCTGTAGATTTTTAACTCTTCCTCTAAGCCCAATTTCTCATTGAAAATATTTTTGAAAGACTCTCTATTCCACTTTTTAAAGTGTTCTTTCACAAATTGGAGTTTTTTGAAGAACATAAAAGCTTTGTTGCCTTGATTTTTGGGGTACTGTTTCCACCATGTCTCCACCAAAGATCTTATATTGTTATCCCTCAGCCAAATAGCTTCAAATTTGAAAGGGCATCTATTAGGGGCTTTGTCATCTTGGATTTAGATGCCAATGGGATAATGATTTGTGCCCGTGAAGGTTAGAACATCAACAATACACATCCATGGGTGAGAAGACCAGTCTCCTGGTACAAAAAATCTATCAAGTCTTTCTGCAATGTTTAAGAAGCCACTTCTTCTATTTGTCCACTTGTATTCACCAGTTTTGAAAGGGATTTCTATTAATCCCGACTCTGTGATGAACGAGATAAAATCTAAGTTACTCTACCTCATCCAACCTTTGCCACCCATTTTGTCAGATGGTCGAATCAAAGCATTGAAGTCCCCACCTATCAGGAAAGGTGTTTCAGTATCCTATTTAAGGCATTCTGAAATATCATTCCACGACTATTTTTTTAAGGAGGGGCTATTTGGTCTATAGACATTGATTAAAAACAATTGCAGCTGAAGTTGCTTCAAGAAAATTTGCATCCATTGCCACCAGTTTCCCTGGCTCTTACTACTGACTTCCACTAAAGACTCATTCCATAAAATGGCTAAACCACCCGAGGCTCCTTGAGCTTCAACTAAGACAAATTTCCATTTTTTTAATCTACTATAAAAGGTATCAAAATCTTCAGAGTTAATTTTGGTTTCCTATAAGCAAATGAGATCTGGGCGAAACTGATCAAGGCATCTCTTACTTAGTCTAACCTTGTCAGGGGCATTGTAGTCCCTGACATTCCACGAAAGGAACCTCATTGCTTCCAGGAAGAGACCACATCCCTTCCCGATCTAAGTCCAAGTTTGCTTTGGCCAACAACACTACCTGCAATCTCCAGTCTAACTCTGTTGGATTTAGGTCCTCTTTTCTTACTTTCACCTATCTTTACTTTAGCATTTTAAGGCAAAGACATTTCTAGAGTTCTCCTATCCAAAACCCCTCTTATAGAAAGAAGCCCTATATCATCCTCTCCCTCCGGATTTTCAGATAGATCTCCCTTTGAGTTTGATGAAACCAAGTCACCTCCACTATCTTTCACCCCTTCAAAGGATGCATCTAGGTTTCAGATGGGAGAGATTTGAATGTCCTTAAAGACCATTTCCTTCACTATCTAATCAACAGTTAGAGGTGGAGAAGAAATCATGTCATCTTGTAAGTGTTTCCATTCTTGAGGCACCTCATTATGTTCTCTACGCATGTCCTCCACTTGAGTCTCTGGGACTATTGTCTCTTCCTCACCTGCTATGGTGACAGCTTGAGTTTCTTGTGAGGACAATTTTCCTTCATTTTCAAGATGGTTAGCATTTCGCTTATGTTTCCCCATTGGGGTTATATCCGGAGGACTTAAACTAGTATCAGGGACCTAGTTGTTAACCACTGCACCCTTCACATTACTCTGCATTTGAGGATCACTTCCTTGGTTTTGGATCTCTCTAAACAAATAATCTGACCCATCTTTGATTTCTAGGGGTTTCAATTGCATTGTATATGCTTCTGATGCAAATAGATCATCAATAAGCCCTTTCCTAGAACACAAAGAGAAGACGGTGTTAAGTTCAGACACATATCCCTTCCTGAATTGCTGAAGGAAATCCCAATCCTTGGATTCCAATAATCTGATTATGTCCTTCGCCAAACTATCATGAACTTTAGACTTTCCTTTGTCTCCAATTTTGCAATCCCCTTTAGCATGAGCAAAGGAATTGCAGTTTGAGCAGGATTCCATCCTTTCTTCAAGGACCACCTTCTATGCCCAGATCCTCAAACTAGTTTTGATTTCTATTGTGTCTGGTAAGTGATGCACCAGATCCCAATCAATGCATATCTGTGAGACCATACTGAAATCCGTAGGGTCTATAAATTCCTCAGCTTTTCTAAAAATTCCTAGGTTTTCCCCTATTCTCCTTAGAGTTTTTGTGTTATTGTATTCATGAGGCAACCCTAGATATTTAATCCATAATGGCACCCTATTGATGGTTTATGCTTTTGGGTTGAAATTTGGCTTCCATTTGAGAATATTAAAATCTTTTCCATCCATAAAGAAAGTTCCATTGTCAAGAATCCAATCCCTATCCATACTAGATGGGCATATAACTAGGTAAAAAACATTTTCTATTGTTTTTCAGTTCTACACCCTCCCCCCAAATAGAATCACACCATGCCCTAATTTTTGACAAAGATGACCATGAGCCCCCCCATTTCAGGAAAAGAGTGTTCATTAAAAAATCTGATATTTTCACACCATTCATCATTTGAGATTTCAATATTTAGGACTCTATTGTAGATTGAGTTTGGGTATACCTCTAAAACTTTTGCAGCTTCCCTCAAAGGCTTCGTCTTCCAAAATTTATCATGCACCATCTTGAAATCCACCTTCTGTCAGTTGTTCAGAGCCTCATACCCTCCGAAACTGGCGTTGTTCCAAACCCTGTCATTTCATTTATTTCCTCCCTCCACCGTCCTCCTTTGTTGCACAGTCTCCAGACCCTTCCATGGCCAAGACTGATTTCTGAGTTTTGGGCTGGTGTCTCTTAAGTAGCCACGATTCCCTTTCCTATTCCTAGGCCATTTTCCATTGAGCCCGCCATTGTAGTTGAAACCCTCATGGCATCTGAAACCCTGGCAAGGTCTATCCGCCATTGCTCTATGCATTGGAATAAGGAAATCTATAAAAGGGTTTATGGTAACACTAGTGAGAGTCAAACCAGAGTTGATGCGTAGCACCGGGATCATTAGCCTAACAATACGCCTCATGACTCGCCTTCACACCAACTCGGCTACACATGCACCCTTGTCAATAAAAATTCATTGAAATCCATTAGAGATGTGAATAAGGATTAATTTTTGTGTTCACTCTAGAAGCTACATTGAAAAGGAAATAACGATGCCCAGGAAGAAACTTTTGTGCCAGGAAAAGAGTGTCGCTTAAGAGTTTGTAGGCTTCGATTATATTTTTGAACTTATGCAAGTCCTATTTATTAATTGTCAAACATTAAACAAAATATGACCTTCAATAAAATATTAAAATCAAGCCTATGTTGTGTAGGTGGTGGATGGACATGAATCGGTAACACAAAAAATACAAACAAGATAGAAAACACAAAATTATTTTAACATACAAAAATTAAATACACAAGTAAGTGCTAGAGCACCAAAACACATATTTTATTGTTTTCATATAATTGATTTACATATCCTCTTTTAAATAGGAATTCAAGAGCATATAGAAATTTTTGGAAAGAATCATAACATGCAGCCCTTTGCATGACTGATGGAATTAACTTGTTTACATGACTAGCTAACTAGTTGTAGACTGGAAGTTGAACAGTGGAACTGAAGATTCATAGTGGAAATAGAGTTTGATGATGGTGGATCCATGAAAAATTACACTCCAACACTCCCCCTTAATTTTGTCCATATGCTATTGCATTTACAATTCCTTTGTTGATGACTATAGTCTCATTTTTTGTATTCAAACTTTTGTCGAACCTTCTCCTGCTTGATAGCTTCAAACCAACTTTAGATCTATTGATATTATCAATCATGATGCCTTTTTATTGGCTTTGTCCAACTGCTATGATAATCTCTCAAATCTTCAAAATACCCATCTTGACCTTCCTACAACTTCACTTTCTATAGATGTCTTGCAAGATAATGGGCTTCTTTGATCCAAAATATTTGTTGTCTTTGAACATTCAAATATTTCTTGATTGCCATCAACATATGAATATTTAAACTTAAACAACCTTATGATCATACCTGTAAGATTTTGCCAACTTGTCCCATAGCTCCATCCACAATCCAATTTCATGCATTTATTCTTTGATTCTTTGTTCCAACATGTCTTCCCATAATGATTTCTCAAACCACAAATATTGCACGAATGTAATTCCCAAAACTTGTCCTTTGTGTGTCCTTTCTTGTTACAATATGAACATGCCATGCTCTGCATCCCTTGAACTGATTTGCTTCTACCTGGAACACCTATATTATTCTTTCCTACAACATACCCGAGACCTTCATATTTGGGCCTCATTATTGGCTCAATTGGATCTTTCATACCTTGTTCATGCTTACCCAATCCTTTACCTCTACAACCCATTTTTTTCATAATTTTCAAACCAACATTCATTTCATTGTCATTATGTTTAATAACCTTATCATTTGCTTTTTGGCAATCTTTATCATAGACTTTATAAAAAACACACTCATCAAATGACAAATTCAAATCCTCTATACTACAAGAAACATCACATACCAATGGCTTTGATTTTAGACATTCATTCTCTTCATTTAATTTTGATATTTCCTTCTTGTATAAACTATTCTCTTCTTCTAATTTCTTCATCTTTTCTTCTAAATCATCAACCAACTTCATTCTTTGTTCTAGTTCTTCGTTCCTTTTCTTAATCACATCAAACAACTTTAGCTTTTCTTCTAACTCTTTATTTTTCTTTTCAACTTCCTTATTTTTCTTGAGATATTTTAAAAAATCTACCTTACAAATTAAAATTTCATTTTCTTTCTTCACTTTCATTAATTCTCCATTTAAAAGATCTACCTCAGAAATTAAAATTTCATTTTCTTCACTTTTGTTTTTCCAATCTTTCCCATTGAAAGAGACAAATTTAACTCACCTGATTATAAGTCAACAACTTTGCATGCCTTTTCCTCAACAAATACACTTGACGAATACAACCCCTAACTAGGATAACAATATGCTCACAAATCTTGATAACAACAACAATTAATCAATTGCCTCCTTTACTTGCAAAATTCTCACGAGCCATAGTCTCCTCTTGATTTATTTTACAATTTGAAAACAACAAACTCAATTAGTTTTCAACAAGTTTCTTAATTCTAGTATACTTTTGCTATTTCTTGTTTGCCCCAATCTACCTTTCTCGCAACTATAGTAAATCCTTGCTAAAATTAAAATGGGTCTAGCCTTTTGATTCTCTCCCAGCTACAAACTGATCTCTTTCCTCATATGCAAATTGGGTTTCTTAACAACCTTGTGGCTTGTCTTTTCTGAGTGACTAATTTGTTTGAAGAGGGAGCTACAATGAACCCTTGACTCGCAACAATATTTTCTTCTGCAACACCTTTTCTTAACTCTAGCAATAGGTCTCAAATGATTTGAGATATGTGAACTATGACTTTCTCTTTTTTGTAGTAACACAAATCTTTGCCATATTCACTAGCGATCTTCTGACTTCTTAACAGAGCGATCCTTGAAACTTGGGCAGCAATCCTTGAATCTAACAATCCAACAATCAAGAGTTGTGATTTCTTCCTATCCTTTATTTTATTTTCTTGGTATCCAGATCTTCTGATCTCTTTAAACTTGCTATTCACATCCACAGGGATCTACAAACTCTTTTAATGAATCTGCTCCTTACCCAAGGATTCTCACTTGATTTGATACCACTTGTAGGCGGTAGATGGGCATGAATCAATAACACAGAAAATACAAACAAGATAGAAAACACAAAATTATTTTAAGATGTAGAAATTAAATATACAGGAATTATGTGCTACAGCACCAAAACACACATTTTATTGATTTCATATAACTGATTTACATCTCCTCTTTTAAAGAGGAATTCAGGAGCATACAAAAAATTCTAGAAAGAATCATAACATGCATTCCTTTGCATGACTAGCTAACTAGTTGCAAACTGGAAGCTGAATGGTGGAACCAAAGACTCATGGTGGAACTGGGAGAAATTACATTCCAACATGATAGAAATCAGACTCAAGTGAATATTCATGACAAACACTCCCACAATAATATTTTCTAATGTGCTTCCAGGAAATATTTATCCGCTTCAATAATAGTTGACCACATGTGTTTAATGAAGTTGCCACATATTATTTTATTTGTCAATTGGTTCACATCGCATCAAATATTAATATAGATATTTCAATAAAATACTTTCACCACATTAATATTGGTGATTAAGAGCCTCAACCAAACTCACAATATTTACCAACATTAGAATATGGTAGATATGTGTCTTCAGATTATGAAAGAACAATACAAGCAACATGACCCACACTATTAAATAAGCCAAGGTTCAACAATAGAATTGCAATAATCAAAATATTTTTATTTCCAGATTGGTACAAAATACCTCAGATCAGAAGATAATGTCAAATTTATTCTATAGAAGACATTAAAAATTTGCCCTGATGTAGACTCAATTGTCAATCCACCTCCTAGGAAGAACCAGGTTTTCATTTCATCTCCATAATTCACCAAAATATTTATCAGATCAAAAACATCATATCAAGCCTTCTTTATTCAATTTAACTTCCTTATAAAGAACTCAAAGAAGCATCTAGAACATTAGGCCAACCTGGCAAACTAAAATATTTTGGAGAACTTTATTTAATAAAATGAGGGTAAGTGCAAGAAGTTGTGTCCACTTTTTGGCCAAAAAGTGGAAGTTTTTTCCCTTTTTTTTAAAAAAAAAATAATTTATTTCGTCCCGTTTGACCTAAATATTTGAGGCACTTAAAGGATGATTCTTGAAACAATTCAATAATAGAAAATGTAGTGCTCGAAGTCTACTTTCCAAATATGTGATTTAATACCCAGATCTTAAAAAAGAAGTTTGAATAGGAATTAGTAAAACCTATAGTTTAAAAGTCACTTTTTAGGACCATACCATGCCCGTGTACGGCAAGCATAATTTGACCTAAATGAAAGTATTTTTCTTTATCCTTTTGGGAAAAGATCTATAACTCACTCACCTTTGATGAGGATAATTTTTTGTAAATTTTTTTCATATATATATATTTTTTGTAATATTTTAATTGGGCATAATCACTATTTTGAAAAATCTGTGTGTATGGCAAGCATAATTTGACCTAAACTTAACATTTTTTAATTTTTTTTTTAAACTGTATAGATTTGTCTGTAGTTTGATGCCATATAATTTTTTTTTCAAAAAACTTAAAGACAAAAAAGTTATTAAAATTCTAAAAAACCATGTTATTTCAAGTTTATGGATCTCTTTTATTAGAAATTATTTTAAAATTAAAAATATTGATCCATTCTCTTAAAAAATTATATATTTGGAATCTAGACAATGTGTACTATAATGGGTTTTTGTTGTTTAAAAAAATTCTGAAAATTAGGTGTTCAGATATATTTTTGAAGTCATTTTTTTGTATGAAGCTTGATTCGGGCTTGAAGTTGCAGGTCAAACCAGTTTTGAACCTCAGGTTCGGCTTTCCGAACCATTTACCAAGCCTAATTCCAAACCTACAAGCGGGCCCCCAAAAAATATTTTTACAAACAGGATCCCGTGTTGAGAACGAGATCTCGTTCTATATTGCAAATTATTTAAAAAAAAAAAACCAAATGGGATCCCATTTTGTTTTACCATTAATTTTTTTTCGGAATTGTATAAATATATGATCATATAACATAATAAAACATGTCTTCAAATGTGCAAGTTTTTACATGATATATTATGATTTAGTTATCCTTTGGATGCTCTTTTGTTGTAATTTTAGATCCATTTTTTGAAGCTGGCATTTATTGCATAAGTTTTTAGTCATGGGATCTAAGCAATGTCAGAAGAAGAAACAAAGGAGGAAATTGACCATCAAGGAAATTCAAGAAGAACGAGAAGGAGGCCAAACCTCAAAGGGATAGAAGAATGACGATTTGACAAATGAATAATCTTGATGCTTCTAGATCCACAACAATGGAAGAGACAAACATTCAAGATGATTCCTTGGGGGATCAGAAGGACGTAGATGATGCAATTATGGATGATGATGATGTGAATGAAACAATTATGAAGAATATTCCAAGTACAACATCCTCAAATCCAGGTACATATTCAAATTATCTAAGTACATCTTCAAATCCTTCTCTGCAAGACATGGATAATGTAATTATAGGTGATATTCATATTGATGATTTAGTAGAAGCTGGATATACAAATATTGAGATTGATAGAATTGTCCATGAAAATGAAAACCTTCATGTTGGTAAATGTTGGTGTAAATAATTATTCATCTTGGATATTATTATACTTACTTAAGTTTACTTAGGAAATGCATTTCATAGTAGTTTGGGTATGAGACACTTGGGTGTTTGTGCCACATTGGGATAGTGTGTGTAGGAGAATTTCCACCTTTTATGGTGTTGATCTTGTTGTTACACTCCACATTCAGTGGGTGATCCACCTCATGTGGACTATTATATTGTTTCTCCTACCTACCCACACCTATTTCCTACCTACCCTTGTTTCTTATTGAGCCACATGTCATGTTTGTGTGCTCACATATCCCTAGCCTTGCCTATATAAGAAGGCTCATCTACATTGTATAAAATGGAACAATTGATCATTTATCTATTGATGAGAATACAATTTATTCTTATCATATATTTTGTCTCTATTGTACTTTTTATCGAGCTCTTGATCTTGGCAAATCTCACATGGTATCAAAGCCATTAGAGTGCCATTGATTCGTCTTGAAGAGGCATTATTGTGACGTCAAGAGGCAGATCTAAGGAGCAACATCTTTTGGAGGCATCCTAGACCAAATCTGACCCCGCCATTGCATCCAGAAGGCCGTTTCCATAAATTTTGGTTATAAAGTTGGCCTAATTTGGTGAGAAATTTTTTTTGCCAATTTTGCTATTATTGTATGAATTTCAAAGTTTTTTTCAAAAAAAAAATTCGAAAATTTTTTTTTCGTCAAAAAAATTTTTGAAAATTATTTTTTCGAAAAAATTAAATTTCAAAAAAAAAAAATTCAAAATAAAAAACAAAATTGTTTTGGGGGTCCGAAGACCCCCCCAACCCCTGCAGGTCTCTGCCTCCCTCCAACTCCGGCGCCTCCCCCCTAGGAACTCCACCGTTAGCCACTCTCCCTGCCCGAGCAGTGCTATCCCTCCGCCGCCACCGGCCAGTCTCCAGCGGCCCCCGTAGCTGCCACCTCGCAGCCTCCCCGGCCTTGCCGCCCGCGATCTCGTCGCGCCACCCTGCAGCTGCCGCCCTGCTGCGGCCCGCCTAGCCTCACCGGCCCCGTGCCACCCCATCAGCCCCATGCCACCCTTGGCCCTGCTGCCAACTCTACCGCCACGCAACCTCACGCCGCGCCTCCCTACCGCGCCGCCCTGCCGGCCCCACCGCCGTCGGCACACCCTCCCGCTAGCAACTCTCGCTGGGTCTCGACTTTCCGGTAGTCGTTGCCACTTTTCTGACAACTTTCCGATCACCACAAGTAGCCCTCCAGCAACTGCCATGTAGACACCGGGACCCGCCAGAGCGCCACGTCAGCAGACTAAGCCCAGTCACCTGCCACATCATTCTACCAAATCAGCCTGCACAGTTAGCTTTTTTTGGCCAATTAGAACATGCCCAGTCAGTGCCCAGTCAGCCATGAAGTTTTGGCGATGATCATATGGCCATAAAATTTAATCCCATAGTTCTCTGATGTCATCAATTTTCAAAAATTTTGCAGGCCCCTCTCATTGAGCTTTTTGATTTTGCAGTTCAACTTCAAATGGCCATATCTTGCTCATTTTTACTTCTTTTTTGGTGCAATTTTTTTTGAAATGGGCTATAATTTCGTGTACTTTCATGTGGTGGAATTATTTTCTATTTTTGATAGACATATTTTTCATAATTCTCAATTTTTGGTGATTGTACCTGTCCAATCCCTGTTTCTGCAACTTCCAGGTCTCCGTTCGGGCTCATACGAACTCCTTTCCAGGTGCCATTTTTTTGAAAGTGCATTATTTTTTCTCTACTCTCAGAATATGCTATTAGTTTGCAGCAATTATGGGTATAAATTGTACTTTCATCATATGGTCTTATTTGGCCAATTTGGCATTTGTATTGCATAGATCTATCTTTCTGATCTTTTGCTTTGAATTTCTCAGCCTATTGGGGCAGTTGTAAAACAAAATCAGAATTCCATCTTTCCATTGTTTGCAAGTGGCCTATTGTACACACACTACATATAAAGTGCCAAAATCATCATTTTTCGGGGGGGTGTCTCTTGTGCTTTTGTACTCTTTTGTTCCTTTCTTTTTGCTTCTATGGGTTCTTCTAAGTTTCCTCTCTTAACTCCTCATAATTATGGTACTTGGAAAATTGATGCATGGAGTAAACTTATGGAAAAAGGACTAACTCATTACATTGATGGAACTATTGTTGCTCCTGTTGATGCTAAGGTTGATCCAGTTGGTCACTTGGATTGGATCACTAAAAATATCATGGAAATTGGTACCTTAAGAAAGTATGTATCAAAGGATCTCATTTTTCATATTGAGAAGTGTACTCTAATCAACGATGCTTGGAAAAAGTTTCTAGACTTATATGGTCAAGTTGATGAGATTAGGGGATATCAAATTGATAGTGATCTCACGATGTTAGATCCCAAGAACTTTGATACTATACAAGATTATATCACTAAGGCAAATTAGTTGAGGGCACAACTCAAAGATTGTGGCATTGATAAGAAGGATACTCAATTGATATTCAACTTGATAGGCAAGCTTCCACAAGAATATGCAGCATTTGTTTCTAGTTTCCAAACCCATAGGATGACAATGGGTTCAAGCTACACAATGCCTACATTTGATGCTTTCAATGAAATGTTGATGATGGAACAAACTAAGTTGATAAGCATGGGCGTTCTTAAGGCTTCTAAGTCTCAAGCATTAGTGGCAAATCAAGGGAACAAAGGAAATCAAAGAAAGGACAACTCAAACAAGAAGAAATGGCAATCAAAGCCTAAGGACAAAGCATCATCCTCTCCACAACAAGGAGATACATCCTCTTCCAAGAGGGATAATTCACCAAAGAAGGAGAGACCTACTTGTGCCTATTGTAAAAAGGTTGGTCATGAGGAGTGTCGTTGTCATTCTAAGAAGATTGATGAGCTCACACATCATCAAAAAGCATAACATTGATTTGCCTAATGTCTACAAGAAGGATGATTCATCAACTTCCACTTCCTCACATTCAAAAGGAAAAGGGAAAGCATTCATGGCTTCTACAAGTGGGAGGACTCACTCTTTTGGGACAAGAAAAGGAAAAGCTCTTTGTGCTACTATCAGTCATGATCAGAGAGATGGCTTCTAGATTTAGGGGCTTCTCATCATATGGCATCTTCGCAGTCTATGTTCTCTACATTTGAGCCTTGCACCATGCCATAGATTTTTATGAGCAATCATACATACATGGATGTGATTGGGAAAGGATATATTGACATTGGGGATAACTCCTTCAATGATGTGTTGTGTGTACCCCACTTGACAAAAAATCTCCTTTCTATCTATCAAATCACACATGGTGCAACTAAGAGAGTTGTGGAGTTCACACCTGAGTAAGTTTTCATTAGAGACTTGGAGACTAGAGCTATCATTGCGACTGGGGTGGTTGATCATGCATCTCGGTTATACTCCTTTTCAGATTTTGTTGATGATGATGATTTCACATTTGATGATTCTACACATGTTGATCACACTTCTTGTGATGATTCAGATTTTGAGGAGAACTTTGGGCACTTGAACATGGGGATTCTAACATGTGAACCCATTCTTGAGTCTTGTCTTCCATCTCCTCATATTGATATCACATCACCTATTGCACCTGATGATGCAGATAGTGTGACAGTTTTGCCTTCATGTGATTTAGTGCAGTAGGATATTCATTGTCTTCCAGCTTTAGATTCATGGGATGATTACTTGACAGACATTGCAGGTTTGTTTGTGGAATCCTACATTGCAGATTTGGGAGACATCATTGATGACATTCATCTTCTCCTTGATGAATATGATCCTTCTTTGATTGTTGTGAGGGAACACTCTGACCCTCTTGTTCATTTTCTACATGATCATTCTTTTGAGGTTGACATGATTGTGGATACTTATGTACAACAGTTGGAGGAGGTCTCTTTATTTTTTGAGGAGACATGTGAGTCTTTGGGATATGTTCTACATCCATCTCTACTAGATCTTGAAGTGCCTTTTTCAGCAATGTGGCACAGTTTACCACCTTTGGAGGGGGTATCTTTCAGCATTGACATGGGGACACTTGAGCAGTTTTTAGAGATTCCTTTCATCATGAGTTTTCTTCATACATCTTCCCTTCATGATTGGGGAGACTTTATGGATACACCTTTGGTTTTGTTTCTTCCTAAGGGGAGGAATGTTGTTTGTCGTTCATGGAGCATTTTCTTCATACATCAAGCTTCTATCATTGGTGCAGAATCCACATTGAGGGGGGCCTTCCTAGCTTCTCTTCTTCTCTCATATGGGGGGGACTTTTTCCTCACATGGGGTTTTGTCCTTCACATTCTTCTATGAGAGTTCTCTTGTATGTTTTTCATCTCTCTTTTGGGGGAGGGTTTTTTCCCATTGGGTTTTTCTCTCTTTCCCCACTTTGTGAGAGATTTCATTGCATTGGTTTGCATGCATTTGCATTTGTACATGGGTACCTAACATGTCCTCGTAGCCGGGACCCATCTTGCATTGCTTAGTTGCATTGTAGACTTAAGTGCATTGGTGTAGATAATTATTCATCTTGGATATTATTACACTTACTTAAGTTTACTTAGGAAATGCATTTCATAGTAGTTTGGGTATGAAACACTTGGGTGTTTGTGCCACATTGGGATAGTGTGTGTAGGAGAATTTCCACCTTTTATGGTGTTGATCTTGTTGTTACACTCCACATTCAGTGGGTGATCCACCTCATGTGGACTATTATATTGTTTCTCCTACCTACCCACACCTATTTCCTACCTACCCTTGTTTCTTATTGAGCCACATTTCATGTTTGTGTGCTCACATATCCCTAGCCTTGCCTATATAAGAAGGCTCATCTACATCGTATAAAATGGAACAATTGATCATTTATCTATTGATGAGAATACAATTTATTCTTATCATATATTTTGTCTCTATTGTACTTTTCATTGAGCTCTTGATCTTGGCAAAATCTCACAGTAAAGATAAAATTCTTTTGAATGTTGAAACTGAAAATCCTTTTGAACATGGTGAAAATGAAAATCCTCCAATTGTTGAAGATCGGGGAATCATTTTTATAAAAATAAAAAAAAATATTCTAGATAATCTTCCTGGTAAGATTTCTTGGAGGCAGATAAGAGCATATGCCAATAGAATATACAAAGAATTTTTTTATCAAAATAAACTTGCAATTAAATGTCAACTTATGATGCAATTGATGAGAATGTGGAAAATGAGAAAAGTGATGAAAAAAAGGCATCTATGTGAAACCATCAAAAAAAGATGAATCTATTAAGCATGCTATGTCTACTGTTGCAAGTGCCATTGAATCTATTGGTACAATGAGTCGATCTAAAGATAAGAATGCGGTGTGATGAGCTATAACAACTACCATAGTGAATAAAGCAACCTTGAATAAAAGGATGGTAAGCAACATTAGTGGAATTTTAAAGATGCATCCTAAAACATTGGTTAGAGAAGCTAAAAGAAGAGAAATTATTGAAAGTGATCCAATCAACCAAAGTTGGAGTTTTAGTGGTAGACTCTACAGGTCATATATGAAATCGAATATTGAAGTGAAATATTTGGTTGAAAATTTTTTGCATGATAATACAAGGGTATCATCTAATGCTAGAGATGTTCTAAAGTTGAGAGTGGAGTGTAAAATTCGTGACCCTCATCCAAAACACCTATTAGACACAACTCAAACTAAATTTTATAGAAATTTTTTGGATGAAGTTTTGTTACCTGGAAATATTACTATAAGTCAAAGATCATTTGAAAAATACAAGCCCTGGTATGTGAAAATTAACAAGAAAAGAGTCTCTTGTTGTTGTAAAATGCACATGCAATTTCATTACTATTATGATATTTTTTGATACATACATTGTGTTTTGCATAGTGTAGCATCCTAAAATTGCGACACTTGCAATTTCGACTGCATTTCGGTCTTCACGATGGTGATGCAACACGTAACCTGAATGGAGATCCCGAAACTTGCTCACGACACCAAAAACTGCATTTTTCAGGTACCCTGGCCTAAACCTCCTTGCACCCTGATGTCCCGGGAGGTGGGACCAGAGCGCCCAGCGCCCTGGTCCCTCAGGACCAGGGTGCCCAGCGCCCTAGTCCCCAGGACCATGGCGCCCAGCGCCCTGGTCCCTGGGTCCTATTTTGGGCTCGGTCTCCTAAGGGGTCTCAGGTCTTTTTGTTTGCAATTTGGAAATTATCTTTCCTGGTCGGCCTAAGGTCGGGAAAATCAGTCTATCAGCCCTAATTGACAAGTATATAAACTACATTTTTCTCTCTCATTTGGGAGATGAAGAGGATATGTGTACAAAGCGTGGAAATTATACTCAAGCATTCAAGCATTCAAGCATTCCTTTAAGCAATTGATCATTTCAAGTCTCCATTCAAGGCTAAGTGTTGCATTCAAGACAAGGATTCAACCATTGAAGAGGAGATCACATACTACTACAACATACAACATACAACATCTAAACCTTTGCACATAAGGATACAAACATCCTTAGAACAAGGTATTAGTACTTGTTTTACAGTCATTTACATTTACAGCTCTTGCTCATTTCTTGGTTAATTCCAAAACTGGGGTTTGACCTAAAGGAAAACCCCTAATCCCTAACCCCCCAATCGTCTTCGCGTTTCTGTGTGTAGGTTGCAGGTACGCGGCTGAGATTGAAGATCTGGAATCCTTGTGCAGAGACGAACAGATCCCCCTTCGTTTCGCGGATTTTTCGGAGGACCGTGGCGCCGGGCGCCATCGTCCTGACAACTTTTGCTCAAATTTGCAGGACAGCGCCGTATCGACATTTTACTGCTAATTCCAGGTCCGCAGCTTCATACTGTATTCCTATCTCAGTTTATAAATGAATCTTTGTCACTTTCTATGCATTCCTAGCTCAATTCTTCTATGCACATTCTTTACAAAAGAGGGTAGCCTTGCTGTCTTAACCCTTGAAACTCATTTAGCATCCAATCTTGCATTGCGTGGGATTGGATCTTGTGGGTTTCAACCCCTCTTTTGAATGTAAAGTCTCCCCCCAAGTGAAAACCATCGAATCCTAGCGAACCTCCCTTCTCTCTCCTTGGAGTTGGAAGAGGGGAGAGCAACTAGGGTTCGATCGCGATTTTTCCGCTTTACATTTTGGTGAACCCGACGTGAACATCCTTTCTGATTTTTCATGCTTAGATCTGAAAAAATTGATTACATTTCCATGTTTGATCTTTTGCAAAATTTTAGAGGTGATTGCATAAAAACCCTAAAATTTCTTTTTAGTAATTAAACTTGTGAAATATTTAATTGTTAATGCTTGTTTCAGATCTGTCCTTCTATTACAAATTATCAATTCATATCTATGTTTTAATTTTGAAAATTAAGTGGTTAAGTGTCAAAACCCTAATTTTTGAAACCCTCTTGATTCAACCTTTGTTCGACAATTTCACTGATCAAAACCTCTCCAAATCAGCTGTAACTTTGGATTCCGCAATAAAATCACAATATCTTTCATCCCTGAAAATTTGGAAAAAAGTTGCGAGGACCGTGGCGCCGAGCGCCATCGTCCCCGACATTTTTTCCGAAATTTCGGGAGCGAGATCTTACTGTATTTTTCTGCTAAAATCCAGAATTTTGGCTGATTTTATCAATTTTAACACCTTCAAAATTACAGTCAAAGTTGGTCTTGTGATTGCTTGGATTAAGGCTTTTAAACATTCAAAAATCATTGAAACTGAAATTTTGTGTCAAAATTGTGTTCTTACTGTCCTAAATCTGAAAAGTGCGTTAACATTCATTAAAAATTTCAGTGCTTTATTCAAATTCTTGCATTTTGTGACTTTTGAAATTAAGTGCTTAATTACAACAACTTTGATTTCCGCTTTCAAAATTGAATTTTGCGTGAAATTGAGTCAATTTTTGAATTTCAAAGCTTGCATTGCTTTTGACATTCCCTCTAAAATCATAAAATTCAAAATTTCAGTTTCCCTCTTTTTTTTTCAAAATTCAAATTTTGCATTTTTCGACAATCTAGGTAGGGTTCAATTTTGAGATTGCAACTTTAATTTGGCCTATCTACAGATCGTAAAATCACTCAATTTTTTCAGATTGGCTTTAAAATCATCATACCTTTCATCCCTGCAAATTTCGAAAAAAGTTGCAAGGACCGTGTTGCACTCCGAGCGCCACGGTCCTGGACATTTTTTCCGAAATTTCTGGACACTGTCGTGATTGCATTTAACAGCTTAAATCCAAAAGATTGGCTGATTTTATTGAAAATTGCTACCTCTAAAATCAAAATTTTCTCTCCTTCTCTAGTGCATGAGTTTTACAACAATAAGCCCTACTTACACTATTCCCGTTAGACGAAGCTGTAGAATTAAGTCTTTCCGAGGTTTAACTACTGAGGAGATGGAACCTAATTTGAATAGCCTTTTTAACGAGGACATGGGTAATTCCTCTAATCCTCCTAATGATGAAGAAGCTCTCCATGAGGTTTCTGAAGAACAAATTTCGAAATTGGATAACCAATTTGACGATTTTCACCAATGGATGTCTCATGAGTACCCTGATAGTCAAGCTCTTCCTTTAATTGAGGGTCTAAAACATATGCTTCAAAGTGATAAGAATGGAATTGATATTTTGCGTGGTATTTCACACATTGTGAATTCGAACGTGATGCCTATGAAGAGTTGTGCCGAAACTTTAGGTTATACACAACCTCCTACACAAGTCAATCATTCTATTCCTTTGATGACTTCTATTGCTAGCATACCTACCTTTACATCAAACATAATGGCTACTTCTACACAAGACATTCCTCCTGTGATCACTAGTCATGGGGGCAATCCTTCCTTTTCAATTAACCCTCTTCCTTCATTCAATCCGACTTCTTCATTCACTCCTTCAATGAGTGTTCCTATTACATCTTCACAAATGAACATGACGCAAGGGGGCAATTCATTTAATCATTCCATTCCTCCTTGTAGTGTTCCTCCTGTCCAATCATCTCCTATGACTAATTATCATAGGGTCCCACCACCTTACTCTTTACCTTCTTTCAATAACATAACACCTCCATCTCAATCTAACACATCTAATATGAACTCTTCGACTGAAGCGACCATTAACAATCTTGCACAAACTGTCTCTTCTTTACAACAACAAATTGCCTCTATGAATCAATCTAAGTTTAGTGTGCCCACATTTGATGTTGCGAGCCCACTTTCTCTTGACATTGTTCGAGCTATTCCCCCTAAACATGTTGAAATTCCACACTTGGAACTTTATAATGGTAAAGGTGATCCTCTAACACATGTTAAGACTTTTCAAACAATATATACTGATTTTGCTTATGACCAAAGGTTGCTTGCAAAACTATTCACGAGAACATTAAGAGACAAAGCCCTACAATGGTATTGCTCATTGCCTTCCTATTCTATTACTTCTTTCGAACAACTTGCAAATGCTTTCATTCAACAATTTCAAAACAATATAAGTCCTAAAGTTACTTTGATTGATTTAATGCATTGTAAACAAGGTGTTAAAGAAAAAGTGACTGATTTCATTGGTAGATATAAGCATTTGTATGCTCAAATTTCTTTTCCAGTGCCTGACAATGATATTCAAAGAATCTTTATTTCTAATTTACAAAAAGATATTTGAGACAAACTTCTATTTTCTGAGTTTACTTCTTTCCAACAGTTGTGTGCCACTCTTCACAATTATCAACTGACTGTGAGTCAAATGGAACAATCACATCCTATGGCTCCGAGTGATAAGGGTGATAGCAGTCAACAACCATTTGGGAAGTTTAAACCGAACAGAGATTCCATTAAATTCAATGAAAACATCATCAACAACAATGTGAATGCAGCATCAGGTGTGCCTCCTATTTCTAAATTTTTCAAGAAAGAAAGAAAGTATACTCCTTTGAATGAATCATTGCATAGCATTATGAATAAATTATTGGAACAAAATGTGCTTACTCTTCCACCTATAAGACAAATTGATCCTGCAAAGATTACTTCACCTTATTTTGATAACAAAGCCTTTTGTCAATTTCATCGTCAGCCTGGGCATGATACTGAAAAATGTTTTTCTTTAAAGGGTAAAATTCAAGATTTGATTGATAATAATACTATCTCTGTTTCTAGAGTGAATGATAAAGGCAATACATCTGTAGCTCCTCCTAATAAAAATCTTCAGATTTTCACTGATCCATTACCTTCTCATACTTCTAATGCGATTGAGACTAATGATTCCTCTCTTTCATCTGATGGTCTTGTGTCTATGACTCCAAATATGATTAACTTTGTAGAGCAGCAAGAAAACCCTAAAGAACCTTCCATCACATTTGATTCCAGTGAAACCATTAGGGCACCTGATGGTCCTTTATACATAGTTGCAAAAGTCAAGAATACACCTTGTCGTGGAGTGCTTATTGATCCTTCGTGCATGGTTAATGTTATTACTGAAGAATTTCTGTTTACTTTGCAATTGAATCAAGTGATTTATGACAAAACAGATGTGATTGTGAAACTATTTGATGCATTTTCTTCTCCTGCAATTGGTTCTATTACATTGCCTATTGAGGTCTATAACAAATCCCTTGATGTGAACTTTGCTATTATTCTGTCTTCCGAACAATTTCGTGTGAAGCTTGGCTATCCTTGGCTATCTTCCATGAAAGCTATTGCTTCTCCTATTCATAAGTGTTTGAAATTTCCCCATAATGGTGAAATTGTTACTGTCAATCATAGCCTCTTTAAACCAGCTGAAAGAACCTCTAGTGTTCCTCTTGATTACTTTTGGCCTAAACAATTCCAATCCCTTCCTCCGCGAAGTGATCATCTTTTCAAATCTTATCAAAAGTGGAAAACAGATATGATCCTATCTTTAAGTGAACCTAGAACACCTAAACTTGACATTCCTATCATTCTTGAGAAGGAAGTTCTTCCTTTGAAAGATAAAACTAATGTCTTTCCTCAAGAAGATTCCCAACCCATCCCTATGGATGTGACTATGTCTATATCTAATAAACTTCCTAAAAGTAGACCTATCCCTCCTCGTCATGATGGACTTGGTCTCCTTCCTAAACCAAAAATTCCTCCTTTATATGGAGCAGTTCCTCCTCCTTCCTTTTATAGAGAGAAGAGACCTTCTTCTTCTCCTATTATTCAGCCTAAGAGACCACAACCTAAACACCCAAGTGATAAGGATGAGAACATTCCTCCTCCTCAATCTTCTTCACTTCCTACTAAGACTAGACGAAATCATTCTGCACGTGAACGCCGACGAAAGCGTCATCTTAGAGCTCAAGCAGCCGCTTCTCAAACTTTGCCATCTCCAAAAACACCTTCAACGAGCATTATTCCATTTTCTCCTCAGCCGGACATTGAGCCTAAAGCTCCTAAACATAAGATGCATGATGGTCTTGATCCTGTGCGAGTTAAAGATCCTATTTTTATAAATCTTGATGATGATATAGATGAAAATGTTATTCATGATGAAAATATTACTTCTCTTGCTTCTGATAGTGAATATGAACTTGTTGATATTGATAACCATTTATCTAATGAATTTTCTAAAGCACTTATCCTAGCTCCTAGACAAGAACAATGTGGCTCGGAACATGAACATAGCCCTTGTTGGGATCTTGTGATAGCTCCATCTGTTGTGTTGAATGTTCCTCCTCTAGCGTGTTCCCTGCCTTCCCGAAACATTGATCATCAAGATCGGGGGGTAGATGACGTGCTAGACTAGTTACATTAGCATAGCAGATTCTCTCCCCCTCTCTTTTGTTACTTCTTCTATATGTTATTCTCATTCTTCTATTTGTTGTCCTTAGTGTTGTCTACTTGAGGACGATGCAAAGCATTGAGATCTCTCGATCTCTCTCATGTTGACTCAAAGGACACATGTGTTCCCTTCTTCTAGGTGACCTTCCTTGATTGGGGAATGAAGAACAATTATGCATACATACATATGATATATACATGACTTATCATACAACATACTAACCCCGAGGATAGCGAATTCACCTCGTGCTTTGTGTTTTGTGTCTATTATCCTTGGGCTTATCTCACACTTGGGGGCTAAATCCTTGCGATAACGTGCTCCTTTCCTTTCTCATTCTTATGTGTATCACTACGTTAAAACAATCACCCCCGGTGAGGCGTGTGCGATCGCTTTAACGTAGGGGGGCCTACATCCCGTTCATATCTTTTCAAGATACTTGAGAATTTCTTGGCAAATTTAGCTTTGCCTTGAAAATTCTTGATATCTTTCTTGCATGACTCATAGTGAGGGAACCTTACTATTGATAGTCATGGTTTTCCTTCATGATCTTCCCTTTTACTTTGTCAATCGAAGTCGTAAGATCCTTAGTCCACTGGGGGCTTGGTGTGTCTTGCCTCCTTGACGTGGTGAAAGTCTTTCAATGTTGTTTCCTTGTACTTTACCGGAAGTATGAGCATACATACTCCCGCTAAAGTGGGGGCTAAATGTAGCGTCCTAAAATTGTGACACTTGCAATTTCGACTGCATTTCGGTCTTCACGATGGCGACGCAACACGCAACCTGAATGGAGATCCCGAAACTTGCTCACGACACCAAAAATTGCATTTTTCAGGTACCCTGGCCTGAACCTCCTTGCACCCTGATGTCCCGGGAGGTGGGACCAGAGCGCCCAGTGCCCTGGTCCCTCAGCACCAGAGCGCCCAGTGCCCTAGTCCCTCAGGACCAGGGCACCCAGCGCCCTGGTCCCCAGGACCATGGCGCCCAGCGCCCTGGTCCTTGGGTCCTATTTTGGGCCCGGTCTCCTAAGGGGTCTCGGGTCTTTTTGTTTGCAATTTGGAAATTATCTTTCCTGGTCGGCCTAAGGTCAGGAAAATCAGTCTATCAGCCCTAATTGACAAGTATATAAACTACATTTTTCTCTCTCATTTGGGAGATGAAGAGGATATGTGGACAAAGCGTGGAAATTATACTCAAGCATTCAAGCATTCAAGCATTCCTTTAAGCAATTGATCATTTCAAGTCTCCATTCAAGGCTAAGTGTTGCATTCAAGACAAGGATTCAACCATTGAAGAGGAGATCACATACTACTACAACATACAACATCTAAACCTTCGCACATAAGGATACAAACATCCTTAGAACAAGGTATTGGTACTTGTTTTACAGTCATTTACATTTACAGTCTTGCTCATTTCTTGGTTAATTCCAAAATCGGGGTTTGACCTAAAGGCAAACCCCTAATCCCTAACCCCCCAATCGTCTTTGCTTTTCTGTGTGTAGGTTGCAGGTACGTGGCTGAGATTGAAGATCTGGAATCCTTGTGCAGAGACGAACAGATCCCCCTTCGTTTCGCGGATTTTTCGGAGGACCGTGGCGCCGGGTGCCATCGTCCCGACAACTTTTGCTCAAATTTGCAGGACAGTGCCGTATCGACATTTTACTGCTAATTCCAGGTCCGCAGCTTCATACTGTATTCCTATCTCAGTTTATAAATGAATCTTTGTCACTTTCTATGCATTCCTAGCTCAATTCTTCTATGCACATTCTTTACAAAAGAGGGTAGCCTTGCTGTCTTAACCCTTGAAACTCATTTAGCATCCAATCTTGCATTGCGTGGGATTGGATCTTGTGGGTTTCAACCCCTCTTTTGAATGTAAAGTCTCCCCCCTAAGTGAAAACCATCGAATCCTAGTGAACCTCCCTTCTCTCTCCTTGGAGTTGGAAGAGGGGAGAGCAACTAGGGTTCGATCATGATTTTTCCGCTTTACACATAGTAACATGCTTATCCAAGAATGTGGTATTGATATGCCACCTGAATCAATCAAGTAGCAAGTTTATTTTGTCAAAGAACTAATGGGCAATTATTTTATTTACATTCATGTATCTCTGGACAATGTTCTAGTTGTGGCAATTTTTCATCACTAGTAAAATGTATGCATGAGAGTAGTGAAACTGATTTTGGACAACAACTAGTGGATCTTAGAATATTTAAGAATGTTGAGTATCCCTTAAAGGATGGGAAAAGAGGAAAGCATGTCGAATTAATTATAGAGAAGGTTAGTGTACATGCATTCAAGTCAGAATTTAAAAGTAAGATTGTGCCAAAATATGTGGCACACTCTCAACATGCTAGATGACTTGATTTTCAATTTCGCACATGTAGAAATACATTTCCAGTTGGAAGTATACTATCAGTGGTGGACTTTGCAAAAAACTATACTCTTAAGCCACAAGAGGAAATTCAATCTCAATATTACAATTCCACTCAAGTTGCTATTTTTTTTCATATTGTTTATAGAGATGCAAATGATAGCACAGAGGATGATAGAAAAATCCTAAGGGAGTATCATTTCTATGTGAGTGATAATAGGATGCACTCATCAGAGTTTGTTCAATATTGTTTCAACATATTTTATAAAAATATAAGAGAAAGAGGAATCCAGATGACATAACATCTTATATGGTCAGATAATTGTACTGGACAATTCAATAATGCTCAAATGTTTTATTGGTTAAGTAGGGCTCACAAGGAATACAATATCCAATATATATGGAGTTTTTTTGAAGCTGGACATGGTAAAGGAGAACATGATGGAGCTAGTACATGTGTTAAAAGAATTCTTGCTAGAGAGCAATTAAAATTTGAAGATAATGTAAAATTTAAAGATGCACGTGCAATTGTAGATTGGTGCAACACAACCTTATCTATTGGATCAAGTGTGAACTCTACAATTCAACAATTCTTTTGGTTAGTTGAAGAGGAAAACATTGTGCCGAAACTTGATTGTGAGACAATTAGCGGATCGGCAAAATGGCATTTATTTAAGAGTTCAAATGCAAGCACATGGACTATATGGATAAGGGAACTTGCATGTTTTTGTCAGTTTTGTATTTAAGGTGATTCTGATGTATGTGAGAATACTGAATGGGTTGAAGATTGGAACCAAAGATCATTGACTCCTACTCAAGCACAAGATTAGATTAACACAATTGAAGATAATGATGAACTGTTTGCATTAGAAGATTATGATCGTGTTTCAGATCTTGTACAGAAAGGTAATCATTTTTTATTATTTTGTTGGCCATTTAATAAAATTAGTTTCAAACTTTTTTATATTTAGTGTAAATTAAAAATGGTATTTTTTTAATTCTCAATTATGACAATTTATTAATTTTTTGTTTGTCTAGGACATGTGTATGCCATTGTTGCACCCGAGGACAATGAAGAGGAAACAAAATGTTGGTTGGCTTGATGTTGATAGTTCTGATACTTAATGTAAGTACAGATCCAATAGCCAACAAGATGAGAGGGGGGGGTGAATCATACAAACTTAATCATCCATAAAAACATCAGATTCAACCTCGGTAACATATATCAGTCATATAACCAAAATTGGCAAACATGCAAACTCAAAAGCATATGAACAATATAAACCTCATAACACCAGATTTAACCTGGAAACCCAAATAGGGAAAAACCACTGTGGGATTTTGGACCCACTAAGAAATATACTCTTCTAGAGTATGCTCGGTTAAAAGCAAATCCTGTTAAAGATTACAAACACATTGCTAGATGTGACCCGGTTAAGGGATTTCGCTTAGATTTGTTAGGATCTTCACTTTGTTAGAAGTGACCTTGTTAAAGGATTTCAAACACTCAATAAGAATGTCACCTTGCTAGAGGATTTTACAAATAAGATGGTTAAGTCCACTCGGTTAAGAGATTTTCTACTACTTCTCAAACTAACAGTAATAAAATATGTCTGCAACTTCACATCTAAAAATGCTAAAGTAGATTCTCATTTGCTCAATACAATCAATTCATAGGACTTATCTTGTCCCTCTACTGGGCTATATACTCTGTTATCAAAATAGGTCTTCAAGCTTCTATGCTCGGTAATCACTATGTAGCATCCCTGTGCATACACTTGCCCGCATCCATTGTTTATCAATAGTTTCCTATTTATAAACAATCTTCTAACCGCTTAATCTTCTTGATCACTTTTCCCATGATCAATCATAGCCATTAGATCTTCAATCTTGTCCAGGTTCAATGTATCCTTCAATCTGAAAATGTTTTACCCCGCCTTGGAACTTGCATTTTCACCTTGGAACTTGTGTTAGGGTGTTGCGGTTCAATCTAAGCTGTAGATCTTCCTGCCGGTCTTTCTTTACCATAGATTCTTTAACAATCTTCATACATGACTTACAAATCATTTAATTTGCTCCAGCTCATCAGCTTCCTTCATTAAATATCACATGTAAACATTTAATGCATTCTGTTATAGCTCGGTTGTAACTCGGTAAATACTAAACTTCACTCGATAGACATTCTGCCTTCATTAACCGATAGCGATAACCTTAGGGTTTACCGACTAGGTTCCTTAGGGTTTACTGACTAGGTTCTTTGCTCGGTAACATAGTATAGTATTAACCTTTCAAACAATAGCATATGTAGGATATCAAAACAATCTAAACATCATGATCTCATCATTGTCTGACTCAGTAATAGTTTCCCATTGAATAACTTATCCCCTTATTCATCATATTCTTTCTGTGTCTTTTACCGACATCTTTATACTCATCAAATCATACTTCTTAAGATATGTCAACATCATACTGAATTAGAAAATCAATTTCTTGACATCAATGACTAAATAATAATATTAAGACAATAATCATGCTTAATCAGTTATATCCATAGTCATCAACAACCTTCTTAATATCCTTATTGAAATGCCAACAATCTCTCATTGTAATTGGAATGCCAACCATCTCCCCCTTTGGCATTGATGGCAAAACCAATTGATTTAACTTTATTAAGTCGGATTCAGATTGCTGTGAAATTCTGACCATACATTAGACTTCTCCTATTTTCTCAGTCTTCTTTCCAATCTGTAGTCTACTCTTCTTATGTATTATCCCCCTTTGACAACAATGCCAAAAAGAAAAGAACTAAAACATAGTTGCTTTTTGTAAGAAGTTATTTCCTGCTGTTGTGTATCAACTGAGTCTCAGTCAGAGCATTTATCTGCAATTCCTGTTCCCTGTTTATTGTTTCTTGCACACCTTTAGAAAACCTCCTAAAGTGTTTAAATCAGCATCAACTCCTAAAAGATATTCTATAGTCATTGAATTGATGCTTTCACCAAACTCGGTTAGTGAATGGAAGATAGGGGTAGGACCCCTAACTAACTTCTGAGATATTCAAAAGTGTCCTTTGGTAGTGGCTTGGTGAAGATATCTGCTATTTGCTCCTTTGTACTAACATATTCCAACACCACTTTCTTCTCTTGAACTTCTTCTCTAAGATAATGATATTTGGTAGAAATGTGCTTTGTCTTAGAGTGCATAACAGGATTCTTTGAAATGTTAATGGCACTAGTGTTATCACAGAATATAGTTACTGGCTCAGTAATTTGCTCATTTATACCTTCCAACAGTTGTTTGATCCATGCTATATTGGTGCAATTTAGTGCTGCAACAACATATTCAGCTTCTGTTGTTGACTGAGAAACACATCCTTGTTTCTTGCTAAGCCAACTCACTAGTCTTTCTCCTAAAAAGAAAGCTCCTCCACTTGTGCTTTTCCTGTCATCAATGTTGCTTGCCCAATCAGCATCAGTATAAAATTTTAAATCAAACTCATTTCCTTTCTGATATACTAAACCATAATCTTCAGTACCTTTTAAGTATCTGAAAATTCTTTTGATTGTCGTCATGTGTGTTTCCTTAGGATCTGCAGAAAATCTTGCAACAATACCTACTGCATGTGCTATATCTGGCCTACTATGAAGAGCATATTGCAACTTTTCAATCATAGACTGGTAAAGTGTCTCATCAACAGATGCAGATTCATCATTCTTTGATAGTTTATAGTTGGTAGTCATAAGAGTACTTAATGGTTTTGAATCCTCCATTCCAAATTTCTTCAAGATTTCCTTTATGTACTTGGATTGGGTAATGAAAATCTCATCTTTCATTTGCAGTATCTGCAGACCTATAAAATATTTTATCTCACCTATTAATGACATCTCAAATTCTTTACTCATTTCATTTCCAAAGTTCTTGCATAGAGAGTCATTTCCACTAAAGATAATATCATCAACAAATATGGCTGAGATCAGTATTCCATTTTCATTATTCTTCATGTACATATTGTTGTTCTCACTTGTCCTTATAAAACTAATCTTAATCAAATAAGAGTGCAATCTTTCATACCATGCTCTAGGTGCTTGTTTCAGACCATATAAAGCTTTGTTCAATTTACATACCTGATCATTATTTTCTCCTTCAAGAAATCCTTCAGGTTGTTCAATGAAAACTTCTTCTTCTAATATACCATTCAGAAATGCAGATTTGACATCCATTTGATATACCTTGAAATTCTTGTAAGCAGCATATGCCAACAATGTTCTTACTTCGTCAAGTCTTGCCATAGGTGCAAAAGTCTCACCTTAATCAATTCCTTCTTCTTGGGCATAACCTTTGCAAACTAGTCTTTCTTTATTCCGAATGACCTCACCCTTTTCATTTAGCTTGTTTCTAAAGATCCACTTTATACCGATTACATTTTTGTCCTTCGATCTTGGGACCAGTGTCCATGTGTTATTCTTCTTGATTTGATCAATCTCTTCTGTCATAGCATTTATCCAATCTTCACTGTTAAATGCCTCTTTCACTATTCTCGGTTCAAATTCAGATATCAAACATGTGTTCTATCTCAGTTTGTTCCTTGTCATCACTGGATCATCCTTATCTCCTATAATCTAACTTGGTGCATGATGTCTTCTGACATACTTGGCTAATACAGGCTCAGTAGGCTCTGTATGATTTTCTTCATCACTCGGTAATTGGATATTTTCTTCATTTTCTTCAACAGTCTCCTCGGTAGGACTTCTCGGTTGAACATAGACAAATTCATTATAGTCTTCTAGTTCCTTGGAATTTCCTTCATCATTTCTTTCTGCAAATTCATCAATTTTCACATTTGCACTTTCTACTATTTTGCTAGATGATTTGATCAGACATTTAAATGCTTTGCTTCTAGAAGAATAACCTAGAAACATTCCTTATTCACTTTTCTAATCAAACTTGCCATTTCTATCATCTTTATGAACATAGCATCTACTTCCAAAGATTTTAAAATAACTTACATTAGGCTTCTTGTCATACCAGATTTCATAAGGTGTCTTTAAAGTACCTTTCTTCAATTGAACTTGGTTCAGGGTGTAAACAGCTATGCTTATTGCTTCTCTCCAAAATGTTTATGGAACTTTCTTTTCAATCATCAAGGTTCTGGCACAATCCACAATAGATCTGTTCCTTCTCTCAGCTATCCCATTCTGTTGTGGAGTTCTCGGTGCAGAGACTTGTCTTTTTATACCATGATCATTGCAAAATAAGTTGAACTCATCAGATGTAAACTCTCCTCCTCTATCTGATCTGAGACATTTCAGTTGTCTTCCTATTTCATTTTCAACTCTTGCCTTGTACCATTTAAACATTTGAAAAGCTTCTGATTTTTCTTTTAAAAACATTGCTGACATCATCCTTGAGTAATCATCCACAAATAATATGAAATATTTTTCACCATAATAACTCTGAAATTTCATAGGACCATAAAGATCAGTATGCACAAGATCTAAAATTCCCTTAGAAGTGTAGGACTTACTTGTAAAGCTTGATCTTGTCATCTTACCCATCTGGCATCCTCGGCACATAGCATTCTTAGGTTTTTCAAGACTCGGTAGACCTCTTACTCGGTGCTTCTTACTTAGTTTGATCAGATTATCAAAATTAACATGACAAAACCTTTTATGCCATAACTAGGTATCATCTATCCTTGCATACAGACATTTATTCCAAGTTGAGTCAAGATGAAATATATTACCTCTTGTTTGTGTCCCGGTAGTAGCTAACTTTCCATGCTTGTCATGAACTTTGACAATTCCTTTTTCAAACTCTATTCGGTAACCTGTGTTGTTTAGCTGTGCTAAACTCAAAAAAATGTATTTCAAACCTTCAACCCAATAAACATCATTACATTTAGCATTGTTAAGAAGTGTTATGGATCCTTTACCTCTTACCAGACATGGTGCATCATTACCAAATCTTACATAGCCTCCATCATAATCATCTAATTTAATAAACTTGTGTTTATCACCTGTCATGTGATGTGAGCAACCACTATCTATGATCCAAGAATCATTAGTATTTATATGAGATATTAAAGCTTTTTCTTCATACCTTTCTTCATCTGATCCATCTTTAATAGCCACATAAACAACTTCCTCTGTATCAGTTTCATCTGATTTATCATCATTAGATTCCTCATCAACTATTAGGCATGTCTTTTTATCTCTTCTCCTAAAGTCTCGGTGTCCTTTGTAATGATTATCTTTCTGTCTATCATCTCGGTAATCTCTCTTTTCACTAGATTCTTTGTTAGGATAGTTAGGAGCCATATGTCCTATCTTATCACAATTGAAACATTTTAAAGGTAGCTTTCCTTTATATTTACCTTTTCCTCTCGGTAGCCTTCTGGCTAATAGTGCTTCAAACTCTTCTTGCTTTCTGATTTCCTCATACAGCTTGTGTACCTCCTCCAATGTTTTTGCGAAATCTTTCACTTGCTCCACTATGATTCCCTTCAGAGTACTTATACTTTCTATCATTGTAATCATCAGTTTCATCAATATGAAAAGAACTAAATGCAGATTCAACTTTATTTACCGATGACCCACTGTTATCAAAGTTACTTAACTCAAATGCATGTAGCTTACCAATAGTAGCATATAAAGAAACTGGCATATTGGGTACATACCTCAATTCATTGATTGCAGAGACTCGGATTGCATAGGCTGGTAGAAGGGTTCTTAACAACTTACTTGTTACATCTTTTTCTTCAATAGTTCCTCCTGCTCCTTTGATTTGATTTACAATCTCCTTTAGTCTTGTACTATACTAGGTTATGTTCTCACCTTCATTCATCCTCATAGATTCAAGTTGTCCTCTTAAACTATCCACTTTTGCTCTTTGAACATGTTCATCTCCTCCATATACAGATATAAGCTTAGTCCACATTGCCTTTGCATCATTACAACCTTCTAGATCATTAAACTCTGAGTCAGTCAATGCAGATGTTATTTCAATCATTGCTTGAATATGTTCTTGCTTTGCCCTTATCTCTTCCATAGTTAATGGATAGGTGCTCGGTGCAAAAAAATCATTCTCTAGATAGTATACATCATATTCTCCAATTCCTGATAGATGTAGCTTCATCCTTTTCTGCCATGTAGAGAAACTTGACTTATTCAACTTCGGTGCATCCCTCTTATACATCTTTGGATCTTTAACTTAAGTGCCTTTAAACTTTTCTTCTGGAGTCCAAAGCTCTAATACCAATTGATAGTTCTGATACTTAATGTAAGTACAGATCCAATAGCCAACAAGATGAGAAGGGGGGGGGGGTGAATCATACAAACTTAATCTTCCATAAAAACATAGATTCAACCTCGGTAACATATACTTCAGTAATATAACCAAAATTGCTAAACATGTAAACTCAAAAGCATATAAACATCATAAACCTCATAACACTAGATTTAACATGGAAACCCAAATAGGGAAAAACCACTGTGGGATTTTGGACCCACTAAGAAATATACTCTTCTAGAGTATGCTCGGTTAAAAGCAAATCATGTTAAAGATTACAAACACATTGCTAGATGTGACCTGGTTAAGGGATTTCCCTCAGATCTGTTAGGATCTTCACTTTGTTAGAAGTGACCTTGTTAAAGGATTTCAAACACTCAATAAGAATGTCACCTTGCTAGAGGATTTTACAAATAAGATGGTTAAGTCCACTCGGTTAAAAGATTTTCTGCTACTTCTCAAAATAACAGTAATAAAATATGTCTGTAACTTCACATCTAAAAATGCTAAAGAAAATTCTCATTTGCTTAATACAATCAATTCATAGGACTTATCTTGTCCCTCTGCTGGGCTATATACTTTGTTATCAAAACATGTCTTCAAGCTTCTATTCTCGGTAATCACTATGTAGCATCCCTGTGCATACACTTGCCCGCATCCATTGTTTATCAATAGTTTCCTATTTATAAACAATCTTCTAACTGCTTAATCTTCTTGATCAATTTTCCCATGATCAATCATAGCCGTCAAATCTTCAATCTTGTCCAGGTTCAATGTATCCTTTGATTTGAAAACATTTTACCCCGCCTTGGAACTTGCATTTTCACCTTGGAACTTGTGTTAGGGTGTTGCGGTTCAATCTGAGCTGTAGATCTTCCTGTCGATCTTTCTTTACCATAGATTCTTTAACAATCTTCATACACAGCTTACCAATCATTTAATTCGCTCTAGCTCATCAACTTCCTTTATTAAATATCACATGTAAACATTTAATGCATTCTGTTATAGCTCGGTTGTAACTCGGTAAATACTAAACTTCACTCGGTAGACATTCTGCCTGCATTAACCGATAGCAATAACCTTAGGGTTTACCGACTAGGTTCCTTAGGGTTTACCGACTAGTTTCTTTGCTCGGTAACATAGTATAGTATTAACCTTTCAAACAATAGCATATGTAGGATATCAAAACAATCTAAACATCATGATCTCATCATTGTTTGACTCGGTAATAGTTGCCCATTGAATAACTTATCCCCTTATTCATCATATTCTTTTTGTGTCTTTTATCGACATCTTTATACTCATCAAATCATACTTCTTAAGATATGGCAACATCATACTGAATTAGAAAATCAATTTTGACAAAATAATAATATTAAGACAGTAATCATCCTTAATCAGTTATATCCATAGTCATCAACAACCTTCTCAATATCCTTATTGAAATGCCAACAATCTCTCATTGTAATTGGAATGCCAACCTTCTTCTTGTCTATTATAATGCCAACAGATGTGTTGAGACTAAACACAAACTAGTTAATCCTCGAGAAGATGATGATGGTTTTAATTATCCGACTAGTTCAGTGGTAGTTGTTGGAACTTGGCTAAGGAAATATTTGACAAGGAAGAATGGTTTACCTGCTTTTGAAGATTATGAAACACATAAGAAGATAATACACTACTCACATTTGATTGTTGCAAAAAATATACAACTAGTGAGATATCATGGTAGACCTAGTAATAAAAAGTTATGGACAATTTCTATGGAAGATCACGAGACAATTATAGATGCTTTGGAAAAAAGAGAGGATGTAGATGGCACAATGGAATAAGTATTTAAATAAAGAGGTATGTATACATGTTAAATGTATGTATGTATATATTGTACATATATAATTTCTTTTTATTACATACCATTTGATCCTATAGATGGTTTAAATATTATTGTTTGATATATATAGGTCCATCCCCTTATTGAGAGCTCTTACACAATTGTGTTACATGTAATGGAATAAGTATTTAATATATAGATGTACGTATAATTGTTTTAAAATTACATGTCTTTTGAAATGATTTAAATTGATATAAATTTCTTTTTAAATATATATAGGTTTTCATAATTCATTTAAAATGTGAACTTGACTATTTTGCACTTCCATCTAGATTCTAATTTTTTTTGTCCTTATTATTTTGATCCACTTAAGCCACATGTCCTAATCAATTAATTTCCCCTTAAGCCATGTCCTATAATTTACTTCAAATGATCCTCTTTTAAGGCACATGTCCTATTTCTAGTTTGATCCCTTTAAGCCACATGTCCCAATTGTACACCCATCCCCTTAAGATGAGTCATGTCCTAATCAGTTAATTTCCCCTTAAGCCATGTCCTATAATTTACTTCAAATGATCCTCTTTTAAGGGACATGTCCTATTTCTAGTTTGATCCCCTTAAACCACATGTCCCAATTGTACACCCATCCCCTTAAGCTGAGTCATGTCCTAATCAATTAATTTCCCCTTAAGCCATGTCCTATAATTTACTTCAAATGATCCTCTTTTAAGCAACATATCTTATTTCTAGTTTGATCTCCTTAAGCTACATGTCCCAATTGTACACCCATCCCCTTAAGCCGAGTCATGTCTTAATCAATTAATCTCCCCTTAAGCCATGTCCCATAATTTACTTCAAATGATCCTCTTTTAAGAAACATGTATTATATCTAGTTTGATCCCCTTAAGCCACATGTCCCAATTGTACACCCATCCCCTTAAGCCGAGTCATGTCCTAGTAATCAATTAATTTCCCCTTAAGCCATGTCCTATAATTTACTTCAAATTATCCTCTTTTAAGAAACATGTCCTATTTCTACTTTGATCCCCTTTAGCCACATTTCCCAATTGTACACCCATCCCCTTAAGATGAGTCATGTCCTAATTAGTTAATTTCCCCTTAAGCCATGTCCTATAATTTACTTCAAATGATCCTCTTTTAAGGCACATGTCCTATTTCTAGTTTGATCCCCTTAAGCCACATGTCCCAATTGTACACCCATCCCCTTAAGCTGAGTCATGTCCTAATCAATTAATTTCCCCTTAAGCCATGTCCTATAATTTACTTCAAATGATCCTCTTTTAAGCAACATATCTTATTTCTAGTTTGATCTCCTTAAGCTACATGTCCCAATTGTACACCCATCCCCTTAAGCCGAGTCATGTCTTAATCAATTAATCTCCCCTTAAGCCATGTCCCATAATTTACTTCAAATGATCCTCTTTTAAGCAACATGTATTATTTCTAGTTTGATCCCCTTAAGCCACATGTCCCAATTGTACACCCATCCCCTTAAGCCGAGTCATGTCCTAGTAATCAATTAATTTCCCCTTAAGCCATGTCCTATAATTTACTTCAAATGATCCTCTTTTAAGAAACATATCCTATTTCTAGTTTGATCCCCTTAAGCCACATGTCCCAATTGTACACCCATCCCCTTAAGCGAAGTCATGTCCTAAACAATTAATTTCCCCTTAAGCCATGTCCTATAATTTACTTCAAATGATCCTCTTTTAAGCAACATGTCTTATTTCTAGTTTGATCCCCTTAAGCCAAGCCATGCCCTAATCAATTAATTTTCCCTTAAGTCGAGCCATGTCCTATAATTTACTTCAAATGATCCTCTTTTAAGCCAGATGTCCTAATTAATTAATTTCCCCTTAAGCCACATGTCTAGGTAGTTTTAACTTAAATTCACCCCCCTAGATTTAAATCCTATATATAATATATATCTAACTATTTTTTGTTGTTGTAGGTTTGCTTTAAAGTAGTTTTTTGTTGTTGGTGACATGTGAAATGAGTTCATGAATCTTTAGAATTAAATCAAGATTTCCAATGAATTGGTAAGCATCCTTTTTTTTGTTAAATGTTTAGTTTTAATTTCTATATTTGATGTTTTTCAATGATAAAAATTGTTCAATTGCTTAAATAATTTCCTCTTTTAAGCCATGTCCTAATTGGTATGTATGCATCATTTTTTTGGTTAAATTTGACTTAGTTAATTTTTTTTTGTATTTTTAATTAAATTTGACCTAGTTTATTTCTAATTAAGTTCTGATTAATTTTTTTTTGTGTGCATGTAGGTACATCTTGTAACCAGGCTTTTAATTGTGGAGATCTAATTTAAAATCTCTAGATCTCTTTTGAAACTGTGGAGATCTAATTTATCAAGATTGCTTTTGAAACTTCTTTTAATGTCTTAGATTGGATCAAACTTATATAATACTTTAGATTTTAGAATATTGAGTTAGACTTTAATATATAGATTTAAGACATGTGGATCTTGAAAATTTTTAATTTGAGATGTGGATGAAGCTAAATTATTATATATTCAAGAGATGCACCTGGATTAAACTTTTTTATATTTAAGATTTTAGTATGTATATATGTGTGCATGTACATGGTTATTTTAGAAATTATCAATTGCTTTGAATTAAGTTTTTAATGTATACAACATTTGTGTGTGTACACGTGTTATTTGGAAAAATATCAAAATTGCAAGTGTTTTATTTTTAATGTATATATATGTACATGTGTACAAGTGTTCTATTTTTATAAATATCAATTTCTCATGTGTATATGTGTTCAATTGCACTTGCTTCATTTATTTTTAATCTATTTATTTAGTTTTAGTATCATGTACGCACACATACACATGTATATAGATTTAGATTAATAAATAAATGAAATTTACATAGTTTGAGATGATTATAAATAAATAAATATGTATAAATATAATGTCCATGAAACACATGTATGTATGTGTACTAGAGAAGTGAACACTCAAACGTAAAACACACACACACAGATATATATATATATATATATATATATATATATATATATATATATATATATATATATATATATATATATATATATATATATATATATATATATATATATATATATATATATATATATATATATATATATATATATATATCACATGTACACACACTGCATATATGTATATCAAGTCTAGATGTGTGATATTCAACAAGTCCACATGTGGTCAACATGAAATATAATCAAAGTGTATGCACAAAATAAACAAGTCCATGTGTACGCGCAAAATAAACAAGTCCCAGTGTGTACACATGTACATCAATTCCATGCTCAAAATGAAATATATAATCAAAGTGTGCAAAATAAACAAGTCCCATGGGATGGAATGATCAAATGTCAGTAAACTGCATGAAACATGTAACAAATCTAGCCCCTAAAGTGAAGATGACTGTAAGCCCTCAATATGATCTAGATTCCTCTTCAAGCCACGGGGATGAAGAGGAGAAGATCCACTCTGCAAGACAAAAATGTTCAAGTTTGTGAGAGTTCTGCGTAGTTCATGTTCATATATATATATATATATATATATTTGAAAACAATTTAAAAATTTCAATTATAAGTTCAGTAGCACATATGTGTACATGACTAGGCTCATCTCCTCTAGACTCTACTGAGGGCTCTGCATCTCTAGGTGATATAGGGCAGTCGATGGCACTGGTATCTCATGCTATATAGTACATGTATACACACACACACACACACATAGATCAAGACCAATGATTTAAAATAGAAATTTAAATTAAATTTATATTTAAAATGTTCATTTTGAACCACTGATCTAATTTAATGTTCATATGCATGTACCTGACTCAGATCATCTCCTCTACGCATTACAGTATCCGGGGCGACATCAACAAAAACTCCACCATCAACAAGATCCTACAAGGTATTTTAAAAAGAGTTGCACGTGTCAATTATATGCACGCATGTACATATATTATATAATATACAAATTAATTTAATTTTTAAATAAAATATCTGAAACTTGTATCAATTTTTTAAATTTAAATCAACATTAAATACCTAAAATGCAGACGATGTCTGGAGAAAACTAACAAGAGGATCAGGATGATCATATGGCCCATCTGAATGTAAACTCATCCTGATGGTCATGTCCACATGTACAACAAAATTAATTAAATCTAGATATTAAATCAAATGTACATGATGAACATTTATTTATTTATTTAAAATATCATGTAAGTTTGATGAACAAAATTAATTAAATCTTTAAATATATATATAAATTAAGATAGAGTGTCAACGCACTGAATCTCTCTACTCATCCGCAACAACTAATGTTGGAGGAGCTGCACTCAGCACAGTGGCAAGTGGGTAATCCGACGTGGAAATCGGTGTCGTAGTGGCCTCAAACATGGGTTGGAGACATGTACATGTATAAATAGTGAAGACATATAGATAGAGAGATCTATATAAATTATGTAAATTTAAATATCTATATAGTGCAAATTGTATGTATGTATTGGATCTCCCCATACCTATTTACCACATAAATCATGATCTATGGGATGATCATCGGTACAAAGAAAATTGACATATGAGCCAATATTATAATGATTAGTGGATGCTCCCCATGCAGCTAAAGAGGATGAACCATGATGTGAACTCAAAGCAAGGTCTGGACCATCAGAAGGCCCATAGCATAGTCGATGGCAACTCATACAAAAATGAGGTGTTGATGTACATGGAATGGTTGTACTCATGTCAACATCATCCTCACCAGTGTCAATGTTGCCATAGTCCAACAAATCAGTTGTCTGTTGACTAAGGCTACTAGTGAGTGTGGTCAATGAGTCCAATGTGGAGATAACAGAATGTTGATGAACAGTCATAGGTATAACATGCATAGGAGCCACAATGGCCTGGTGACGGGCAGGTCTATTTAGTTCAATACGTGCCCCCAACCTATCCTGTGGCATGCCACCACCAACACCCTGGAATGCTCTAATATCAAAATAACTGGGCTTTAAACCCAAAACAAACTCTGCATATAATTTTCTCAAGAAGTATAAAGGGCACTCTAAGTTGGCATGTTGTGGGGTGTCAAATACCATCTACCATCGATCCCAAAAATTATCGGCCATGCCCTGATGTGTACACCACCCCATGGATATGCAGGATTTGTTTGGTGGAATGGGTTCACCTATGATGGGGTTTGAAAAATATGGAACAAGGTGAGATTTGTCTATTCTTAGGTTCAAAATATCCATATAGGAGAGGCCATCAGAATAAAATCGACATCTCTCCTCTCTCCATGCTTGATGTGAATCGAGCTCTGCATCTATAGACCTAACTACATCAATAACGTTTTGCATCTTCGATGTAAAACGATGCATGTGTGGGGATATATGTGGTTCTCTAAGGATCTCATTAACTTTTCCCTATATGAAAACAACATTCTCATCAATAATGGCTCAAAATTGAGCCTCAGCAGAATCAGGAGGTGGAGGATGATGATCGGGTGGGGGTGGAGGTGGAGGAGGGGGTGGGGCTGGGGCTGGAGGTGGGGGTGGAGGTGGTGCACCATGGGCAAGGTCATCTTGTGGGGGTTGAGGCCCTGTTGCATTAAGCAAATCTTCTATATCAAACACATCCATGTGATGATGTGTATGTAATCTGAGCTCTGCACACACACACACACACATATATATATATATATATATATATATATATATACATGTACACACACATTTAATTTAAAAACAAATAAAAATTTAAAATCTAACTTTCGAAACTAAACATGAATTTAAATTACAAATAATTTTAAAACATGTACAATCTACACACACACACACACACACACATATATATATACATTGTAAACATATATACATATACAAACTCTACAGACAGATAAATGGTAAAAAATTTAATGTGTACATATGAAATCAAGAACATGCATGGTTTTACATATAATATGATCATGTATAAGAATTTAAAATTTAACATCTATGAAAATGTTTGTAATTAATCATCAAGTGACACACATGACTTAAGGGGATTGGCTTAAAGTTAGGACACGTGGCTTAAGTGGATATGCCTAAATAGGTCGTAATTAAATTTAGCATCTACAAATTTTGTAATTAATTATTTAAGACACACGACTTAAAGGGATTGGCCTAACTAGGACAATTGGCTTAAGGGGATAGGCCTAATTAGGATGTGTGTTAATAAATCAAATATATAGTTAATAGGACCTATTACATGCTATTTAATATATATGGCATTTAATAATATATATAGTTAATAGGTCCTAGTATATGAAAAGGGGAATTGTCGTAATAGTATGTTAAGAGGCCCGTATGGTTGTAAATAGTTAATTTAATGTACTTAGAATAGGAATTTCAAATTTAGCATCTACAAATTATAGAATGTATATGGCTTAAGGGGACAAACCTAAATTATAGGATGTACATGCATTTCCTAATTACATGGGGACATGGTCGAAATTAAATTAAATTTGATCATAATTAAGTTTAATAAATTGAATATATAGTTAATAGGACCTATTACATGCTATTTAATATATATGGCATTTAATAATATATATAGTTAATAGGTCCTAGTATGTTAAAAGGGGAATTGTCGTAATAGTATGTTAAGAGGCCTGTATGGTTGTAAATAGTTAATTTAATGTACTTAGAATAGGAATTTCAAATTTAGCATCTACAAATTATAGGATGTATGTGGCTTAAGGGGAAAAGCCTAAATTATAGGATGTATGTGGCTTAAGGGGATAGGCCTAAATTATAGAATGTATGTGGCTTAAGGGGATAGGCCTAAATTATAGGATGTATGTGGCTTAAGGGGACAAGCCTAAATTATAGGATGTACATGCATTTCCTAATTACATGTGTCTTAAGGGGACATGGTCAAAATCAAATTTAATTTGATCATAATTAAGTTTTAAAAACTAAATATATAGTTGATAGGACCTATTACATGCTATTTAATATATGGCATTTAATAATACATATAGTTAATAGGTCCTAGTATGTTAAAAGGGGAATTGTCGTAATAGTATGTTAAGAGGCCCGTATGGTTGTAAATAGTTAATTTAATGTACTTAGAATAGGAATTTCAAATTTAGCATCTACAAATTATAGGATGTATGTGGCTTAAGGGGAGAGGCCTAATTTATAGGATGTATGTAGCTTAAGGGGACAGGCCTAAATTATAGGATGTACGTGCATTTCCTAATTACATGTGTCTTAAGGGGACATTGTCGAAATTAAATTTAATTTGATCATAATTAAGTTAATTAGTTAATTTCATGTACTTAGAGTAGTAATTTTAAATTTACCATCTAAATTTAATATCATGTACTTAGAATAGTAATTTTAAATTTAATATACCCCAACTACTAGGATGGTAAAAGGGGTCATATGTGGTCCTAAGGGGTTACGCATGTGTTCTAACACATGCATGACCCCTTAGGACTAGAATATGACCCATTAGAACAGAATGTGGTCCTAGTAAAGGCTCAACACACACATGCACGCATTCTAACTGATGGTATAATATAGACATGGCTCAAACTAAATTATAGGACAAATGTGGCTTAAAAGGGGAATGAACTTGAAAATAGGAGATGGCTTAAGGGGATACACACATGTGTTCTACAATATACATGTGCGACCCCTTAGGACCACATATGACCCCTTAGGGTGAACAGTGTGATCCTATGAGGTCATATTTCACATATACATGGTCATAGAAGGGGTTGAAAGCATGAGTTAGTTCATGCATGCATGTGTGATAGGCCTTTCTAGGACCACATTGTGTTCTAAGGGACCGTCATATATGTGATCCTAAGGGATCGAGCACACATGTGTTAGAACACATGTGTGAGCCATTAGGAACACATATGAGTGGGCTAAATTAACATCCTAGTAGTTGGGGTATAATTATATACCCCAACTAAATTAGGATATTAATATGGCTCATATGTGGTCCTAAGGGGTCACACATGTGTTCTAACACATGTGTGATCCAGCACATGTGTGATCCCTTAGGATCACATATATGACTCCTTAGAACACAATGTGGTCGTAAAGGCCCATCACACATGCGTTCAACCCCTTAGGACCATGTACATTGTGAGGCCCTACCCCGATTCAGTTTGACATTTTCAGTTATTTGCATATTGAGACTATTATGGATGCTTTATTTTATGCTTTATGGACTTAGAACTTATATGATTCCATGATTTGGATCACACTGACATATGTTGATGCTTTATTTCATGCATGATGATTATGAAACTTTAGATATGAATTACATTATGATGGTGAATGTCATTATTAGAAATTTGCAGGATTTTATTTTGATGATAGAAAAATGATGCATATTTATGAATGGTTCAATTTTGGAAAAATTATGTTGATTGCTTATGTGAAATTGAATTTGAACGAATGAGATATTGATTTATTGTTTTCAAATGTATGAGTGTTTGATGTGTAATGAAATCCATGTATTTGATTATGTATAATTGTGATTATTGGAGTTACTAATGTGTTAATTGAGATGCGCAGGAAAATTATCCATGTGACCATGGAATTTATATGGAGAACCAAGCCTAGACCAATGTGCGTTTGTTAAGCCGGGAGTTGTCTATTTGGAGAGACAACACCCCTTTGTAATGTATTTTATTTGTGATGTGTATAATGCCTGAGTGTAAAATTAATTTGTAAGTATATGTGTAATCCTACAAGAGACAAATTCCATGTGTGATTTTTATATTGTATTTTTATTGTGTCACTTGACACATGTGCTGATTAAGTGTCATTGATTTTGACTTGTCTCTTGGAGGGAGTTTTGTTTCTACCAAAGCCATTCAAAAACATGAGTGTGGTCCCAAATTTGCCTTGGGTAGGGAGTCTTGGGAGTGGTCAACTCAAGTTTGACCCGTAGGTAAACTTCAGTTGCGTTTCCAAAGGGTTTAATGGACTCCTAGGGTAAGTTTTTAGGCTTTTCCAAAGGTCCAAAGGGTATACCTATGGGTTAGGGGTGTTTTGAAACATGTGGCTTCTCCCATGTGACTATGAAGTCACTTCAAAAAGTGGTGTTTTCAAGATGCACGAAAATTGAACTTAGAAAGTTCTTCCTAGGATAGAGAACCTTCCCTTTAGGAGTTAAACTCTCTTCCCCATCTTCTTCCACCTTTTCCCTTTCCACTTTTGGTAATGTGTAAGAGTTTGGGAAGGGCAACCAATGGGAACTCACACCTCACCCAAGGGGTTGGGAAGTGTGTGAGAGGCCTTCTTAGGCAAGAATTTGGAAACTTAGTGAGTAATCACCCACTCTCCTTTCTTGGAGATTATGCTTGTTTTGAAAAAGTTAGTAGGAGTTTAGGATTTTGGTGGAATTTGGAGAAAGTTAGTGTGGAATTGGGCAGCTCATCCCCAACTAAGTTTAGCAAACCTTTTGGCAGAATAAGGTTGGTTACTTCTTACTTCCTCTTATTATGTTGTAAGTGTTAGTTATGTTGTTTTGTAAAAGAAAAGAGTTGCTTGTAAGAATGTGTTTTATGAAGTTTTTTGTTGAAGTTAAAATGTGTAGTTTTCTTTTCTATGTGTTTGTTTGTGTTTCTTGTTGTTTTTGGGAGTGTCCAAGATCTCCTACCCTTGGGAGGGTAGGAAGATCTTGGGGTGGAAGGAGTATGACAGCCATGGGTGAGAGGCTCTCCTTGTGGAGAGTGTTCTCAAGGGTGTCCTTGGTGACCCTTGATGCATAGCCTTGTGTATGCACTTGGGGGTCATAAGGGGAGTAAATATGGCCATGGGCCTTTTGGGGGGCATAAGGATTGTGGGAGTATTTTTGGTTGCATTTGTATTGCCATGAGGTGGCTTATGTTGTATTGTTTTTGGCATGCATTCTCCCCATTGGTACTTGGTCCACTTCCACCTATGGAAGAGTCACCATGAAAGTGGTGAATGTGTAGCTTGGGAAGGGAAAATTGAATGTAAATGTGTTCCTATGTTTTGTTGTGGGGTTTGCATGTTTGTAACCCGTCTAGTGCTTGGTTCTCCAAGCTCGGGGGTGGCTTCTAGTAAGCCTAGGCTGGGAGGTGAGCTTCCCATGGTCAAAATGTGTTTTATTGTAGGTTGCATGGGAATGGGAAAAGATGAAATAAAGAGCTATGTGGCTGTTTTCTTTTGTTGCAGAAAGGTGTTTCAAAAAGGAGATAGATTGAATGTAGTAGTTTGTATAAAAAGAGAAAAGAGAGCATGTGTAGTATTTACTTTCAAGAAAGAGAAAAGTGTTGTATTATATTCATGTTATTAAGTAGAGAAAAAGCATTGTTGGGATTTCATCCCATTTGTAATAATATTTATTTTGTATCCTTATCAACCTTGTATTTATATTTGTCATTGAATACCCATGTTTTCCCTACTTGGTAGTTTTGCAAAAAGAAAATAAAATGTTAGTTTGCATCTTGATTTTAATGTTTTGCATAAAAAAAAAAAAAAGAGATGTATGCACTTGTGAGTAAACTGAAATTTAAGTTTAGATGTTACACCATTTTCCTCAAGAATATGCTGTTGTATATTTAGTTAAAAATAGTAAATTATTTTCCATTATTTGCAGAAAAAGAAATCCTAATAGTTGTAGTCTATTTATTTTCTAAGAGATTTGCATTTAGTCTTAGTATATTTGCAAAAAAAAAAATATGCTCTTTTCTCATTAATAAATCTGCAATGAATATAAGAATGGTCCTTTATGCATTTAAAAGGGTTTCCAAAAATAGTTATAAAGGTAATCCACAATATATATATATTTCATTTATTGTCCTTCAAAATCAGTTAAACAAAAAATCCAGTAATGTTTTGTTATGGATTTAATATTACAAAAAAATATACCTGTTTCTTTAAAAAAAAAAAGAGATTTTATTTGCATATACATTTTTAAAATCTGTTTATGTGCAAAAAAAAAGAAAAAAAAACTGCACACCCCAAAATATAAATAATGCAAACTGAAATCAAATATGTTTTATTACTGAATCTGGTTGCACCTATAGATTTCAAAACACTTAAGCATATATATATATATACATATATATATACATATGTGTGTATTTACATATTTTAATCATTCTGTTCATTTTTTTTAAAAAAACCAGGGAACTTATTAAAAACATGTATATATGGATATATATATATATATATATATTCTCATTATACTGTTCATTTAAAAAAAAGAAAACAGAGGACTTATCGAAACATATATATAAAAGGAATCAAAAAAACCTCATACAAAATGTTTCCCAGGAAGCATATTTTTATTTTAACAGCAAGCAGACTTAAAAGGTAACGCAGGGGGGTTGTGTTGCGTGGGCCGCAACCTTGGGCGGCGGCGCCACCCAGGCTGCGGAACCCTCAGACCCTGGGCGGCGACGTCCAGGACCTGCGGGGCCGCAGGCTGGGCGGCGCTGCCGCAGCCGGCAGCAACCCCGCCCCCTCTTCCTTCCCACACCTGCGCGGTAGTTTTAAAACAGCGGTCCGGGCGGTGTCTGGTCACTCGACTCCCTCGCGCTCCGCCTCTTTCCCTCGGCCGCCGCCCCACTCTGCTCACAGCGAACGCACCACAGAGGGTGGGAGTAAATAAAATAAAAGGGGGTGTGATCCATACCGCCCTAACCCTAGTACGGGTTAGGGCAACACCCACCTAAAATTTAAGTTAATCATGTGGGAGATGGGGGGGGAAAAAGAAAAGGGGTTGGTTTTGAAAAAAAAAAGGGTATAAGTTCCTTCATTACTTTTGGAGGGACAAAATTTGAAAATGGTAAAATAGAGAATGATTATATATATATGTATATATACATATATTTAAATATATATGTATATATATATATATATATATATATATAATAATACTATGTGTGTAGGCAATTACAAGAAAATTATATTTGTATGGAAGGCTAAACAAGCAAAGTGATTAATGGTAACAAAAAAATAATAATATTAAAAAAAAGAGAGATATATATTTATATGTATTTATAAATATACATACCTATATGTAGGTATGTAAATATATATATATATATATATAGGCAATTTTAAATTTGTTGTAGGCGTTTGATAACTCAAATTGGTAGTTGGAACATTACCTAGAGTTCATTTAAATTAAGAAGCATTTTAAATTATGGAGGTCTCAATTAAATAAGGTGTTTTAAATTACGATGAATATTAACTTAAAAATTCTAGTGGATAAGAAGATAAGATAAAATTTGAAACGCTTAAATTTGAAATTAAACGTTACACTTGAACTTGTAATTATTTATTAACGATGCTTAGTGATTTTCCTTTTGGAGGAAAATTTGCTCGTCGTTAACTTAGCGAACCATGTTTCTCCATTTGAGTTTAATTACCCATTTTGTACAAATGTAGTTAAGACCAGACTAAGTTGCATTATATTAATTAAGAAAGTCGATAATTAGTTAAGCATTTTTTTTTAAAAAAAAATTTTCCGTTCGTGCCCAAAATTTGGGCATGACATTTTGGTATCAGAGCAAGGTTGCCAACACTAGGGAACCTTACTCCATTACGTTTCGCTATAATTATTTAATTAATTAAATTGTATTTAATTTTATTTTAAATTAGCTAGAATATTTTCTCCTAAGATAGTTATTTATTTCGTTTTATTTTATTTTCTTAAAAAGGATGCCTCCAACTACGCGACAAGCTCACAAACGTGGTAGAGGCCCTAGGCATGCACGCATGGCACGCGAAGAGGTCATTAGGGAGGAATCAGTTCAGGAAGTGGACCCAGCAGCTCCTCCCGAGCAATCAGTTGACCCAAACTGAGACATCTTGGTAGCCCTTCAGAACCTAATTGGACTAGTACAGGATAGGCTTCCAGCAGTAGATCATAATGTTGAGAACCAGAACTCAGGAAGTCATAGAACAGTGGAACGGGAACGGAGTAGGAGTCCACCTCCTAATCCCATGGAGAGTCAGGCTGGGCATGAGCCCGAACCCATTCACCTACCAGCACCACCTCCAGCCGTAGCACCAGTGTACATTGAGAGGGCACGTAGAGATCCAGGGGATCTAATCAAAGAGGTTATGCGTCTTCAGCCACCATCATTTGGGGGATCTACAGATGGGGTAGAGGCAGAGGCATGGCTTTTAAGCCTAGATAGATGCTTTGCATTGCGCTCTTATGAGAGCAATCTAAAAGCACGTGCAGCGGTTCACCTATTGCGAGGAACAGCCTCCACATGGTGGAGACAGGAAGAATATAAGTGTGGCTTAGAGATAGAGACCCTCACTTGGGAGATTTTCACAGAGAGATTCAGGGAGAGGTATTTATCAGAATATTTCAGACAGCGTAGGGTGGATGAGTTTCATGACCTCCAGCAGAAGGGTCTCACAGTGACACAGTACGAGAACAAGTTCTTTGAACTATTACCTTATGTAGACTACCTGAAAGATGAAAAGCTTCTCGTCAACCGATTTATCAGAGGATTGAATTCTGGCATAGCAGGACTAGTGAGAATGGCAGCTCCAGGGAGCCTCCGGGTTGCCGTGGAGAAGGCTTTGATAGCCGAGGAGATTCAGGCCAGACCACATGACTCGAAGGATCGGTTTCAGAACCGTAACCCCTCACCACAGACTTATGGGTTTCAGAAACCCCATTGGAAAGGTAACAACAGGCACTCATCGGGGTTCTCCAAACCCCCTCCTCCGCAGCAGTCACAACAAAACCAGAGGCAAAAGCCTCCGCAGAATCAGCAGGGCACAAAGCCCAAGCAGTGGCAGTCACAGGGTCAGAGGCGAGATCATAAATCTCAGGCTCCTTACACACCTCTGGCTAGGACTCAGCAGTCCTCTAGAGGTGGGTACAGTGGTTCTAGTAGGACAGGGGGACAGTCTTTCTCCAGACCATAGGGAGTACAGTTTCAGGCATGAGGCCCTTGCTTCACATGTGGAGCCATGGAACACATAGCGAGGGAGTGTCCTCAGGGTCAGATGGCAGGGAATCAGAGGATGGCAGCATCAGAGCCGACAGTTGGGGACATGGGCAAATCCCACAGAGTCTTCGCAGCGGTTGACAACCGCCAGGCAGAGCATCAGGCCACGGTTATTGAGGTAGCAGGTATGATTAGAGGTAGCAGTGTATCTATATTATTTGATTCAGGAGCTACTGATTCTTTTATATCTCCATTGGTTGTCGAGCGTTGCGGGCTAGTGGCAATTAGGCAAGAGGTCAGTTGGGAAGTGGAATTAGCTTCAGGGGCTAGAGTGTCAGTGGAATCAGAGGTTAAGGGATGTCAGATTCAGATTGGTAATACCACCACCTTAGTGGACCTTAGAGTTACACCACTTGGATCATATGGCGTTGTACTTGGCATGGATTGGCTTTATGCCCACATAGCCAAGATGGATTGTCGCCTAAAAAGGATCGAGTGTGAGGATGATCATGGCTCTCCTATAGTGATAACTGGAATTCAAAGACCCGTGTCTCTTCGTATGATCTCCGCCATGCAGCTTAAGCGGAGCATGCGAAAGGGATGTCAGTTATTTGCCATCACCATTAGTGATAGAGAAGAAGAGGAGGAAAAAGAACCATCTATTGATGACCATCCTATCCTTAGAGAATTTTCAGATGTATTTCCTTCAGAGCTACCTGGGATGCCGCCCCGTAGAGAGATTGATTTTCATATAGACCTTGTTCCAGGAGCCAAACCTATTTCAAGAGCACCATATAGAATGACTAAAAATGAGCTTAATGAGCTCAAGATTCAGCTTGAGGAACTCCTAGAGAAGGGCCACATTCGCCCTAGTGTATCCCCTTGGGGTGCACCAGTCATCTTCGTGAAGAAGAAAGATGGATCTCTCCGATTATGCATGGACTACCGTCAGTTGAACAAAGTAACCATCAAGAACCGATATCCATTGCCCAGGATCGACGATTTGTTTGACCAACTTCAAGGTGCCAAAGTATTTTCCAAGATTGATCTAAAATCAGGGTACCATCAGTTGAGAATAGTGGAAAGTGATATCCACAAGACCGCATTTCGCACTAGATATGGCCACTATGAGTTTACCGTGGTTCCATTCGGTCTTATGAATGCCCAAGCAGTCTTTATGAGTCTCATGAATGGAGTATTCCATACATTCCTCGACCGCTTTGTGATTGTGTTTCTTGACGACATTTTGATATATTCACGGAATGAGGAGGAACATGAGGAACACTTGAGACAGGTTTTGCAGTGTTTGAGGGAAAATTAGCTGTATGGCAGTTTGTCAAAGTGTGCTTTCTTTAGGATAGAGATCAAGTACCTTGGTCATGTTATATCCGGTGATGGGATCTCAGTAGACCCATCAAAGATCAGAGCCATTATGGAGTGGCCAGCACCTACCAGTGTGACAGAGGTCAGGAGCTTCATGGGCTTAGCAGGTTATTACCGACGTTTTGTTGAGGGATTCTCTAGAATTGCCCATCCTATCACTTCTCTTCAGCGCAAGGGGAAGAAGTTTGAGTGGACGGAGAAGTGCGAGAAGGCCTTTCAGGAACTTAAGAAGGCACTTACTACCGCACCTATCCTTGTAGTACCGGATCCTTCAGCTGATTTCTTGGTTTGCACAGATGCTTCCCTAGATGGTTTAGGAGTAGTACTTATGCAGAATGGCAGAGCTATAGCTTTTGAGTCTAGGAAACTCAAGACTCATGAGCTTAATTACCCCACTCATGACCTTGAGCTTGCAGCCGTAGTGCATGCACTTGTGAGATGGAGACATTTCCTATTGGGTCATCATTTTGAGTTGCACTCAGACCATCAGAGCCTTCAGTACATATTTACTCAGCCGAATCTTAATGCACGACAGAGGAGATGGATGGAATTCTTGTGTGAGTATGATTTTGACGTTCACTACATCAAAGGGAAAGAAAATGTAGTTGCAGATGCTTTGAGTAGGAGACGTCACGAGGTATATACCATGTCTATGAGCACGGATTTGAGAGATCGGATCATGCAGCGATTGCCAGAGGACAGATGGTATTTAGAGGTTTGCGAGGCTATTCGATCTCAGGAAACTTTGGAAGGGAAATATGTGGATTATTCCTTAGAGTCTGATGGTTTATTACACCACAGGGGGCGCATCTATGTACCTTCTACCGGGAGATTGCGAGAGTTCATTACCACAGAGGCTCATAGAGCTCCTTATGCAGTGCATCCCGAGGTCAAGAAGTTGCATGCAGACTTGAGAGAACTATATCATTGGCCAGGAATGCGACAGCTTATCGCCGAGTTGGTAGCCCGATGCCTTGAGTGTCAGAGAGTCAAGGCGGAGCACAGCCATCCCGGTGGGTTGCTCCAATCTCATGCTATACCAGAGTGGAAGTGGGACACTATATCCATGGATTTCATCATTGGTCTCCCTATGTCATCTCGCCGCCATGATGCCATCTTGGTGACGGTTGACAAGTTGACCAAAGTGGCTCACTTTTCACCAGTTCGTACCACCTTCACAGCACCAGCAGTGGCACAGGTGTTCTTGCGAGACATTGTTAGACTTCATGGTGTTCCACGTAAGATTATTTACGACAGGGATTCCCTCTTCACTTCTTCTTTTTGGAAGGCATTACAGGCAGCTATGGGTACCAAGCTCAATTTCAGTACAGCCTATCATCTGGAAACAGATGGCCAGACAGAGAGAGTTAATCAAGTGTTAGAGGATATGCTTCGCATGTATGTCATGGATCACCAGACCAGATGGGAGGAGTATCTTCCCTTAGTGGAGTTTGCCTATAACAATGGGCATCACACGTCCTTGGGGATGCCACCCTATCAGGCATTATATGGCAGACCTTGTAGGACACCATTGAGTTGGGACCGCATAGAGGACAGAGTTGCTATTGGTCCAGAGATAGTTCGGGATATGGAGCAGCAGGTGGATTTGATTAGGCAGCATCTTAGAGAGGCACAGGATAGACAGAAGAAATATGCAGATGCAAAGAGGGTTGATCGTAGCTACTCAGTTGGAGATAGAGTCTTCTTGAGAGTGCGACCGCATAAGAGTCCAATCCGTTATGGAAAGGGTTCTAAGCTCGCACCTTGATTTGTAGGACCATTTGAGATCCTTGAGAGGATAGGGCCAGTTGCCTACCGTCTAGCATTGCCACCTAGCCTGTCACGCATCCACGATGTGTTTCATGTTTCAGTTTTGAGGAAGTATATCTATGATGAGTCTCATATTCTAGATTGGGATGCCTTGCAGGTGGAGTCGGACGGGCAGCTAGCTTTGGAGCCCATTCGCATTTTGGCACGCCGGACGCTGAGCCTTCGAGGGCGAGAGCTGGACCAGGTTAGAGTCCAGTGGGATTGCTATGATGAGGTCACAGCCTCATGGGAGGATGCAGCACTTATGAGATCACAGTACCCCCACCTATTTGATGAACTCCAAGAGGAAGTTCATGCCTAGAGGGGGAGGGTGTGAGGCCCTACCCCGATTCAGTTTGACATTTTCAGTTATTTGCATATTGAGACTATTATGGATGCTTTATTTTATGCTTTATGGACTTAGAACTTATATGATTCCATGATTTGGATCACACTGACATATGTTGATGCTTTATTTCATGCATGATGATTATGAAACTTTAGATATGAATTACATTATGATGGTGAATGTCATTATTAGAAATTTGCAGGATTTTATTTTGATGATAGAAAAATGATGCATATTTATGAATGGTTCAATTTTGGAAAAATTATGTTGATTGCTTATGTGAAATTGAATTTGAACGAATGAGATATTGATTTATTGTTGTCAAATGTATGAGTGTTTGATGTGTAATGAAATCCATGTATTTTATTATGTATAATTGTGATTATTGGAGTTACTAATGTGTTAATTGAGATGCGCAGGAAAATTATCCATGTGACCATGGAATTTATATGGAGAACCAAGCCTAGACCAATGTGCGTTTATTAAGCCGGGAGTTGTCTATTTGGAGAGACAACACCCCTTTGTAATGTATTTTATTTGTGATGTGTATAATGTGTGAGTGTAAAATTAATTTGTAAGTATATGTGTAATCCTACAAGAGACAAATTCCATGTGTGATTTTTATATTGTATTTTTATTGTGTCACTTGACACATGTGCTGATTAAGTGTCATTGATTTTGACTTGTCTCTTGGAGGGAGTTTTGTTTCTACCAAAGCCATTCAAAAACATGAGTGTGGTCCCAAATTTGCCTTGGGTAGGGAGTCTTGGGAGTGGTCAACTCAAGTTTGACCCGTAGGTAAACTTCAGTTGGGTTTCCAAAGGGTTTAATGGACTCCTAGGGTAAGTTTTTAGGCTTTTCCAAAGGTCCAAAGGGTATACCTATGGGTTAGGGGTGTTTTGAAACATGTGGCTTCTCCCATGTGACTATGAAGTCACTTCAAAAAGTGGTGTTTTCAAGATGCACGAAAATTGAACTTAGAAAGTTCTTCCTAGGATAGAGAACCTTCCCTTTAGGAGTTAAACTCTCTTCCCCATCTTCTTCCACCTTTTCCCTTTCCACTTTTGGTAATGTGTAAGAGTTTGGGAAGGGCAACCAATGGGAACTCACACCTCACCCAAGGGGTTGGGAAGTGTGTGAGAGGCCTTCTTAGGCAAGAATTTGGAAACTTAGTGAGTAATCACCCACTCTCCTTTCTTGGAGATTATGCTTGTTTTGAAAAAGTTAGTAGGAGTTTAGGATTTTGGTGGAATTTGGAGAAAGTTAGTGTGGAATTGGGCAGCTCATCCCCAACTAAGTTTAGCAAACCTTTTGGTAGAATAAGGTTGGTTACTTCTTACTTCCTCTTATTATGTTGTAAGTGTTAGTTATGTTGTTTTGTAAAAGAAAAGAGTTGCTTGTAAGAATGTGTTTTATGAAGTTTTTTGTTGAAGTTAAAATGTGTAGTTTTCTTTTCTATGTGTTTGTTTGTGTTTCTTGTTGTTTTTGGGAGTGTCCAAGATCTCCTACCCTTGGGAGGGTAGGAAGATCTTGGGGTGGAAGGAGTATGACAGCCATGGGTGAGAGGCTCTCCTTGTGGAGAGTGTTCTCAAGGGTGTCCTTGGTGACCCTTGATGCATAGCCTTGTGTATGCACTTGGGGGTCATAAGGGGAGTAAATATGGCCATGGGCCTTTTGGGGGGCATAAGGATTGTGGGAGTATTTTTGGTTGCATTTGTATTGCCATGAGGTGGCTTATGTTGTATTGTTTTTGGCATGCATTCTCCCCATTGGTACTTGGTCCACTTCCACCCATGGAAGAGTCACCATGAAAGTGGTGAATGTGTAGCTTGGGAAGGGAAAATTGAATGTAAATGTGTTCCTATGTTTTGTTGTGGGGTTTGCATGTTTGTAACCCGTCTAGTGCTTGGTTCTCCAAGCTCGGGGGTGGCTTCTAGTAAGCCTAGGCTGGGAGGTGAGCTTCCCATGGTCAAAATGTGTTTTATTGCAGGTTGCATGGGAATGGGAAAAGATGAAATAAAGAGCTATGTGGCTATTTTCTTTTGTTGCAGAAAGGTGTTTCAAAAAGGAGATAGATTGAATGTAGTAGTTTGTATAAAAAGAGAAAAGAGAGCATGTGTAGTATTTACTTTCAAGAAAGAGAAAAGTGTTGTATTATATTCATGTTATTAAGTAGAGAAAAAGCATTGTTGGGATTTCATCCCATTTGTAATAATATTTATTTTGTATCCTTATCAACCCTGTATTTATATTTGTCATTGAATACCCATGTTTTCCCTACTTGGTAGTTTTGCAAAAAGAAAATAAAATGTTAGTTTGCATCTTGATTTTAATGTTTTGCATAAAAAAAAAAAAAGAGATGTATGCACTTGTGAGTAAACTAAAATTTAAAGTTTAGATGTTACACCATTTTCCTCAAGAATATGCTACTGTATATTTAGTTAAAAATAGTAAATTATTTTCCATTATTTGCAGAAAAAGAAATCCTAATAGTTGTAGTCTATTTATTTTCTAAGAGATTTGCATTTAGTCTTAGTATATTTGCAAAAAAAAAATATGCTCTTTTCTCATTAATAAATCTGCAATGAATATAAGAATGGTCCTTTATGCATTTAAAAGGGTTTCCAAAAATAGTTATAAAGGTAATCCACAATATATATATATATATATATATATATATATATATATATATATATATATATATATATATATATATATATATATATATATATTTCATTTATTGTCCTTCAAAATCAGTTAAACAAAAAATCCAGTAATGTTTTGTTATGGATTTAATATTACAAAAAAATATACCTGTTTCTTTTAAAAAAAAAAGAGATTTTATTTGCATATACATTTTTAAAATCTGTTTATGTGCAAAAAAAAAGAAAAAAAAACTGCACACCCCAAAATATAAATAATTCAAACTGAAATCAAATATGTTTTATTACTGAATCTGGTTGCACCTATAGATTTCAAAACACTTAAGCATATATATATATATACATATATATATATACATATGTGTGTATTTACATATTTTAATCATTCTGTTCATTTTTAAAAAAAAAACCAGGGAACTTATTAAAAACATGTATATATGGATATATATATATATATATATATATATATATATATATATATATATTCTCATTATACTGTTCATTTAAAAAAAAGAAAATAGAGGACTTATCGAAACATATATATAAAAGGAATAAAAAAAAACTCATACAAAATGTTTCCCACGAAGCATATTTTTATTTTAACAGCAAGCAGACTTAAAAGGTAATGCAGGGGGGTTGTGTTGCGTGGGCCGCAACCTTGGGCGGCGGCGCCACCCAGGCTGCGAAACCCACAGACCCTGGGCGGCGACGTCCAGGACCTGCGGGGCCGCAGGCTGGGCGGTGCTGCCGCAGCCGGCAGCAACCCCGCCCCCTCTTCCTTCCCACACCTGCGTGGTAGTTTTAAAACGGCGGTCCGGGCGGTGTCTGGTCACTCGGCTCCCTCGCGCTCCGCCTCTTTCCCTCGGCCGCCGCCCCACTCTGCTCACAGCGAACGCACCACAGAGGGTGGGAGTAAATAAAATAAAAGGGGGTGTGATCCATACCGCCCTAACCCTAGTACGGGTTAGGGCAACACCCACCTAAAATTTAAGTTAATCATGTGGGAGATGGGGGGGGAAAAAGAAAAGGGGTTGGTTTTAAAAAAAAAAGGGGTATAAGTTCCTTCATTACTTTTGGAGGGACAAAATTTGAAAATGGTAAAATAGAGAATGATTATATATATATATGTATATATACATATACTTGAATATATATGTATATATATATATATATATATATATATAAAATAATACTAAGTGTGTAGGCAATTACAAGAAAATTATATTTGTATGGAAGGCTAAACAAGCAAAGTGATTAATGGTAACAAAAAAATAATAATATTAAAAAAAAGAGAGATATATATTTATATGTATTTATAAATATACATACCTATATGTAGGTATGTAAATATATATATATATAGGCAATTTTAAATTTGTTGTAGGCGTTTGATAACTCAAATTGGTAGTTGGAACATTACCTAGAGTTCATTTAAATTAAGAAGCATTTTAAATTATGGAGGTCTCAATTAAATAAGGTGTTTTAAATTACGATGAATATTAACTTAAAAATTCTAGTGGATAAGAAGATAAGATAAAATTTGAAACGCTTAAATTTGAAATTAAACGTTACACTTGAACTTGTAATTATTTATTAACGATGCTTAGTGATTTTCCTTTTGGAGGAAAATTTGCTCGTCGTTAACTTAGCGAACCATGTTTCTCCATTTGAGTTTAATTACCCGTTTTGTACAAATGTAGTTAAGACCAGACTAAGTTGCATTATATTAATTAAGAAAGTCGATAATTAGTTAAGCATTTTTTTTAAAAAAAAAAATTTTCTGTTCGTGCCCAAAAGTTGGGCATGACATACATGTATGACCTCATGGGATCATGCATAGTGTCCTAAGGGGTCATATATGTGGTCCTAAGGGGTCACACATGTACATTAGAATGTGCATGCATGACCCCTTAAGACCACATATATGACCCCTTAAGACCACATGCATGACCCCTTTGGACACTATGGCTAATCGTATGGGGTCATATGTGATCGTAAGGGGTTGGACATGACGTGATCCTATGTGGTCATAGGGGGTATGTTGTATAAAATTTAGATGTTTTAAATAGTTTCATTTTTGTTGTAATTGTTTGGTTTTGGTTTTCATTTTTGTTTTTGTTTTGATCTTGTAAAGTAAATGTTTTGGTTTTGATTTTTTTGGGGGTTTTGGTTTCGTTTCAAGGTTTTCAACATTTTTATTAAATTTATTCATTTAAAAAAAATCCTAATCTAATCAATTCATAAAAAAATTCAAACTAAATTTAACTAATTTTTAAAATAAAAACATACATTTCTAATGAATGTTTTTTTAATTAAGCTAAAAAACTAAAAATCATTAACAAAAAAATATTTTTTAAACTAAAAATCTAATTTTTTAACTAAAAAATTAATCTAAACATGAAATATTGAATAAAAATGGGTGTTGGGCATACCTAGAAGACTTGAAGGCGGGTTGGTGGCAATTCCTGGGAGGGCTCCACTATTTGAATCGGGATCCTGTATGGTAGAAATAAACCCCATTTTGTTTAAAAAAAAAATTATATATTCGAAACGGGATCCCGTGTTGAAATGAAACAAGATCCCGTTTCATTTCAACATGGGATCCCGTTTGGAGTTCCAGGCTCGGGATCCCATTTGATTTTAGGCTCGGGATGCCGAGAGTAAACGGGATCCCGATTCGTCTCCTATTCTTTCCGCCCGATTTCCACTTTTTAACCAAGTCCAAAACTTCCACATTAAGTGGACACAACTTCTTGCACTTACCCATGACATATAATAATATTTTTATTTTTTAATTAAGTTAATTAATATTAAGTCATCATTTAAATATTTTATTTTATTTTTGACAAATTAATAAAAATCAATTTAATTAATTGTCACTTAGAAAATTGGGGACATTAAAGTCTCAAATGAAAAAAGGTAGCCAATTTTCAAATTTGATCCTATAAGTAAGATCTAAACTAAGTTTTTGTATGCAGAAAAATATGTGTAAATTATTGAAAAGATAAACTAAGCAATTAACATACCCATCTCTCAACCATGCATACTCAAGACTAGGGCGTTTAAGAAACAAGAAAACTTAGATAAATAGCATAAAAATAAGTACAGAGCAAACTAATTTTCTCCTTTGATTTGATTGTCCCCTGATTTGATGTGTTCCTACTATATGGTAGATATTTGATTGTGCTCCATGATAATGAATGGAAGATGGAAAACTAAGAATGATGTGATACAAAATACTATTCTAAATAGATATGTTTCTGCAAAAAAATTAATGAGCATTTCTGCATTATGAGGCTATGAAAATGAAAGTGGATGATTTTGTGAAGGAAAATATGTTGGCAAGAAACATTGTACATATCATCCAATGTTTTCATTGATGGAAACTCTAGTCAGAGATCCTATTCATAGTGTGTGATATGATCCTACCGAATGTCAAAATGAAGAATTGGTTAAGTTCATGAGTTTGAATAGTGCATCCAACAGAATGTAGTATTTTCGTTGGCATTTCATTTTGGTTGAATATTTTGTGTTGCATAGCTAGAAGAAGATAGTTAGATGTGTGGAGTACCTTATTCCATAATCTTAGCCTCTGGTGATGATTGACATGTGAGTTAGAAGATCTAGTGTACATTTTTTTGGGTTGAACAGTGTGGCATGACCATTTTGAATAGTTGATTGTTGTGTGGAATTGATTTAGTAATTTTGGTGGTTGTTTTTATGATCAAGGATGTTTAGCCATCATTTGGGAAGTGTGTGGACAATTATTTTTGGTCTGCATATGCATTAGATTTTGGATTTCGTCGACTTTGTATACACATTTCATCATTTGGATAGTGTTCTTGAAGCCGACATGTAGAAGACCAAATTTCATGTTGCGGATATAAAAGACCGATGGATATGATCATTTTAGTATCGGTGGATGTGTGGAAAGTGTTTGTGATCGACTATGTGTAGTTTCACATGCGCAAGTGAAGGATTTATTCTTTGGAATATTGCAGAACAATGGAACAAAGCAGTGCAGTAGAGAAATGTGAGATTAAGTGTTTTGTGCTTAACCAGAACTATACCTTGACATTTGTAGATGCTATTTTTCAGTTCAGACATTCCAGATATCTTTTGTAAAAGGTATTGTAAGATAGTGAGTCTTCCTAGGGTTGTAGACTTTGATATTTAGAGCAGTGAGCTCTAGGCAGTGTGCCTGAATGCATGTGCATTCCCAATGTAATATTTTTTATACTTCTGTAGAGTATATTTATATTGTGGGTCTCATCCCCACCGTGGTTTTTCTCTTAACTGGGTTTTCCACGTATAAAATTTTGGTGTTATGGTGTTGTTGCTGATTGCTTTGTGTTTCTACATCTTTCTTTCATTCATTTGTATTAAGTGGTTAAAAGGACAAATTAATAGGGTTAAAAATTGCAGAACACTTATTCACCCCCCTCTCAGTTTTCCTTGATTCCAACAAAATGGGGGATTTAAATAGGCTTGAATGAGAGATAGAGAGGCATGAGAATGAGACATGTGTCCCTGAAAAGGGCAAGTTTCATGGATGAGAATGACATGTGTCCTTAAGAAGGACATGTGTCATTGGAAGGAATGATATGTGTCCCTGAAGACACATGCCCATTTGGGAGTAAGCCACCCAAATTGGAAGTTTCTATTCCAAAAGAGATTGAAAAAGAATGTAATTCTCATGTTTGAGGAAATTTGGGATATTTTCTCAAATTTTAAGAATTTTTCTTCAAATTCAAAGACATTCCCCAAATTTTAGGAAAATTGGGATATTTAAGGGAATTTAAGATATTTTGGGAATGTGCACACATATGGTGAGGGATAAGGGATAGGGTTTACTAAACCCTTGGTTAATTAGATAGGCTAGGCTAGGAGGAGTGTTAGATAAGGGTTAAAGTTAGGAGACATGTGGGCAAATAGAATTAATTAATTAAATGAATTAATTCTATGGGAGAATTTAAGAGGAAAAAAAAACATGAATTAAATAATCAAATTATATTTGATTTATTTAATAGAAGAAAGTGGTTTTGATTAATTAATAGATTTATGGTTGTCAAATAATTAATTAAAGGGGGGCTATAGCATAATTAATAATATTAATTGGCTAGAGGGAAGGAACTCTAATTAATTAAATAATGTGTAATTACTTAATTAAAGGTGCTTGGGATAGCTAAATTCAATTAATTAAATTAGTCAAATTTAGGTGTCTACATTTTGCCCCTCTTCGTGGTGATGCTAAAATAGCGTCAGTGTGAAGACTAAAAGATACCAGCAACTCAAGGAACAATGAGCAAGAAAAGTTCCCCAGACAGACAAAGGAATAGGTAATGAAACTTAAAAGCAAAAAAATAATAGGGAAGAGGACTGAATGCAAATGCAACAAATGATATGCATGAAATGATCATGGAGCGTGAGCACCCTTGGAAATAGGTTAGCAAGAACTTATTCTAATTTAGCATTATATATGATGCACTAGGGTATGAGGAACCAAGGAGATTTCATAACCAATGCATGGAATGATGCAACAAAAACAAACACAAAAAGGTTAGTCTAGCACCACATAGAGTTACAACGAACTTTGCAGGAAACGGTGCTAGAAAAACCACAATTAGAAGATATGCCCTAGTGTAACATGAGATAATCGAGACCTCATGAGGGTACAACAAAGGACACATCAAGAACAAACATGCCAAGAAAAACAAAAAAAACAAGATCACACCCCTAGTTTTGTTATTCCTAGCACACCATGATATAAAAGATTGTGACGACCAAGAGGAAACAAAACAAAGGAGCTCAAAAAGATAAACACAGATAAAAAAAGAATTAAAGACAACATGAGTGCCTCAAATATCTTTTGCCAAAAAGGAAGACTAGCTGATGGGATTTGATATTCATTTGACTAGAGGAAGGATACTTCATGTGCAGACAAATGATTGGATGAGGGATCAACGAGATAAGATGACAAAAGGGAACCTGATTTGATCATGATGACAAAGATGCTTAAAGATAATTGTTTGAAGAACCAGCTAATGGGATATGATCTTGACAACATACAACTGACTAATGCAAAGGATGAAACCTAAGGACACATGTACAAGTGGACCTAGATGGAGTTACATGACCAACACTATGTACAAGACACTATTTACAAGATGCACAAGAGCTATGGATGATGGATGAGGACCCAAGGAAAAACATGGTGTTTCCCCAATCAAGATGAAAATCCATGATGGATTGCTGATTGATGGGGTGTTGATGTGAGAATGATGTATCCCAAAAAAACACAAGGATTGGGAAGGATGTATCCTGATGATGATGATTGGATTGTCATCAAGGCTTGCAGCAAGGCTAGGAATAAGACCATGAATGTGATTGGATGATTTGATTTGGTGTTTTCATTTGGATAACTAAAGGAGATGGATATGATTTGCATACATTGTAGATTGCAAGGAGAAAATGGACTGATTGAATGAATGGCATTGGATTCCATGGGGGTAGCCTAGAGCTAGATACCAATGACAAGGGATGTAAGAGGTGATAGAATGATATGATGGGAAGGATTGAGAAATGGAGGATAGGATGAAAAAGCTTTACAGATGGAAGTATTATGGGTGTGGCTAGGGGATGAAAGGATGAGGGACGAAGGGATGGAGGTATCTATGAAGATTGGGAAAGGATCAGGTTATAGATGAAGGGATAGAGGAACTAGGAGATAAGGGTTGGTGGATAGATGGATTAGTGGATGGATGATGGGTGTGATAGAGTCCCTAGGGACTATGTCACAAATGGATAAGATGCCCCTTTTAGGATATTTCATGTCTAAGGAGGCACTAGTAGGGATATGATAGGAGGAATGATGGGATGATAGGAAGTTGAAGGAATTGAATGCAAAATAGGGTGATGGGTGGATAAGGACTATGAAGGTATGCGAAAGGATTATATAGATGGGAGGAAGGATGGGTGGATAGGAAGGATAATGAAGGAAAAATTGTGATGGGGAAATGGATGCCAAGAGGTGTCCAAAGCATGTACACATGACGACCTTTTCTTTTTATCAAGATCCAAAGGAGGATGTAGGAAGTGAAATGGATAGGATATGTTGGGTATGGTAGGTAGATGAGATGGAGGAGGTGATGTCTAGATGGTTAGAAGGACTTTCCCCCAAGTGTGGAGAGAAAAAGGATGGAGGGAATTACACATGATGCCTATTTTTCAGGTTTTCATCATGGTACTTGTCCAAGGTGTCTGTTTGCAAAGTTTTCACCATTGGATGAACTTTTCTCTTTACTTTTTTATTCTTTTTTTTATATATATTTTCAATTTTTTTTCAATTTTTTTGGATTTTTTGAGAGGAAATTTATGGATGGAAATGGATGAAGATAAATGGATTTGGAGGATAGGTGATAAGAGAGATGGATGGAGGACTCAAACATCAAGTTTCATATCAATGTAAGAGGAGCTTATTTGGAGTAAGCACTGGATGTTGGTACAACTTTATTAGGAATGACTGGATTATGTAAAGGCTTGGATTAGATGGATTTGATGGGGGGTGTAGGTGGGATAAGGGGTATGCTAGTGGTAAAGGTTTGGATGGAATGAGGGAAAGGGAGTGTGATGGGGGATGTTTTCAAGACCAACCTTGGCACATGTTGTGGTGGATGTGGGATGAGTGGAGGAAGGAAGAGAGCATGTGGATATGATAGAGGAGTAATGATAGGTAAATTTGGGACATAGGGACCCAAAATAGATTTAGGAGATGAAGGGAAAGGATGTTTAGCTTGTGGAATAACAACTTTGGATGTTGTTGGAGATTTTTCTTTTTGATGCATTGCTTCTTTTTTCTTTGAGATCCACATTGTTTTTTCTTTTTCTTTAGTGGGCCTTTGTGGCCTTTGGGATTTATTGCATTGTTTTATCAGATCTTGCTTTGTTTGAGAATGTCTTTTTTAGTGGACATGGTCATCTTTATATTTTTGTGGATGTTCAACTTTATGAATTTGTGATTTGGCATCCAAAGTGCTACTAGTAGCCTTGGAAGGAGTGTGTAAAGGTGTAGGAGATGGAGGGAGTGATATATGTAGGATGTTGGATGGAATGTGGGGATATGTGCTTTTGGTGATCCTGATTGGGAATGAAAGGAGTAGGATATTTATGATGGGTGATGGGGATATGGGATTTATATATGGGGAGATGTGCATGGCAAAATGGAGGATGGGGTTTTGGAATATAAGGGCCCAAAATGGATTTAGCATGTGGGGGATATGTGATAGTGGAATTTGGGATATAGGGACCCAAAATGGATTTAAAGGATGAAGGGGGGAGATAGAGGTTGTTTTGGCTTTATATTATGGAAGAGGGGGGATGGCAATAAATGATTTGGAGGAACAATGGGGAGATGGGATAGTAGATTTTGAAACACATTTGGATTTTACATTAGTTGTACCAACATTCTTGGATGGATTTCCTTGGGATATATAACCAAGACAATGATATCCTAGATGTGATTTGACATGGATGGGCTCCAAAGTACCTTTCTCATGCAGGCCTAAGCCTTTACCTTAATAATTCATTTTTTTGAGCTATTTATCTAAAATAGGATACTTGTTCTCTGGGTAACAAGATGCGAGTCCTTTATTAGATGGAGAAGGATGGGTGGTGAGAACATGAGGTGTTCTTTTGCTGCAAGTGAACTATTGTCGATGAATTTAAGTTAACCAAGGCAATAAAGTAATGGTGGTGGGATGGTTTGGATATGAGGCAATAAGGGATCAAGAAGTGCAGTATATGGAACACAAGGCTCTTGTCATGGATGAGGGGATGATAAAGGCTCTTGAGATGGAGTAGATGGGATGGTAGGATCTTGATTTGGATAGATGGATATATCAATATTCTCTAGAACAAGATCTTGGCATGATGGGATTGGTCCAATGGTGATGTGGAAGATAAATTGACAGACTCTTCAAATAGAATGGATGGAATGAGATAAGATTCTTCAACTAGGGTAGATAGAGTGGATGGAAGGATGGGAAGTTCTTCAACTAGGATAAATGGAGTGGATGGAAGGATGGTAAGTTCTTCAACTGGGGTAGATGGAGTGGATGGAAGGATGGGAGGCTCTTCAACTAGGGTATATGGAGTATATGGAAGGATGGGAGGCTCATTGGATTGAGTTTGAATGATGGTAGGAATAGGAGATGGGGTTTATGGTTCTATAATATCAATGGATGAGAGGGTTTCAATGGTGTTAGGAGGTGGGTGAGAAATTATAAGTGTGGGAGGTGGAAGGGAAGTTTAAAAAGTAGAGGGAATGGAGGGTGGTCGGGACACAGGTGTTTTGATATGCGATGGAGTGGAGGATGGTAGGTTGAGATAATATGAAGGATTAAGATTGGATGGAGGCTTGAGGTAGGACGGAGGATTAGGATTGGATAGATTGAGGTAGGATGCAGTGGATGGTGGTGGATTGAGGTAGCATGAATTGGATGGTGGTGGATTGAGTAAGATGAAGGATTATGGTTGGACAGAGGATTGCAGTAGGATGGGGGATTAGGATTAGATGGAAGATTAGCATTGTATGGGGTATTAGGATTAGATAGAGGATTGAGGTAGTATGGAGGATTGAGTTAGGATGGGGGATTAGGATTGGATGGAGGATTGAAGTAGGATGGGGGATTAGGATTATGGATTGTGTAATGGATTTGGGGATAATGAGATGGTGGATTTGGATTAGAGATATAGGTGGTAATGTTGTTATGAAAAGATGGAGGTCGGGATAGGATCATGGGAGAAAATGGAGACATGGGTGTTGCATATGAGGGATACATGGATGTGATATATGAGGGAGTTGTGGGAGGAAAATATAATGGATTTCCCTTGTCAAATGTGTGATAAGGATTATGAGTGGATGCACATTGAGGAATGCTAGGGTAGCTAGGATGAATAGTCATATTTTGGTACCTGACACTTGATGCAAGCTTTCTAAGGATGAGGGCATCAAGGTTTTCAATTTCATATTCATCTTGATCAACAAGACTCTCATCATCATCATAATGAGATGAAGTGGAAGAAAATGAAGGATAAAAAAACTCATCATAATAAAATAGCGACATGACGATTAGTTGATGAGTTGGAGAGATGAAAGATGAAAATGAATGATAGACTAAAGCTCAAAATAGGATGACGACAAGATAAAACTAGGATAGGGACAAACTTTGAGGAAGTTGGAAAGAGGATGAAGTTTGTTGTTTGATTTTGGATGTTTGACATTTGGATTTATTAACTTAGGAATAAGGTAATGATGATGGAAAAAAAATGATGATTATGATGATGCAAATTTGGATAATAATGTTGACTATTCTAGTACTAGGATAAGGATCATGAAGATGTAAGTTTAGGACTTTGATGGACAACAAGTCTGTACTTCAAACGGGTGATTTTTAACTTTTTTGGGTAGAAGATAGTAAAGTGACACAAACACAAGAAGCACTCAAGTATGATAAATACATTAACAATCATGTACTTCCTAGGCTAGCAAAGGACAATACTTGTTGAATTCCCTTGCCCAAAATACTACATTCAGTTGGATAGATAGAATATTGGTAGTACTGGCTCCACTCCATGACACACTTCTCAAGCATGCCAAGCTTTAAATTTCTAAGGGCTCGAAGATCCCAAGAAATTTACTATCTCAAGTTGAAGGGTACATGAGGGGTTTCTTTGGTATGTGCATATCACAACACTTGAGTCAAGAAGTAGAAAGTTATTGGCAACTAAAATAGATTTGGTTCGTAGTGAAGGTACTTTCAGGGTAAATTTGGTGGCTATACATGTGGTGGCTAGCTCATTTAAAAGATATCCCAACCTATAGAACACAGGTTTTTACGCATCTGCCACACAAGCACCAGGGGATTTTGACTTTCTATAAGACCACAAAAGTATTTGCATATAAATACTAAGGGAAACCATCGGTATAACACAATAGCACCAGTTGATTATGGCTTTCACCAAAATCATAAATATTTATATAGCAGACCAAAAGAGTACCACTTGGGTTGTTCCCTCTCACCTGACCATATCAGCTACTCGAGAGGCAAGCCCTTCTACCTAAAAAGTAAAGATCGAGTGTCGTTAAATTTTTTCTCTTGCACCCAAGACCATGAGAGCTAGGGGAGAGGATAGTGTGTGTTAACAATAGGACCACTCTACATGCACAAGCATGCCAAAAATGAAAGAAAAAGATTTATTTCCTTATGAAATTGAAGTGTTTTATAACTAACTACAAGAAAGAACATGATTCATTTTAAACCAATTTTTTTTTTACAATTGCACCCCTCTTTGGTGATCTTACAACAAAGAAGTTAGTGTTTCAAGCGTTTGGGGTCTTCTACTATTAAACCTGTACCAAATGTTAGCCAAAAACCAAAAAACAACAATAGATTAGTAGGTTAGAAACAAAGTGTGAAAATTTTAATTTGGGAAAATGACATAAAATAAGACATAGAGTGATCCTGCCACAGAGCAATCTCACCACTTTAGAAAGCAATCTTGCTATTTAACTGGTAAAAATATTTTTCAAAAACACAGAAAACCCAGAAAAAAGCAATCTTTCTATTTCTTAAGTCAATCCGCTATTTCTACCATCATTCCCACCATTTCACTAGTGAAATTAATTTGACTGAAAACAAAGAACCCAAAACTTAAAAATCCAAAAAAGTTATACTTTTCTAGGGCATTCACGATGTTTCTTAGTGCATTCTTGTGGTTTCTAAAGAGGAATTATTTTTTTTCAATTTTTTTTAATAAATGCAAACCCACTATTTCTACCCACATTCTCATCGTTTCTACCCGCAATCCTGCTATTTTACTAGTAAAATTAAATTGATGAACACAAAAAAACCTGAAACATAAAATCTAAAATTATACTTGCCCAGGATGGTGGGAATGCTTTTTCGTTGTTTCTCTAGTCAATCTCGTCATTTTTGTAAGCAATCCTATCATTCCTGTAAATCAAAATTTCATTAAAACAAACCTCCGTTGAGGCGGAAATCCACCTAAATTGTTGCGTTTTTGCCTACAAGTATGAAAAATCTATCCAAAAATAATAATAAAACAACATAAAATGTTATATTGGACCTGTGAAGTGAGTCGCATCAGGCGTGCCAAAAACATATGTATTAAAAATGTGTGTGTAAACTATTGAAAAGATAAACTAAGAAATTAACAAACCTATTTCTTAACCACACTCAAGGCACAGATGTTTAAGAAGAAAGAAAACTTAGATAAACAACATAGAACTAAGTAAAGTGCAAACTATTTTTCTCCTTCGATTTGATTGTCCCTTGATTTGATGTGTGCTTGCTATATGGTAGATACTTTATTTTTCTCCATGGTAATGGATGGAAGATGGAAAACTAAGCAAGATTTGATACAAATTACTATGCTAAATGGATGTGTTTATGCAAAAGAGTAAGTGATCATTTCTGCATTATGAGGGTATGAAAGTGAAAGTGGATGATCTTGTGAAGGAAAATGGGGGGTTTAAATAGGCTTGAATGAGATATAGAGAGACATGTGTCCTTGAGAAGGGCAAGTGCCATGGATGAGAATGACATGTGTCCTAAAGAAGGACATGTGTCATTGGAAGGAATGGCATGTGTCCCTTAGGACATATGCCCATTTGGGAGTAAGCCACCCAAATTGAAAGGTTCTATTCCAAAAGAGATTGAAAAAGAATGCAATTCTCATGTTTGAGAAAATTTGGGATATTTTCCCAAATTTTAGGAAATTTTCTTCAAATTCAAAATCATTCCCCAAATTTAAGAAAATTTGGGAATGTGTACACATATGGTGAGGGATAAGGGATAGGGTTGACTAAACCCTTGGTTAATTAGATAGGGGTTAAAGTTAGGAGACATGTGAGAAAAACAAATTAATCAATTAAATTAATTAATTGTATGGGAGAATTTAAGAGGAAAAAAAGTAAACATGAATTAAATAATCAAATTGCATTCGATTTATTTAATAGAAGAAAATGGTCAAATTTAATTAATTAATTGATTTATGGTTGTCAAATGTTTAATTAAAGGGGGCTTATAGCGTAATTAATAATATTAGTTGGCTAGAGGGAAAGAAGACTAATTAATTAAATAATGTGTAATTACTTAATTAAAGATGCTCGGGGTAGCTAAATTTAATTAATTAAATTAGTCAAATTTAGGTGTCTACAACTTTTAGTTTGAAATCTCCTATTGGAATTGTGCTGAAAATATTTTTTTGCATTTTTGCAAGTATTGTTTAAGGCAGATTTCTACTCGTGTTAGTTACAAAGAACCTAAAATAAACACCCATCTTTGGCAATGAGGTAGAATTGTGTCCACAAAAAACATGTTTTAAAGTGATAATCACATTACTTCAAAGGTATTAGAGAATTGGGAGAAAGCAATAAAGGGAAATTCTTCCTTAAAATCTAGTAGTTAGGCTATTTTTACCTTATGATAGCAAGCCTTGACATTTTGAAATTTTTTCAAGGAACATTACAAGTGGGGTTGAAAGCTCTTTGAGGATAAATCTACTTTTTCTGATGGTTTTACCAAAGCTAAATTTGAAATAATTATATGTAGTTTTTATACAATTCATGGAGTACGACATTCAATTTGTTTTCAAACTAAGAAAATCTAAGCATTGCCTTCTATAGCTAAATTGATTCATCTTGTAGGATGGGATGCTTCTATATGTGTTTGAAAACCAACCATGATTATTAATGTGAGAAAGCATGTGTAGATTTTTAATGTAAATGTATCACAATATTAAAAGGAGAAATAGTTTATTATATTTGAACTTTGAAGTCAACATAATTTTGTTTTGAAATCACATGTTGATGGCCTTGCTTGTAGGGCAAAATATATAATTTATTGTTTAGTATTTTCTGGTGGATAGTGGAAAAATCAGACATTTATTTTCATTAATAACTTTTTTTTCATCATTACATTAAAAACCTTTGTACAATTAAGTGCATTGAAAAAAGTCACATCATGCACTCAAAGTGCAATTATGCAAAATCATTAGAATAATATAAGAATTTAGTCTCTCCATGGAAGAGTTGGGACTTTCATTGTTATGTGGTATAACAATGGTGCTTTGGGATACAAGCTATCTTTGCCACAAATTTTGAGATTATCCTAAGACCAAATAGACAAACTATAAAGCCCTAATTATGTTTGATTCTATAAAACTTAGATACTATTTATTGGGTTTGGTGCTATAGATCTATAATATGCAGAAAATTCCAGAACAAAGAATATGAACCAACAAAAAGTGAGCAGTTGATTATTTTGTAAGAATATTGACATTTCTACTTCTCTCTATTGTTTATTAATGTAAGTTTTTCTTTGGATACACTTGAAATAAGTGAAGATATGACATCTTGCTGGTAAACATATTTGTCACTACAGTTGTTTATCTAAAACTAACCCTATTTGCCCGATGAGTAGTGACAAGCGTTCCAAGAGTTGGAGAGATTGGAGTAAAACCACAATCTTCCTCTGCGTGTGAGAGGGGCAGCTCCCTCGTATGATAGGGGTATTTAGGATTTTTGTGTACTTTTAACCTGGAAGTACATAAAGGAGAAAACATAGGACTTAAACAAGATTAATAACAAAAATCCTACTAGAAGACATACAAATACCAAGTAGGATTCCATAAATGATAACAATTACAAAAAGGGGGTTACCACCAAATAGGTTAGTCATGAAACTATAATGAAAGAAGTACAATAAACCTCAACACACAAAGATATAGGTTGTACTAGAACATGCAAGTCAAGATACCATGAAATGATGTGTTTCATCAATAGATTTCACCAATACATAAAGGGATTACTAATTCAACATACGAGAAATTAGTAACAATAACTCATGAATACATTCGAGACACACGAACTCAATGCATTCTTCATTATTATTTTTGAAAATATACAAATTCAAAAACCCCTTATTACAAAGGTATGAACATCAAAAGATCTCACTTAGTTTCTCTACAAAATTCTGCAAAGTTTTCCCCCTTTGTAAGAGTCCCCCTGTTTACAATGCAAAAGCCTTGTATTTATAGCCTTCTTTAGATAACTACCTTCTAACTACCTGATAACTACATTCTAATTACCTTTTTGAAATAAAATGGTTCTAAAAGTAATAAACCTTATCTACATATGAATTTTACAACTTTTCACAAAATAAGGCTTATTTTATAAGTTGTAGTTACATTGAGTGACATAAGTCACTTTTACAAAAAGGTAACTAGTAACCCATAGCTTTGAAGACATACCATTTGAATTATTATTAACTTTGTCGAAGGTATCTTTCAATTTTGTATAATTTTATGAGAATATCTTAAGTGACACCAATATTCTTCTTTATGTCATGACTCATCTTCCAATCCATCAATCGCATGTTCACAAATAAGTGAGCTTTGGAGGATATGGATTCCAACAACTACTAGAAATCCTCTCCTTCATGAATCTTTAATAATGTATTTCCATGCTCTCGGTATTCTGTACTGATAATCTCCACCAAGCTTGAACATCCAACATCTATAAGGCATTATTGAACATCATAACTAATGAGTGAATTATGAGGAGGTAACGAAATGAACTCAGAACTTTCCAATCAACGAGACCACAATAGATCAATATTTCTTAAATGTAAACATCTCAAAAATCGTATTGCCTTCTCATTTTGTAATAGAACATCACCAAAAAAAAATGTTGGAATATGTATTCTTGTGCCAACCTATAGCATTGGATTCAATAGCTCTTTGTCATTTGAAGCTCTCACCTTCTTTCAGCAAACCATTTTGTGCATTTCAATCATCCTGTTACATGAGATGATACCTTTTTAAGGAAACAATTCAAACAATTCACATACGATGCTTGTCCTTTCACATTTGGCATTTTGTTAAATAATTCAGCTGCTTTCCATATGGTTTTGCATTATAAACATGTATATGTCAGTCAATGTTCGAGATGTATTGAAAGCCCTTTCAATGAGTCCATTTTGTGTACAAATCAGGCAATCATGCATGTCATAGGACAAAATTCCTTTGGAGGCATTTTGTCAAAATGTTTCATTTGCTTGGTATACACTTTATGCAACATTTATAAATGAATTACATGCACCAAGACAACATGTTCACACAACCACTATGATTTAACTAGCATCATAATAATAGCATTTTGGGTGTCCTCAAGATAATCACTGAGAGTATGAATGTCAACCACAAGTAAAAAAAACTTACCATGTCTTATCTTCTATATTTGCATGCATTGAATTTCATGAAGCCTCACCTTTTGAGATGTTATGCCAATCAATTTTCACCTATAATACTTCCATAATCTTCTCATGTCAAATTGTCTTTGCTCGAAAGTCTCCATATATCTGAACATTTCCAATTATATTCTCTGACAGTAATCCTCCTTTCATTATGCTTCAATAGCTGCCCATACATCATAACAATGCTCCCATTATTGGCCTAATAAAGAATATGATGGAAAAAGTTGTTGAATGCATCTCTACATCTGCCCATTGCATTTGCTAGAAAATTTCCTAAACCATTTCAACAAACCTATTATGTGCATAATCCACAATAATTGTATTTCAATACTAGGGTCACCATTTCTTTTGAGGCACTCTTCAAATGGTTCGCGTGCCTTGAGTATGGTTCCACATTATGTTAGGGCCAATATGGAAAGCTAATGTACTAAGAGGGGAGGGGTGAATCAGTACTTCAAAACACTTCTTCAACAATAACTCTACTGTTAAGCATAAACTAAATAGTGCAGTAACATAATATAATGCTAAAACAAATGAATAACAATCATACATGATTCACTCCATAACACATATATTTTGGTTATGTAGAAACTCTTGGTTAGAGAGAAAAACTACGGTGGGGATGACACCCACAACTTCACTACTACAATAATAAAGAGTGCTCGGTTAGAGCTACATGTTTAGCTATTTCTGATAGCTTACCCTGTTAGGAGTATCAAGATCTGCTAGATCTACCTTGCTAAAGGATTTTACAATACTTATTCTAAATGATGCACCTCGTTAGAGGATTTACAATTTATAGACTTTGTTAGAGTCTTTTACCCTGTTAAAGGTTTCTCTTACAACTTCAAAATATTACAGTAAATCATTACAAATATCTACAACTTTACATCTAGAATGTTAGAGCAGATTCTATGTGCTCAAAATAAGATTACCTTGCTTATAGCATACCTCGGTAATCCATATATTAACTCGGTAAACCCTTCTGTTTACTCTGTTCCTTGACTGTTCTCTAAAATCCTTCTCGGTGACCTCTATGTTTCTCTGTCAACTGTAACAGTCATAACATTCTATGATAACTCATGATTTTCCTTTTTGTATATGTCTTGCTTCACACACACATGCACATATATACTTGCACATATGTCTAATCCTGAATTCATGCTGTATAAATAGATCTCTTATGTTGGTGATCTGGTCCATGCTTCGATCTTACAAACATGATTTCTTGAATGAATAACCATGCAAAATATTTCATTAGTTAGATGACCTCAAAATCATACACAATCTTTAAGTGCAATTTCCAATGTGATAACGGTTACTTGTTCCTCGATCTTTGTAACATGTTTCCCATATATGTCCAGGTTCAGTGAATCTGGTAACACGTTTCACTCAGTGTGTGTTCACTCAGTATATCATTCTTGCTGCTTGGTAGACATAGAGTGTTCGGTGTATACTATGCTCTAAGACTACTTTCTTCTATAACTGACTGCACTGTGCATACCGACTGTTCTGTGCTTACCGACTATAAGATTAGATAGAAGTAACCGACTAGAATATATAGAATAACTTTGAACATAAGACTAATGGAAATCTTAGTAAGTAGTAACAATCTTCCCTTTTGACATTAGTTGAGATGTTTGACAAAAACTACTTTCAAAGTTATAACTCAAAAATCTATATACTTACAAAATTTGACTAAACTGTCAATATATACATTTGTCAATGAAATAGTATATTCAGATATACTCCCCTTATCAATATATTGTTCATAACTCTGATTTTGCATGCTCAGTGATCAAAGTTCTGTGTGCTGCTCTTGTTCTTTGCTTACTACTCTTTTCATTGCTCGGTATACTCCCCCTGTATACTACATTCCCCTGTATACTTTGATACTATACTCACTCCCCCTTTTTGACAAACATCAAAATTTAGTTACCATTTGGTGGAGGCAATTGGTCAAAAATGGATTTATACTTTATCCTTGCTTCGGTGAGGGTGAAAGAGAGTGCATCCTTGACACTATCCATTAAAGAATTTTATGCTTGAATGTCAGCCAATAGAGAAATTAAGCCATCTAATGTGCTTCCCACTTGTGTAGTAGATAGGTAAGTGGCTCGGTTGATCTATTCTTGAATGTAGGACAACTGTGGAATGAATAAGGTTTGAATAGTCATAATGTCCATCCTTATTTTGTGCTCTTCATTCCTGAGTTCCAATTGTTGAGCCATGAGCTATTGTAACTTTGTATAAAAATTCTGAACAAAATTGGGCTCTGTGGTCAACTTATTTGAGAGATCAGTGATCTCTTTCTCAATTGCTTCTGTTTTATTTTTGATATCTTTAATGAATAAAGAGAATGTACAGAATTTCTGAAATAAATAAAGAATGTGCTTGAGTTGAGGGGACAACTCAGCAATAAATTTGACAAGTTTAACTTTGCCAAGAGCAATAGCTTTCTGTACCTCTTCAATCATTTTTGTAGTGAGCTCTTTGTCCTTTAACTTGCTCAAATATTCAGATGTATCTACTCCAAATGTCTCTATCTGATTGAGGAGTTCATCCAGTTGAATATGGATGGCTGCATCTATTGACACTGTAGCTGCGGGTAGCATATCTGATAATAGTGTCTTTACTTTCTGAAGTACTTTATTTTTCTTTTGTATTGCCATTTGTTTTTCCTGTTCGGCCTTTGCTTTGCATAGTTCACCAAATTCAATGAGTGTCTGCCCTTTTAATTTTGATATGTCTACATTGGGCAACACTATTGGTTTCGATATATCTACCTTGAAACTATGCTTTTTCATCTTCTTTTCTTTAGATTTGGCCAGTTGAACCAATACAATAGCTTGGGAGGCTTGTGGATCCTCGGTAGGTTGCTCGGTGGAGGCAACACTTTTGTTGGTTTCTTTAGCCTTTGTTGAGTCCTTCGGTGGTTCGGTGCTCGGGGTCTTAGTTGCAACATTTTCAGTGTTAGGAGGATTCTGAGAGGTCTGTTCCCCGGTGGCCTGAGGAGTAGCTTCTCCTTCTGTAGACTTGTGAACCTCTACACCTTGTCTAGTATCTTGAGGGGCCTTGGTTTTAGCAGAATGAGTGACCGAAGGATAAGGTTGAACTTGTTCCAAAACTGACTCACTGGATACTAGTTTTGCATAGGCATTGCCTTCTATCATTTCCTGTTCAGGTGTCTTGGTGTCCATGATGTCTTCATCAATTTGTATGGTGTCAGCAGGGTCTTGCTTGGTGACATCGGGATCTTGCTTGGTGACATCAACAATTTCAACTGTAGCTTGCTCACCAACATCCTTGATTCTAAAGATTTCTTGCCACTTTTCTTTTGTCTCATTTTCTACTTCAATATACAGACCATTCATCAGTTTTAAGGCTCTTTGTTTGATGAGGAACTTTGTGTTGTAGGTTGTCAGACGTTCTTTTATTTCAACTATCGACATGTCTGGAAAGAGATGTACCAGACATATTTCTCAAATCTATTTCTCTGCATATTCCCACCTATTATCAATATGCAAATATAATTCATTTGGAAGTGACTTAGATAATTCCAATGGAGCCAATCAGAATTTCAATAGTGTGCAGATGATAGCTTCTTCTATTTGTCTCTTTTCATCATTAGATCTGGATTCATATTTTACATATCTGAATGATCCAAATCCACCATATTCTTTCAGATTAGCACAAAATTTTTCAACACTATGTACATTTACCTTCTTGCTCTTGACAATCTAAAATTTACTAGCATCTTCAGACTCTATGCCACTAGACTCTTTTGCCAAAATGAGTCTTCGAGTAGATTTCTTGTAGGTCTTTGATACCTTAGGAGTAGCAACAGTCTTTGGTTTCTTACTCGGTGACACTGCAGATGCTCTTGTGTTAGGTCGCTTTGCTGAGGGAGTTGGTGATGCCTTTGATGTGTCCTATTTCTTCCTCTTCAGAACTTTCCCTTTAGGCAACTCGGTGCTTAGTGTAATAGCAGCCTCTTGGGCTTCTAATTCCTCATCAGTGATTACTAGTGTGCCCTTGACAAGTGTGGAGGAAGAACCTTCTCCAAATTTCTCTGATAGTGCCTTTATCATCTTTGTTGCCTTCCTTGTAGCTGTTGGTACTACAATGCTCATCTTTACTTTCTCTTTCACTTCTTCATATGTTCCATACCTCAACTTAGCAGCATGCCTTGGTAGTGTAAGAAAGGCATCTATCTATTGTTGTGTGATGTCAAAGTCAACCTCATAACCCATAGGTGGCAAAGATTGAGTTCTTGGTTCCACAACATTCACATAGCAGTAGTCGGTGTCTACTTCAAAACATATGTCATCTTTGTATTTTTCCACTAGCTGGGATGGAATTCTATACCTGTTATGCATCTTCTCTTGAAACTTGCTGAAATAATCATCCATAATATCATTGAAGTTGTCACCTAGACATTTGATAAAGTCATTGATTTGATGGGTGACTGGTCGGTGTAGCTCCCAAACTACTTTACCAATTGTTGGAAAGAATTTTTCAAAATAGAAAAACATGCATAATAATAGTGATCCAAACTTTAGTGTATTGGCCGAATTGTTCTTCTTCGGCTTCCTGATGGTGTTCATATTCTCAAACAGGTTTTTGAGCAATACTTCACAAAGATCAATTTTCATTCCCTTTTTCACAATTTTGTATGCTAGGTCGAATGCTGCACAGGGTACACTATTTTCCCTTGCCGATAGGAAGAAACAATAACCTATCACTCTAGTAGAAAACTTTAGTTCTGCATCATTGACATTGTTCAATTTCAATCCTCTACATTTTGATTCCACTCCGATTAAGGTGATCAATTCCTTTTGTGATATCATCTTCTGAGCTCAGACATGATCATAAATAGGGTAATCGATGATCAGATGAATGATTTCCTTGGTGATTTTGAATGGTTTCTCCTCTAACCACATGAAATCATCATGAACTCTACTCAGAACAAACTTGACCCACTGGGGTTTGAAGAGACAGGGATAGGTTAGGGCTTCAGTCAATCCCTTGATCTTAATGTGCTCATACTTGCTATCCAATTTCCCATTGGTGCGAAATTCATCATAGGTGTCTTTTATTTCAACATGACCTAGTTCTTCAACTCAACATTTGGTGAAGAATCTAACATCCTCAACTAGTAAAACTCTATCTGGTTCTGATGCTACTTTGGGAGTTAGAGAATATTTTAGTGAGGGCTTTTCAAAATTCTTAACAACAATGAGTTCTTGGATCTTCGGTGCCATTGTAGATTTTAGATAGAAATTATCAAAATATCCTTAGGGTTTGAAAACTTTCAAACGACGGACGCTTTTCCTCTTAACAAATATGAAACAAAAATCTTCAATAGATATGATCGGTAAACTAGCTTAACAATGTGTTGAGATTGATGTAAATACCTTGAATTCGCTCGGGAGGAGGTTTGATCGCCTTTGATTCGCTTTTCTCTACTCTCTTGAAAACTTGGTGAGTAAAAATGACTGCGTAAATGCTTTAAGTACACAATATACCTTATCGGGCTTCATACAGGTTAGGCTAAAACATTAAATGCACTCAGTTTCACTAAACTGATTTACTCTTTCTTTTTCCGCTTTAACCGAGTAGCCAGATTTCCTTCATTTACTAACTAGACAGGCTTCCTGTAGTTACCGACTTGACAGGTTTCCTATATAGTGCTTCAAAAGACTGATAGAATTTCAAACTTACTAATACATCTTTAACTATGCAGATTTTGACTTAAGTACATAATAAAATAGGAACTGTTAAGATTTAATCTTTGAGAGAGTGCAGTCCTTTCATACCTTTACCGATTAGTTTGGAATAGGTGCACCTAACTCTGTAGGTAAGGTGCTTTCTTCATTTGACACAATTTCCTTCTTTTTCCAAATCATCTATAATTTTTCTTTTATTTCCTTAGTGTCTCCTCTAGGTTGATCTCTGCAATCTCCAGCCAAGTGTCCAACTTTGTGACAATGAAAACATGCCATACCAGGATTTCTCCATGATCTTCGATTGATCATTCCAAACCTTATAAAGCAGTTGGCACTTATATGTCCATATCTTCCACAACATTCACACCATATCCTTGTATTGTAATCCCATGGTACTGCAACATATGGTCGGTTAAGTTCTTTGTGAGTTCGGTAGCTTCCAGTATTTTCTCGGTGTGCAGACCACATATAGTTCTTTTGCTTAAACCAACACTTCTTGATACTATGTCCATATCTATTGCAGTTTTTACAAAACCCTTTGACTTTTGCCTTCTTATAATTGCTAGCAAACTTTGTCCTACATTGGTTAAATGTGTGACCATATTTATTGTAACTATAACAATAATCATTGGACTTAGTGACAATCGGTTGCTTACCTTTTCTGATTTGGCACATGTTGGTAGTATGACCTTTATTTCCATAGTAGTTGCATATACGCTTCTTTCTTTTGATGTTCTTCTTGATTCTAGCTTGCTTTGATGATTCTCCTCTCTCAGTAGTATGAATTCCCTTCTCAGTAGAGTCTTTTCCTTTGTAACCAGGTCCTGCATCTTTGTTGGGTCTTCTTGTATTCAGTTGCTCATCCAACATCTTTGATGCTTCATAACTCTTCTTCAGTGTTTCTTTGGATTTCTTCTCTATTTCAAGTTCATCAGTCAACCTTGATACTTCAAGTTTCAATGCTTGATTCTCATCATCTTTCAGATTTTCTTCATGATGTGCATAACCTAGTTGATCTGACAAATTTTGTTGAATCCCTGTCATTCTTATGACTTCATCATTCTTTTCAGATCCTAATGCTTCAAGTTGTTGTTTCTCTCTTTCTAGATCTCTTACTTTATCCTCGGCTGTCCTCAATGCATCAAGATTTTCAATCATCTGTGTGCTGAAATGCTCGTGTTCTATTTTCATTGCTTTTAGCTGACCAGTCAGTGCTTTGTTCTTTTCTTTCAACACTTCAATCATTTCTTCGGTCTCTTCAGACATACTGTTCTTAGATGATGTTTCAATTTGTTCCACTAACTCTTGAGAGTCTTGTAAATCATCAGATAATCTTCTTCTCACTTTTAGAGACTTTTGCATTTGTCTTTGCATGTCTGCAATCACTTGATTAGCATGATCCAACTCTTCTTGCAGATATATAATTCTCTGAGATTGTTTATAGCCTTCCATTGATAAGATCTTTCTCTTTAGGTTGTTAAACCCTTTTCCAAGATTGAAGCTCTGATACCAATTTTTAGGCCCAATATGGAAAGCTAATGTACTAAGAGGGGAGGGGTGAATTAGTACTTCAAAACACTTCTTCAACAATAACTTTACTATTAAGCATAAACTAAATAGTGCAGTAACATAATATAATGCTAAAAAAAATGAATAACAATCATACATGATTTACTCCATAACACATATATTTTGGTTACGTAGAAACTCTTGGTTAGAGAGAAAAACTGTGGTGGGGATGACACCCACAACTTCACTACTACAATAATAAAGAGTACTTGGTTAGAGCTACATGTTTAGCTATTTCTGATAGCTTACCCTGTTAGGAGTATCAAGATCTGTTAGATCTACCTTGCTAAAGGATTTACAACACTTATTCTAAATGCTACACCTGGTTAGAGGCTTTACAATTTATAGACTTTGTTAGAGTCTTTTACCGTGTTAAAGGTTTCTCTTACAACTTCAAAATATTACAATAAATCATTACAAATATCTGCAACTTTACATTTGGAATGTTATAGCAAATTCTATGTGCTCAAAATAAGATTACCTTGCTTATAGCATACCTCGGTAATCCATATATTAACTTGGTAAACCCATCTATTTACTCTGTTCCTTGACTGTTCTCTGAAATCCTTCTCGGTGACCTCTGTGTTTCTCTATCAACTGTAATAGTCATAACATTCTGTGATAACTCATGATTTTCCTTTTTGTATATGTCTTGCTTCACACACACATGCACATATATACTTGCACATATGTCTAATCCTGAATTCATGCTGTATAAATAGATCTCTTATGTCGGTGATCTGGTCCATGCTTCAATCTTACAAACATGATTTATCGAATGAATAACCATGCAAAATATTTCATTGGTTAGATGACCTCAAAATCATACACAATCTTTAAGTGCAATTTCCAATGTGATAACGGTTACTTGTTCCTCGATCTTTGTAACACGTTTCCCATATATGTCTAGGTTCAGTGAATCTGGTAACATGTTTCACTCGATGTCTGTTCACTCGGTATATCGTTCTTGCTGCTCGGTAGACATAGAGTGTTACTCGGTAGAGTGTTCGGTGTATACTACGCTCTGAGACTACTTTCTTCTATAACCGACTGCACTGTGCATACCGATTGTTTTGTGCTTACCAACTATAAGATTTGGTAGAAGTAACCAACTAGAATATATAGAATAACTTTGAACATAAGACTAATGGCAATCTTAGTAAGTACTAACACATTATCCGTCCCTCCAAACTGTGAGTAAGACATTCTACCATCACCATATTCCATGAGATGACATTTCTCTATCAAAATGGATATTGCAATTTATTTGTACCTCCACATTTTGTATACATGTATAGGAGCCTTTTCCTTTTTGACATTGAATCATGAGTTGCTAGAGATTTCGAGCATGCCTTCATTTGTCTTGTGGTAAAGGTTAGGAATGCTCCCAAATGGAGAATTTCTAACCTTTACATGTAACTCATAAAGCAAGACCATACAAGGTTAGAAAATAAGGTTAGAGATGCTCCATTTTGGAGCATTCCTAACCTTTTTGTGAGAGGTTATAAATTTGGGTTAAGAATGCTCAAAAACAGAGCATCTTTAACCATTTCTTTCAAAGACTATGATCTCGACCCCAGAAACCATCCACCATGGAGGAGAATAAAAAAGAAATGAAAATGATGTTTTTAGACAACTTTTTCCCTCCAATGACCACAATATTAAAATAATTTAAAATATTAAATTATCTTTTGAAAAATAATTTAAATATTTCAAATTTAATGCTCAAACTTAGGAAAAATGGCCATATCTTCCAAACAGTAGGGAGTTAAGCTCTGAAATTTAAAACAAATGTTGATGGTAGGGAAACAAGCCAACTTCATCATTTATTCCTCATGAAGATACCTAGGATGAGATATTTTAATCACTTTTGGGTGAGGGACATCAAAATTTGAAAGTTTAATATATGATAAACTATGAACTGGGTTCAAGCAAAAAATGGCCACATGACACAAAATGATGCCTAGCACATGTCTATCAAATTATTTCCCTCAAGTCTTAGTAATTTTTGAAACTCATCCATGTTTGATATTCTGACTGATATTGACCTTGTCTCACATGCTTACTGATGAGCCTAAATAATGGCTCTATTTTGATAGGTTTTTGATATTCTACTCCTGCCTAGGTCTTATGATTAGATGACATTTGGATTATAATACTCTTTTAAGTGTTTTTGAAACTAGTTTAACTTATACCTAAGGATGTCATATAATGATTTTAAATGATCTATCTATGCAAATATCTGAAAACAATTATAAATATGGTTTGCATTATATCATGTTAGCATTAGTATATACACATGTTTGTTGTGCACATTAATATCATGATTCAGGGTTAGCAAAGGTGAAGTAAAGGCAAATGGCGGTTCAAAAGATCATCAAGTATATAACCGCAATGCAGACCCAGTCAAAGAAATGCAGTAATGATCGAAACCACTTGATCGGTTCTTCGGTAGATTAATTTATGAAAAATTTATAATTGTTCTTAGTGGAGCTTAGATCTAGGAGGCTAGTCATGCTATATTTTCTCAGTTGTAGGATAGATGTTGTTTTGTTGTCACGCGCCGACTTCTTCTCTTGTTAATAAATCTTGTTCACCTATTCCGTAGGAATGTGGTTGATCGGTTAGAATTTTTTTATAAGTTTTCCTATAAATAAAGGGATCTCTCTCCTCTCAGGGATAGAAGAGAATGACCATAGTATTTTGTAATACACAGTCTTCTAGTATTGTTTATGTATTTTCCATTCAAGATGAAATAAAGAGATCAATGCGATTTTGAATAATTAGATAATTGTAATTTGAAGTTCTGGAGATACTCACTCAAGGGGGCCCACTTGGTGAGTAATCCTTTGTATGTTTCAATTAATTTCATACTTCTGTAGCAGTTGTTTCTACAGTTGTCTGTTCCTGCAGCCACAACAGCAGAGTAGTTCCTTTTGCCTGCCATAACTTTATCATGTAACAATAATTGTTTAAAGTAATTTTTGGTTGTAAGATTAAAGTATTAGTTCATTTGAGATTCTGTGTGTTTACTTTAAGAATAATTTCCTTTCCTACAGTAATATAGGATGGTTGCAATATGAACTTGGTGCACATACAGTGCTGACCCATTTCAAGTTTACGTCCCTGGTTGATAACTAAATGAGCCTTTGCCACAAGAAAAGTTAGCTATTTAAGAATATTCAATCTCTGAATTGTGTTTTATTACCTAGTTACCATTCCAGTTGTGAGGACAAACACTCACTACTTACGCGTAAACACCTATTGGATCTTCACTCAACATTGAGACTGATTTGAAGTTCAAATTTTGGGTATATCAGATATAGGGAAACACATATCCAATAGAACATTTGGTTTCACAATCTGTTGCATAGAACTTTGCATAGAACATCAACATGGTGCTTTACAGTCTTTATAGTTTCTCTGTCAAAAAAATTTCTATTGTTTATGCACCTAAACAACTAGACTTTCAATTGTTATTCTCTTACCTTGTATTGGTTGTATTGTGATCTTTCATTTAAATTGTATTTGAATTTTGTATGCCTTCTCACATGAGGTTTGATTATAAAAAGACTGGTCCGACTCAAAGCATAACTATGCATTTAAAAAAGACAAGATTGTCGATAACTCTCCTTAACATATAATAGAACACTAACTCCCTTAGAACCTATCAACAATATGAACAAGAGGAAAGTTGCTTGGATGCCAAAATAATAGGCGATGTATATTCAATGGATAGAATAGTTGTGATTTGACATTTTTGTGATTTTTAACTTAATTAATAAATATCAAATAAATGTCAAATCGTAGATATTTTGTAGTTGTGTTTGTGATTTTTAATTTTAATTAATAAATATCAAATAGATGTCAAATCATAGCCAATCTGTTGATAACCATTTCAAAAATAACACAAGTTACCAATACAATTGGATATTCTATTTTTGAAAGAAATAGATGATGATGTTCAAAATAATTGGCTAAAATTTTAAATTTGTACATTATTTAACCAAGAAAAAAAGTAACCTTGTCCTTTTGAGAGCTTCCTTTACTTAAAAAAATTGGTAGAATAACTATTGCACTTTGCATATGCATGATCATATTTCCATAGAAACTTGGAATGGTTATGTGAAGCCTATAAAGATCTTGTTAACATGGTAAAAAACAAGATGACCATATATCAACTTCTTCTAACATTTTCAAGCTTTCAAATATGCTAATATATTCCATATTTTGTTTTTACATTAATAATTCAAACAAAAGATTATTTTGAAGTATGGGTTACATTCATATTTACTAGGATTTTCATCACCTATCTTTTTTATGAGAAACTTATACCTATGCTTGTAATATAAATAAGTAAAAGGACAAAACAAAAAATGAAGCTATATAAGGCTCATAAGTGGCACACAATACAATTTTTTTGGATACTTTGTTATATATGTATGTATGTATGTATGTATGTATTTATGTATGTGTGTGTATATGTGTGTGTGTGTGTGTGTGTGTGTGTATACATAAATGTATATATGTTTCTATGTATATGTATGCATACATATATATGTATATGTATGTATATGTATATATATACATACATATATATATACACACACACACATATATATTTATATATGTATATATACATATACATATATATACACACACATATGTATAAATGTATATGTATGCACACATATGTATGTATATATATGTATATATGTATGCATACATGTATATAAATATATATATATATATATATATGTATATATATATATATGTATATATATATATATGTGTGTGTGTGTATGTATATATATATGTGTGTATGTATATACATATATGTATATGTATATGTAATGCCTTGCCAGGAAACCCCGAAGGGATAAGGCTAAAACTCAAAAATAGAGTGCAATTTTTTTTTTATTTTTTATTTTTTTAATAGAGTTTTAAACACAACATAATGATACAATTAGTTATCATTAGCTCAGATCACACAGCGGAATACTTAGCTAACACCTAGAGGGTTTCCCAACTGATTACTCAATTCAACACTTAACTCAACCCACGCTAATTAACCCAATTAAGTTGATTTACTTAATTACCAGTTATTACTTTAATCAAGGATATAATTCATTCGGTAAATTAAAATTCTAGATAACAGGACGAGTTCATCCATTACAGTTGAAAATATAGATAACATGAGGAGTTCATCCATTAAGTTAAAATATAGATAACATAATTAAGTTCATCCATTAAAGTTAAAATTTAGATAACATGATGAGTTCATCCATTAAGGTTAAAATATAGATAACTTAATGAGTTCATTCATTACAATTTAACCATACATCTTGCCCAAACTTTTATTAAAACATAAGTCATGCATCTAATACATTACATAATTTAATTTTATAATAAACTAACGAATGCTTTCCAAGCATACTTTAATTGCACTATCAACAAATGAATACATTCCAATTATTCGAATTTACATTCTTCGTGATCCAAATTACCGCATTAATGAGATGACTACATACATGCATTTATGATTAACTCTATCTAATCCTCATTACATATTTTAACATAATGTCATCCATACATGCTAAATTAAAGAGGAAACAAAAGGACATAAACACCACATAACACTGAAATGATATCGGAGTTCACCTCTAGTGGGCTACATCTCCGGGTCTACTCAACTGCAAGACCCTTCTGATAAAATAATAGGGTGTAGAATACATAAGGTTCACATCATTTACATTCTGCCATCAAGGCATACTTAAACCAATAATACATATGACCACATTGGTCATTAAATACAAGAATGATCCCTGAATAGGAAAAGGATCCAACTGAACATAATAAAAAACAAATACAATAATCGACTAGTGGATCTGCGAAACTAAGTCTTCGCAACCCATCATAAGCAACCCATGGTCTAACATAGATATTAGGTTCTCACAAGGGCAAAAACAACAGGACATGACCGGATATGTAATGCCCCGCCAGGAAACCCCGAAGGGATAAGCCACAATTACGAGAATAGAGTGCAACAATTTTTTTTTAAGTTACAACACATAAGATGCAACAAGATACCAAAGATTCAGATTACATAGCGGAAGACATAACAACAATCTCCTAAAGAGTTTCCCAACGAGATTACTTAATTTCAAAATTCATTTTACTCACACAATTAATCCAAAAGCTGAATATCTTAATAACGAGATAATTCACAATCAGGATAATTTCTTTCAAAGATGGAAATATAAATCACAAGCAAGATTCATCATTAAGATCCATTCCTAATACTCATTCAAGCTTTTCAATTAAAATTGCAAACCAACATCTAACATTCTAATACACTAGGAATTTCACCATAAACATAAGAGGTCTTTCTAAGCATATTTAAATTCCTAACAACAACTGAGTATAATTCATTACTCTAAGATACATTATTTCTATGTTCCAACTTATTGCATTAAAAGGATGATTTCACACATGCATTACGATAAATCGCATCTCAACCAATTATGCATTCGATCCACATGGCATTCAAGATAGAACTGAATATAAGCATTAATAGTTAATTCCAATTATCCACTTAACCATTCTAACATAAATTAATCATACATGACAAAGCTGAATAAAGGAAACACAAGAGAATACACCACATAACACCATAATGATCTCGGAGTTCACCCCTAAAGGGCTACATCTCTGGGTCTGCTCAACTGCAAGACCCCCTCTGATAGATAATAAGGTTAAGAGTACAAGAGGTTACACAATACAATCCAGCCATCAAGGCGATACATAAGCAATATACAGATGACCACACCGGTCCATAATGCATAAACGATCCTTACAAAGAATAGGATCCAGCTGAACATAATCAAGGCTAAAACAAGAGGTCCAGAAGAGCATCCATAAACTGAGCCATCACCACCCAAGGTCTAACATGAAACTGACACTCACAAGGGAAGAGACAAAAAGGACGACTCACAAAGGTACTCAAACAGGACAAGACGACAACACACTAGCGAACGTAGGGACAAGTGTCATCACACAACCTGGTATGGATACCATGGCAAGTCTTCATAGGTCCCGGCCCATACACTGGTAACCCTGGCAACCTAATCCGAACTTCCGGCCCATCCAAGCCTCGTGTGGACCCACACATCCTCTCGTGAAGACAAGGAAGATGGTTTGCCATTTCAGGCCTTCTCACAGCATGTCGAGTCTATGCTAGCACTCGTCCCATGTGTGAGGCACATTATCTTATTTATAAATTACATTCTAATCTATTTAGGTTATCACTTATTAGACTCACTTTCGACAGGTTACCCAGCAGCCACTTTGGGCGCGGCCCCCAATTGAAAGCCACTTTCCCATACGACACTAGACTATACTCAGACGAACTCAAACCACGGAATACACATGGTAAGACGAACGGAGTTCAAGAAGATACAATCATCAGGTCAAACACGACTCAAAGATGAACACTTATTGACGGTACTCTAACTAGAGACCTGACAACTAAGGTTAACCACGAATCATTATTCGACTCACTCAAAGAGGATATAACCAACTAAGACAACATCACAATACCATAGTCAACTCAAAATTCGAGGACTGAAACAGGAACACCAAATCATCCATACGACAGGGTCCTATTTAAACAAAGCAAAACATGCCATTTCATAATTAAAGCGAATACAGTAATTAAACTCGCAAGACAATAATCAGAAAAGACAATATTCCTCAAATTGATTTAATCATTAAAATCGATCAAGTTTCTACAAGTTCCAAATCATATTACCGTTATCTGCCTCAACTGGGGATAAGTTGTTCTTGGTTTCCTAACTCCTAAGGTTCAAGCATTGAACAGGCAATTTAAGCCGTAATGAGTTCTTAGACCAAATTCATAATAGTCCAATTCAGACAACCATTAAACAATTAAAATAAGATATTTAATCTCCAACACGCATCATAGACATACTGGTCTAAAATCGATCTCTACAGATTTATAATTTCAATTCCAGTTACATAACACGGATTACGGAAATAAAAATGTAGAAAGAGAATCTAAATGGAGATAATCACTTCCAAGGCATATCGTTTAAATTCAAATACCCACGATAAATATATCACTTACTTTTCAATTACTCAACTGATATGTTCTATATAGCATTTAACATCATCCCTAGTAATTCCATCGTATTAAAACGATTTTCCCAACAACAGATTGTTCTCTATTATGTTTTCAAGCAATAATACCGTAATCGAACTTACAATTCCAATTATCCTAACATTAAATTGACTATCATTAAAATGATACAAAATATCATAAGTTTCCCTTTTTTTTTTTTTGAATGATAGAAGAAAATACACTTTAAAGAAAATCATTTTATAATTAATTTAAAACACAAAAAAAAACGCATTAAAAAAAATAACGTTTACCACCAACTACGTTTTTTTTAAAAACTACATTTTAAAAATGAAAAAGAATGCCTTTTAACCCTAACGGCGAGGGCGGGCTATGCCCTAACCCTAGTCGCAGGGCATTGCCCAGGCGGCGGCGCCGCTGCGGTGCCCGCAGGCCCGCGGCGCCCTGCGGCCACCGCAGTGAGCCGCGGCCGAAGGCCTAACACCTGCGAATGGTGGGGGGAGGAACCAGGGGGACGAGCTGGGAATGAAGGGGGGTGCGAGCGGTGGAGAGGGGAGGGAGCGGGTGGAGCTCCGCTCCCCGCCTCCCATCCCCAAACACAGTCCGAGCACAAAAAAAACAATGACGCCCAGGTTCGAACGCCAGCATTCGAAACTTGCTTCGAACACACAGTTCGAAATTTTAATATTAATTTGCTAATAAAAAAAAACACAGTTCGACTAAAATGAACGCCCAGCTCGGCATAATAAATAAATATTTTCCATTTGTAAACACAGTTCGAACTATAAAGCAAAACGTCCGTCACAGAATTGAAATAAATTTCGATTCAATTTAAATTCGAATTAAACAAAATAAGATTGATATCATGTTTTCATGTAGGGTTTTCTCATTCTCTACAAACGCCCAAGGGTTTCAAACGCCCAAAATCAAGGAGGAATAACCAGCATCTCAAAACCAAAAACTCAAAACCAAAATTTCCAGCCAAATTCATATGAGCAATCAAATTGATTTTCAATAACCAATTCAGAATCCTACCTCAATTCGCAATCCTGGTATGGCTGAGGGAGAGTCCACCTGTCAGATTCCCCAAAATCTTCTCCAAAATTGTCCATCCTTCCAATTTTCCCAAATTTGGGTAATATGGAGGAGTTGACCCAAAAAATTCCATTTTTTGGAATAAAAACTTTTATTTACAATTAATTCCTCAAAATTTATTTCTTTTTTTTTAACTATCAACAAAATAACTTGCTTAATCAATTAAAAATCGATTTCTTTCACAATCAATTCAATTTAACCTTTCAAATACTAGAATCCAACAGAAAGCAATTAAACCTCTTGCAATTAAATACAAATCCTTCTTTTTCATCAGCATATATAAATAATGCATTTAATAATCAAAATCAGCCATTAAATTCAAATTTACTTCCAATCTAAAACGAGCAGTTCATTAACAACGAAAAAACGCATAACGAATTCTCAATCAATTTAATCCATCAATCATCAATGCACAAATGCATATTTAATCAAGAAATTATTAAGGACTAATTAATCCAATTAACCAAACACACCAAGCACGCAAATCGAGAAAGCCAACCAAACAGATGACTCGCAAGCCCAAACCAATAGGGATTACTGACGACGACTGGCGATGCTCACTAGAGCATGACGAAGGTCAACTAGGGTCTCACGACCACCTAATCTGACTCTAGGGATTAACACAGTATGCTCAAACCTGCAAAACCAGGTGACGACGAACCTCGCACTCATGCGACTTCGCACCTGAAATCTCCTGCAACAAAAGATCATACATGCATACATTTATAAAATCTAATGAAAGCGTCAGTCCGATACTAAAATCACGAAATAGGTACACTGAATAACCTACATACAACTAGCGAGAGAATCACATCAACAGCGATGCGTAAAATCAACATCTGATTATAATCATATATCACGATAAACTAATCAAGATTAAACCAAGGTTAGAGATCGATTACGGTAGGGGTACTACAGGATACAACACCAACACATGAAAATAGTAAATACTCGAGATCAAGGACATAAACAGGTACCCACATCAACATGCGACAATACTCAACATTCACCATCAAGGACTTGCCATTTTTTAAGAAAATGCAAATATAGAAATTTAACATGCATAGGCATACAATGGAATAGACAATCTTCTTTCTTATTGTTTACACACAACAATTGACCCAGTTTTCTAATTTGTCTAAATTGTTTGCAATTTGTCTACCTTGTCTAGGTACAAGTCTTTCCTGGTTTACTAACTCACTAAGTTCATTTATATCATAAATAACATGAATGCTTCCTCATGAGTTTACAAACCATAACACATTAATATAATTATAATTATATGCACCACATATAAAGATATAATTAAATATATATTAATTAACCCAAAATTTGATATTTAATTTCCAAAATAAAATCATTATTCCATACTTGAACGAATTTTTTTATCTAAACTTATCTTTATTCAAAACCGAGTTACACTTTCCAAAATACAAAAATTCACATTAAAAGAAACTAAGATAGATAATCATTTCTTAACTTATTAAGTTATCACTTACTTAGACAAACTTTCGATGGGTTATCTTGCTTACCACTTTGGGTGTGGCCCCCACTCGAAAGTCACTCTCCCTTATGACACTAAACAAAAATCCACCAAGGGCACTCCAAGGTATAACCAGAAAGCCATAAAAAAAAAGTTCAAATGTAAAATTGAATAAATCACTTGGGTACACAACCCCCACCATTCAAGTTTAACCAACTGGGGTTACAAAATTAACTTGGCCTACTCACAAAACAAGACCACAAGGGAAACTGACATAAAAGGTCTAATATCACATACATGAAAGGACTAGCAGAAATACATGCTTACACGACCCATAATATAAAGAAATAGAAAACACTATTACGTTTGAAAAGGGCATCTTTGGTTTGTAAATCAATTTCTCAAACAATCCCCTTTTTAAAAAAAAACATAAAAGTAATACATAGTTCCAAAAATCACTAATTATTCTATTGAACTATAATGCCCCGCCAGGAAACCTTGAAGGGATTAAGCCAAAACACAAGAATAGAGTGCAAATTTTTATTTTTTTTAAAGATAAACACAACCTTAAGATACAACGAGATATCAAAGATTCAGATTACATAGCGAAAGACATCAACTAACACCTAAAGAGTTTCCCAACGCGATTACTTAATTACACCTTTCACTTAATTCACACAATTAATCCAATAAGCTGATTATCTTATAACGAGATAACTCTTAAACAAGGATAATTTCTTTCAGAAGATTGAAATGTAAATCACAAGCAAAGATTCATCCATTAAGATCTATTCATAATCTTCATTCAAGCTTTTCATTAAAATATAAGCCATGCATCTAATATTCTAACACACAAGAATTTCATCATAAACTTATGAGATATATCCATTCACACTTAATTTCCTTAACAATAACTGAATATAATCCAATATCCTAAGCTACATTTTTTCATATTCCAATTTACTGCTTTCAAGAGAGGATTGCATATAAGCATTTAAAGTTAATTTCATCTTATCCACTTATACATTCCAACAAAAAGCCATTCATACATGATAAAGTTGAATAAGGGAAACATAAGAGAATAACATCACATAACACCAAGATGATCTCGGAGTTCACCCCTAAAGGGCTACATCTCTGGGTCTGCTCAACTGCAAGACCCCTCTGATAATTAATAAAGTTAAGTATACATGAGGTTCTCATAATTTACAATCCTACCATCAAGGCGAAACATAATCAATATACAAACGACCGCATCGGTCAATAAATACATAAACGATCCTTGAAAAGGAAAGGATCCAGCTGACCAACAATCGAAGCTAATACCAAGGTCCATTTGGACATCCATAAAACTAAGTCATCACCACCCAAGGTCTAACATGAAACCCGATACTCACAAGGCATAGACCAAAGGATGACCCACAAAGGTGCTCCTGTCAGACAATACAACAACCCACTAGCGTACGTAGGGACAAGTGTCATCACACAAATTGGTATGGTTACCATGGTAGGTCTTCATAGGTTCCGGCTCCATACACTGGGTTACCCTGGCAACCTAATCCGAACCTTCGGCCCATCCAAGCCTCACGTGGACCCACACATCCTCTCGTGAAGACAAGGATGATGGTTTCCCCAATATATATATAGATATATATATATATATATATATATTTTTAAATTTTGAAATAGTTTACTGTGTAAAACACAGTCTAATAAACCTGTCTCCCAGAGACTAAAAAGAATTTATATATATATATATATATATATATATATATATATTAAATATATTTAATGCCAAAAACATAACACAGTAAAAAAAATATACAGACCCAACAACATGATTTTCTTTTTCTTTTTTTTATAAAAAGATATAAAGCAAATCAAAACTATTAAAATTTTTGATTGAAATTAATCTCTTATCCAAAAGACAAACCCCCATTTTTAAACAGTCTCATCTTGAGACTTAAAATGAAAATTTCCAGCAAGAAGAGGTTTTCAAAATTGAAAGGATTTGTTGGAATAACCCACCAAATAAATAATCTTTTTGGGCAAATAGAACTCATTTCTCACACAAAGATCCAACAATAAACCAATCTTTAACTAATTTCCACAATAATTCTAAGTCTTGAGAAAAACAGTGGAGAATTTGAAACCAAAATTGCATGATAAACATCCAATGCCCATTTTTTTTAAATTTAAACAATAACTAATTAATAACCAGAATTCCTACCTCAATAAGCATTCTTGGAAAGGATCTGATGAAGAGCCCCAACCTCCAGCTCAAGAAATCCTTCTCCTTCCAAAATCCCCAAATCTTTCCTCCAAAATATTTTCCAAAAATATATTTTTCTCCAAAAAAATTCAATCCCCAATATTTTCCAAAAGTCTAGGTTATATGGAAAAGTTTGACCAAAAATTTTATCATTGGAATTAAAATTTTTATTTAAAATAAATCTCAAAAATCACTATTTTCCAACTATATCAACAAATTAAATTGCTTTTCAATTCAAAATAGATTTTCTCAATTAATTCCATTTAACCTTTTTATTTCCAAAATGCCAAGAAGATAAAATTAATTCTATTTCAATTAAAATTAAATCTTTCTTTTCTTAGGCATAAACATGATACATTTAATATTTAAATTTAACCATTTAATTGAACTTGCTCCCAATTTAAATCGAGCAATTCAAATTAATGATAAATCACATAAAGAAATCCTATTTAATTTAGTCCATGAATCTTTAATGCACAAACACATATTTAATCAAATTAAATACTAAGGACTAATTAATCAATTTAACCATACACACCAAACACACAAACCAAGAAGGTCAACCAGACAGACAACTCGCAAACCCAACCAAAAGGGAAAACCGACGATGACTGACGACGCTCACTGGAGCACGACTATGGTCAAACTAGGGTCTTACGACCACCTAATCCAACTCTAAGGATTAAAGAGGTACATTCAAACCTGCAAATCCAGGTGAAGACGAACCTCGCACTCATGTGGCATTGTACCTGAAATCTCCTGCAACCAAGAGTCATACATGCATACATATATAAACTTAATGAAAGCGTTAGCCCGATATTAATACCATGAAATAGGAACACTAAACAAATTGCATACAACTGGTGTGAAAACCACATTAACAGATATGCACTAAATCAACACATCTGACTATAATCATTATATTATGATAACTTAACCAAGATTAAACCGAGATTAGAAATTGATTAGGGCAGGGGTACTACATGAACTTGAAAACAATGACAGTTACATCCATACGACATATACAAGAAAATTTCATCTTTTACACAAAATTGAACCAAATAAATTTCAATTCACAATTGACTGAAGACAGGTTCATAAGCATTATGATTTCCAAACAACCCTTTTTTTTTTCAAAAAAAAATAAAAATATAATAGTCAAATGCCATAAATTAATCTAATTAAAGATTTTGGTTTCTCAATAAACTCATATTGACTAAATTGCCTATAAATGCAAAATTAAATATAAGATCCATATATTATTATAAATTTCAAACAAATCATATCAACTTAAATTTCATTTTCTATCAGCTATATAAAAAACTTAAGTCCTTATATATAAAAAATATATATAAATAAACACAGTCACACAGTTTCTATCATTTCTCAAAAACGCAAAACTTGATTTTTATGAAATTTATGCAGAAATTAGAATAAAATGTCACAAAGAAACCCAAAAACTTCCGTAGAAACTCAGTTTGTAAATTTGGAGATATCGTTGACATTCTGAAACAGTATAATAAAAACTTCTACAGGGGTTTCATTTTGGAACAAAATTTGGCAGCATAACAACATGCAAGGGAAGAATTTTTAAACCAAAATAATTCCTTCTAACTTAAATTTAATGGAAATAAAACATGAATCAAAACTATATTCAACTAGAAATTGGAAATCAAATAACAAAATCATGAAAAATTTTCCTGTCCATTTCATTTTTCCTCAAATTTTTAAAAAAAGAAACTAATTAAATTTAAACCCCAAATATGTTATATCAGTTGGATTTTTTTTTTTTAATTCTCAGGCAGATTTAATGAACAAATTCAAATAATCAAAACAATGAAACAAACAAGAATTCACAGAGAATATTTCATTTCCCTTTTTTTTTTTTTTATTAAACAAAACAACAGATCAAATAATCTAACCTAGTTAAGCTTTCCTGGATGAAAGTTTGGGAAGAGCTCTCAATTTTCCCAACTATAGAAATCCTTCAACCAAACTGGTTAAGCTTTCCTAGATAAAAATTTGGAAAGAGCTACCAATTTTCCCCACTGTAAAAATCCTTCAACGAAACTAAAAAAAAAACCAAAATTTTGGAATGCAAAATTTTCCTCCAAAAATGTTTTCAAAAATGCTCTCCAAAAAAAATTCCCCAAAATATTTTCAAACCTAGGTTAAAATGGAAGAATATTTGACCTAATCTCTTCTCTTTGAATTTAAACACTTTCTTTTAAATAAAATGAAAAATCACTCTTTTCAAACTATTCAAATATTCTAAACTTGCTTTTCTAATTAGAAAAATCAAAATGCTTTCTCTTCCTCATTTAATTTCTAATTTTCTCAATATTAAAAAACTAATATTTATATTTCAAAATATTAATGAGGGTAAAATAATTTTAGTTAAGTGCAAGGGGTTGAGCTTAACTGGTTAAAATACTGGGTTCTTAATGTGGAGACCCAAGTTCAATTCCCAATAGGGACATCTAAAGTGGAATTCTAAGTTGTGACTCTTGGCCTTCTATAAAAATGGGGAAGGTCTAGGGTCAATCTAATCAAACATAATAATAATAATAATAATAATTCAAAATATTGCAACTTCAGCCTATTACCTACCAAAAAAAATAATTTTTTTAATTAAAATAAGATTCCAAAATCAATCTTTCACACTATATCATATATATATATTAAACTTGTTTTTCTAATTAAAATTGATTTTCTTAAATAATTGAAATTAACCTTTCTATTCTGAAATGCAAAGAGATTAAATTATTTCTATTTCGAATAAATTTAAATCTTTCCTTTCAAAATGCATATACTGAATAAATTCATTATTTAAAATTAACCATTAAATTGAACTTGCTACAAACATGAATAGAGCAATTTTTAATTAATGATTAATCACATAAAAGAAATCTATTTAATTTAATTCCTTAATTAAAATGTGTAAGCACACGTTAAATCAAATTAAATACTTAGGATTAAATACTCAATTTTACCACATGCAAAGCACGCAACCCAAGAAAGCCACCCAAATACACGACTCGCAAGCCCAAACAAAAAGGAAAACCAACGGACGACTGACGACGCTCACTTGAGCACGACTAGGGTAAAATGAGGGTTTTTATGACCACTTAATCCAAACTCTAAGGACCAAAGAGGTACACTCAAACCTGCAAATCCAGGTGAAGACGAACCTCGCACCTAGGTGGTACTGTACCTATAATCTCCTGCAACCATGAGTCACACAAGCATATATATATATATATATATATATATATATATATATATATATATATATATATATATATACATATACATATACATATATATATATGTATATATGTATATATACATATATATATGTATATACGTATATACATATACATATACATATACATATACATATGTTAGCCTGAGATTAATAACATGAATCAGGAGAACAAATAAATTTACATAAAAATCGATGTGAAAGCACATTAATAGGTACGGACAATAATCATAATATCTTACTACAACATTACATAATGGTAAATCAACCACCCAAGAATGCCACATAAAAAAGTCAACCAAGGTCAAACCAGTTTTACAAAGATGACTATGGTAGGGGCACTACAATATACATATGTATATATGTATAGGTATGCATACATATATATATATATATATATATATATATACATATATATATATATATATACATATGTATATATATATATATGTATATACATATGTATAGATATATACACATATACATATATATATGCATGCATACATATATATATACATAAATATGTGCATATATATACATACATACTATATATATATATATATATATATATATATATATATATATATATATATATATATATATATATATATATATATATATATATATATATATATATATATATATATACACACACACACACACACACACACATATTGACCTAGACTCTCTAGACACCAACTTTAACTTAATATTAATTTTAAAATATATATGTATTTTTTATTTGGGTCTTCCAAGTTTTTCTTTTTTGGGCACCAACTTCAAATCAAATGGGTATAAACATTATAGAGTTGGCATACCTTTGATTGATTTGATAAATATCAAGTATGCCTCAACCCAAAGAAATGTGTCTTTAGTGTTACCTCAAGCTAACTATTGCACTTCATTGTATCTCGTAAGGAATTTGAGGTTGATATTATAAAGGTTTGAGCTATCTATGGAGGCAGGAAAAGCAAGATCGGGTGACTAGGGCCTAATCCCATTTTTTCCAACACATTGGGAATACAAAAGAGCATAGGGAGATAGATAACTTTGGCTACTTCTTTTGAGAAAGAGAGAGCCAAGGATTACATCTTAGGGTTTCTATTCCTCTTAGGACAACAAGGACACATAAGTCATAGTACTTACATTATATAACCCAAAATCTTAACTTATCTTAAGGAGAATGCAATCCACAAAATCAATATACTAATGTATGGAAACCAACATCCAAATGAACTATTTTAACATAATCATTTCCTTCCTTTTCTAAATCAAATAAATTAATAATGAACAAATCTTCCTTTCACGTTCCTCAATTATTGGAAATCAATGTGCTAAGAGAGTTACAACAAGATGCATCATATTTCACTATCTAGGTTAAACATACTAACACCCTCACTCAACTTCTAGGAACCACTATTCCAACATGCATTCATACAAGACAAGATCTTCGAGGCTGAAATCCTTATCCAAAAGTATACATATCATATTGTACATAACATCATAACTTACTCTATCCAAACATGAAAACATGTATTTTACATCAATAAGATTCATAAAGATGATATTTACATGTCTACTACAACATCCTACATACACACACTTTCCTACATTACCAAGGTAATCACAACACACTCTCAGATTTAACTCTAAAATTCAGTCATAACTAATATATCATACTACCTCTAAGGTACACAATGCATACGCATTGAATGAATAAAGGTTCGGGATATAAAAATCACATCAACAACAACACCAAAACATCAATCCTAAAGCACAATATAGCTTCATTAAAAAGAAAAAATGAATATAATTACCTATGTCCAACCATCTAATGTCTACTTAATTCAATTAGAACCCATGTAGGCTTTTCAAACACTTGACGAATCAATAAGTCTACAGATCACTAATGTTTATCACAAAATTCACTAGATCCAATTCACACTTCTTCCTACTACATCTTATGATTTGGATGATTACAAACCAATTTTATCAAAGAAAATACACTTATTTCTTAACTAATATCAATACTATTTGGTTACCTCATTATGCCTACAACCACTCTCTGCGGTGTTCTCCCTTAACACACTATCAGAGGTTCAAGTGAACATGATAGATATTACACTTAACACAAAGCTAGGGACATCTAATTCAAGCATTCAAAATGACCACCAAAAAACTCAAAAGAAAGTCATCCAAAATGAAGATCACCAAATACAATGATAAATAAATAAAGATGTTGGCAATTTTGAAAATCAACAAAATCAAAAACATGAAGTGTCGAATTTAAATAAAAAGAAACAAGAATTTAGTGGTCATTTTGCCATAAGAAATCTCAAAAGAAAATGCTAGCCCCATAGCCACAAAATACTAGTCAAAAGATAGTCAAAACACTGTTGCAGTCAAAACTTGAAACAAAGTGACCATTTTCAGCCACACCATAGGGAGTAACCTCCACACACCACCCAAGATCACATGTCTTGAGTGCTTTAGAGAATGAATAATAAACACTTAAGGCTATTAGACTAACTACATTACTTTAATACCATGCAATCTCTTATACACATGAACGTTCATATAATTATCCTTATGTAAAGAGTCATATGCAAGTAGGGTAAAGGTACGACATTTCACACATGAAGGATATACACTTAAAGCATAACTATCATCTACACGATATATCTATTACAAGTATCACCTTCCCAACATTATCATTTATCCATTTTACTAGAATTCACAATTCAAATAAGATAAGGAAGTAGCATCATTTCTATATTTTCACTGACCAATCACAACATTCTTATAACTCTTAACAATTGTGCAAAAGTATTGCGAAGCTAAGAATTCTATTTTTTTCAAAATAAAATGGAACCACAAAAGAATAATTTCCTATCCTCTATGCACATTCTACATGCAGTGATAAGATTATCTTAATCGATACTTGTTCCCCATCATGATCTATCAAACACCTAAACCATATGGACTACCTATAGAGTATATGAAAAAAGTATTCCATTACTTACTTACTTGACATGATGCACTAATAGGAAAAAAAAATACTTTGGTCTTCAATGCAAAATGAAACAAACATTCCCTAATATATGCCTCATAATATTTATTTACAAATAATTAAATATTTCTAGTTAATTTAAAATAAATCATTAACTATGACCATTCATTGAATGTCAAGATATGAGGAGAAGAAGGAAAATGAAACTATCAATTAACTAATATATGGTTATGTATGCACATCAAACATGTTCTTCATTTACACATCCTATTTATACAAAGTCAATAGATATTTCGAATGCAAATATATTATTATATTATTCATACAACTCATTATTCGAGTCAGTCATATGAAACATATAATGTAATCTTTAATGAAGACACATACAATTCCCTCCTATGCCACTATAACCTGGTCCTTTTACACATCCAAGATATCTTCCAACATTCAAGTACACACTAGCCTCTCCAAGGCTCACATAAGGATTTCAGGAAATCACAACATTCGCTTGCAACAAGAAGACATACCCAACCATAAGTACACAAGATATAGATATTTTAATTTCTAAAAGAAGGAGGAAGGAAGAAATATGTTCAATTCACTATGGATATACACTCAACATTTTCTATACAAGTTCTCATAATTATAGCACTGAGTCCAATTACAAATATAACACAAGCCAAAAATCATACTTTCAGACTTAAGGCAATGCATTATCCAACCTAATAAGCTAGTCTAGGGAGTACAATATCAGTTAGGCAGGTACATACAATTATCTCTAAAAATGAGAGTAATTGTAGACCTAAACATCTTACAAGAAAACAACACATATATAATCACATAACAAGCACTTACATCAATAAGGAAGAGAAAGAACTGAATACACATGTTACACTCGTTTAGGGTTTTCAAAATGAGTAAGAAAAAGGAACAGAGCACAAAACATCTAAGATCTTCAAGATCCCATGCATTAATCACAAGAATACATTAGAAGGACAAGCATATGATAAAAATACTATATATCACACACCAAACTAAGGGCACAAGTTACACCAGAGATCCCAGTGTTGTAAACCTTGGCTCTGATACCAAGTGTAATGCCCCACCAAGAAACCCTAAGGATAAAACTACAAATGCTCATAAAGATTGTAAAATATATATTTTTTAAATATTAGTGAACACATAAACGTATGAGATAAACATTTTAAAAAGAAAATTGCACAAGAGAAAGATTAACCTTAAACTCCTAAAGGGTTTCCAACGAAGATTACTCAAGTAAACTAATTAACAATAAGGTTGATTAAACCAACTCATGAAAAAATGATTATGATAAGATCATAGCAATTGAGTTTTATTAAGAGATTACAATAAGAATGATTGAATTCATACAAATACAAGATCTACCATCTAAGTCACATCGTAATAACATTACATTTAGTTCACAAAGTCTCATAGAAATACATAATGATTACATCAAATTATAACTTGCCATGAAGGAATACATAAACAATGATACATTCGACCACATAAGGTTCGAGAGATACAAACATGATCCAAGAAGAATAAGAGGATCCAACTGGTACATGGAATGGAGTAAATCCAAGAGAGAAACTGGAGCACCTGTGAAGATAATCCCTCGCAAGAAGGAACAAGTAAAACTCCTGATGGAAAGTGGCACTACCACCTGACCATGTGGCACAAAAAAGGACCACCCCTCTGTGCTAGGAGATAGTAATAAGGCCCTCAAGAAAACCACAATAAAGCATCACATGGTCTATCATGTACATCGGGTACTCACATAAGGTATAACATACAGATCTAAATTTCACGAGAATGCTCCAAGTAAAACCAACACAAGACTACACACTAGTGAATATAAGGGAAGAGCGTCATCACATAACTGGTATGGGTTATCCTGGTAGACCTCCATAGGCCCTGACCCCAATCTTGGGTTATCCTGGTAGACTCTCCCGAACCCTCGGCCCCCATCCATGACTCATGCAGACCCAAAAAACCTTTCGTGAAGACAAGGTGGTTGGTTTTGGCATTTTGGGCCTTCCCACTGCATCCTGAGTCTGTACAAGCACTCAACCATGAGTAGAGCACAATTAATCTTGATTAATTTTTTAAAACCCAACCCCAATTTATTAATTAGGTTATCACTTAATACTCAAACTTCCAAGGGGTTATCTTGGCAGCCATTTTGGGCCCCGACCCCCACTCAGAAGCCACTCTTCCTTATGTCACTACACAACCTCCAAATAACTCCTAGGAAAAAACACAAAAGCCAACCAAACACGGGAGTTCAAACAAAACTGAAGAAACATACTTGGTTAAACAAACCCTCTACCAAGGTGTAACCAACTGGAGGTGTGAAACAGACAAACTGGTATATTCCCAAGACAAGAGCACAACAGGGATAAAGAAAGTACAACCACAATCAAAACTTAACCAATTAACTTGCATACTCATCTCACATTCAAAAGCATACCAACATAAACACAAGAATTACTCTTTTCAAGTAAAACATCCTAATCCTCTATTGGTGTTGGAAATAAGCCACACCCGAACTGACAATGGACTGGTCCAAGAGGGGCCAACAACTTAGTGGTAAAGCACTCTAGCAGCGTATGGAAGGTCCTAGGTTTGAGTCCTAGTTGGTCCTTGTCTCAACATGGTATCAGAGCCTGGTCCAGGCTAGGAGACCCAAGCACACGAGAGGTGTGGCTTAAGGGGAGGTGTTGGTGTTGGAAATAAGCCACACCTGGACTGACGATGGACTGGTCTAAGAGGGGCCAATAGCTCAGTGGTAGAGCACTCCAACAGCGTATGGAAGGTCCTAGGTTTGAGTCCTAGATGGTCCATGTCTCAACATCCTCCAACGGAGTAAATATCCGAAAAGGATTCACTTGCACACTAAACATATATCCATTTTAAGGAATAATAAGGACAATTCAAGAATATAATTTAAAACTAATATTATCCAATTGTAGCCCCTTCAATTAATTTCATTCCTCCTAGATAAGAAAATTTACAATAGGGAAAAATGCATGAAAAGGGTCTACGCCAACATATGCCCAAATAGACTTGCACAATGCCTTTATTTAAAATCTATACCCACACAGACATGAAAATCTCCCCTTAAATAAAAATTCAAGCCATAAGTTTCCAATCCATTAATTGACTTATAACAAGTTTCACTTGCAATTTAAACGTCAAGCAATCTTTTATAAAATAAATGCAAGTCGCAGTCTAAATAGGCTATTATTTAATCCAAACACAGATTTTTCAACTGAAGCCATCTTGACTAAATTACTCTATGATTATAGAGAGAAATTTATTTTTCTAAAGTTATTAAAATAAAATCCAATCGATATTAACATTCAATTCCTATTTTCTTAATTCCAAATTCACATTTAATTGATAAATACATATTTTTAAATCTGATAGTTTAAAAAAAAAAAAAACAGAATTAACTAATTTTCATAAAACAAAACTAACTATCTCCATATTCCAAACATAGCATATATGCATACTAATATATATATATATATATAACTTAAATTAAAAAAAAATTATGTGTTGTCCCATGTTTGCAAGGAAGGCGTAAGTGTGGGGCCCATGTTGTGGGTGTGCCATGACACCCATAGCCATGGGTACCCATATGGGCCCCCACGTTGTGGAGTGCCCATGGCATCCACAGCCATGGGTTCCCATATGGACCCCCGCGCTGTGGAGTGCCCATGGCACCTACAGCCATGGGTTCCCATATGGGCACCCACGATGTGGAGTGCCCATGGCACCCACAGGGCAATCCAATGCCCTCTAAAAAAATAGAGCCCCCCCCAAAAAAATAGAACACAATAAAAATAAATAAAAATACCTTCCCTCAATATGATAATTAACAAAATATAATTTGTTCTCTTCTCCATTTTTTTAACAGAAAAATCAAATAGAGATGGCCAAACATGGTTGTATTCAAACATCAAAACCAACAATTTCAAAATTCAAAATTCCCAATTCTAAATTCAATAATAGGGAGAAAATTATTATCTTCTCCAATACTAAAACAGAGAATAAAATTTAATCAAACAATAAAATAACACAGTTGTATAAGGACAACAAACAAAACCATATTCTTTACTCCCAAAATTTGGAGAATCTGAAACCCCCATCCCAAATTCACAAAAAGAAAAGAAATGAAATGCATCTATGCTCATTAAAATGAAATTGATAACCAGAATACTCAATGAAAGAGAGTATTTCTCTGCCGATTATTTATTCCCAAATAGAGAGGGAAAGAAGAAAACAATTCCTATCACACATGCTTAGAAAGACAAAAATAAACAAACAAAGGTTTTAAAACCCAACCTTCAAATGCATTCCTAGAAGAAGATTGAAGAAGAATCCAATGGATGCACACACACAAAAACACACACCAAAACATCCAAATCTTTTTCACCAAAATAAATCCCTTCAACATCTCATGAACACCTTCTGGCAAAAACTCCCAATCCACACCTATGAGGAAATTTTCCAAAATGCCAAGCCCCCTATTCTAGAAAAAAATTTCCAATTTAAAATATTTTTACCCAAAATATCCTTTTAGGGCAAAATTTTTTCTTTGGAAAAATATCACTTTTCCATAAATTAAAATTGGAAATACTTTTGCCAAACCAATACATTTAAATTTTAATTTAAATTAAATTTCCTCACATACCAAAAAGTCAAGAATATATATATATATATATATATATATATATGAAATAACTGTTCTCAAAATAAACAAGACACAATATAAATCCACTATATGATATATACTAAAACAATTAATCTAAGTAATCAACCTAGACTACTTGATTTAATTATTTAACCATAAAAAGGTGCCCATATTAATATATCCTTAATTTAATTATAAATGCAATACACATTAATTATTAATAACCATAAGGTATTAATAATTAATTTCACATGAAATAATACTAGAAGAAAATTAATAAAGTCACAAAACACATAACACACAAACTCAACTAAACAAAGTAAAGACACGACCCGCATACCACATTAGGAAGGTGGCCTAATTGGTGGTCCGACAGGGTTGACAAATGACTGACAACGCTCACAATCGAGCAAGGCTAGGGATGATATTTAGGGCCTTAAGACTATCTCATCCACTTTCATCAGGTTAAATAGGTATGCTCAGATATGTGGAGCTAGGTGGAGTCAGTACCTTGTACCTGCAATTATTGCATCACCAAACCACACGTACACATATATATACAAACACAATAACCACACTGGTGAATGATAATCATGACTATCTATGTCTCGCCGAAGTGAGTGATGGAAAATCATCTCCTCGTACCCCATACAAACTCCACATAAACATGAAGACAGATACATAGTGAAACTCACACATAAAGTAATTGTGTTAGTCCATGGTCAGTAGCACAAGAATAAAATTACATTTCATCATCTATGAAATACAATGTATAAGAAAAATTAGCATCTATGCATTCATAAGAAATAGTGCATGATCAACATCTACTCCTCAATAAGCAATAATGCATAATCACATCCACTAAGTCACACTCCAAAGTATAGTACCTGAATAAAAACATCATAATCATAATGTATCAACCATCCATGGAAACCACTGAAAAGTCAACCATGGTCAACTAGGTCCAATAGAGTCTGATTAGGGAAGGGGTATTACAAGGTCTTAGGTGTCTACGCGATGGAAAAAATGGCGATGGGTAAAAAACAAAGAAAAGATGCCCCAACATGGAAATGAAAAGGTAAAAAAGAAGCAAAGGAAAGGCATCTGAAGGGAAATAGAAGGGCTTATATAGTACACACAGGGCCCATAGAAGGGTCATTTTCACACTCACAAGTCAATGAGAAGTAGAGAGCCCAGAGAGAAGGATAAAAAATGGTGTAGATTCCACTCCATGAGCGATGCAACGAGATGGTCAAACTCTTCCAGCGACCACCAAAGTATGGACCATGGGTATGTACCCCTATCTTTACTTTGTGATTTGAGTAGGGTAGCATTAATTAGGGGTATTAATAAGGATAAAAGGTTGTCAAGGCATAGATGTTGATTGCTTGATCAATATCTACACTCGAGGATCACCATTTGCACTGTGGATCCCCATTTACGCAAGTAAAACATTGACTACGCAAGTATCAATGAGGTGATCAACATCCGTGATAGGGAGGGACAAAGGAAGGGGGCTCATTGTGGAATGCCATCTACATTCTACAGTTTGATGCACAACACACGGTTTCAACATCTCCACTAGGAGAAACATCGTCTCTGCCTAAAAGGGAAAAGGGAGGGAAGGGATGAATGAAAAGGATCTGAGGGGTTTCTCTAGGATGCCCCAAGGTGTGAGATGGGGAAATTAGAAGAAAAGGGCTGACATGAGTGGATTCATGGATGCAAGAGTCAGTATGTCCTCTACAATCACGGAAGTGCTAGCCTCCCATGATGAGATATCACAACAGTCTAACTAGGGCAAAGAGGGATGTGTTATACCATGGCGGGTTACAATGGGTGCACATGTGGCCTAAGATCCATGCCCACACAATGATGATGATGGTGCTCATGGAGTGATGGCACAATGATATGTTCTTGTTCCATCTACCTACTAGAGAGGCATCAATTACTTTATTGGATGTGCGGTGAATCTTGTGGGTTTTGATTCATGGTGTGATCCTAGAGTATTGATTAGAGGGCGGGGAGCACTACCTTTGGCACCTATGTCAAATGGACAATCTACCAATGGACAAGACACATATGGTGCTAGATCGGGCCATGGAGTAGCCACGAAAGATATCACAACTTTTATTATACATCTATGACTTGATCAATGGTTGGGTGATGCCCAATCTCAGTGAGCATGGATTTCCTATCAACTGGTCTAGGTGTCTATATCATATCATGGAGGAAAGAAAGCAATTTGCTTGGGGATATGCTATACTTAGGAAATTGTATCATGACATTCACAAGTTGGTCTATCGAGGCTACAAGAACCTAGGGATTAGTCTTACTCTTTTGCACATACAAGATTTTGAGCACATAGTTGTGTGTCGGCCTCTTGGAGTCAGGGAGCGGAGACCACAATACCCCTATGTGTATAGATATGGAGGATTGATACATTACACTAGAGTGGGCTCAATGGGTTTGGTGTTGTTTTATTGATGAGGTGATGGATTTCACATGTTGCCCGTGAAGATTATGTGAGCAGTTGGCAAAGGATGCTCACTATTTTTCTTTTGTCTAGATATAGTGTTGGTTGATTAGTCACATTGTCCATGCTATATATTATTACCTACCTTGTCGAGTGATATGAAAATTTGGCATATAGAAGGATATTGTTGGCAAGGAGAAGACACATCCTTGGATTACATGGGAGACTTCTACATTGTTAGATGCCATAGGGCCTTTTGAGGTGTAGGTCAGTTGGATAGGGATAACACTAGTGGATTGGGACCCCAGGCTATATGTGATCAATTTCAGATGTACAGGTGTATATGCAGTGTGGTGGGAGTTTCATCGATCAACATAGCTGATGCTATCAGGGGTGATTACACTATATGAGATAGTACTATCTATAGACCTGTAGCTAGGAATTCAGAAACCATCAAAGCAATAGCAAATTAGACTAGCTCAATCACAAAAACTAGATTGCAATGACAAATCCTACAAACATTCAATGAAAACATGAAAACAAGACATTCAAAATGAAATCTAAGCAAACCAAATGCAGATGTCTCCTTCATGTGGCTCCATTGTCCTTCTTTCTCCTTCAAATTGCTTTTGTTTTATGGATCTCACCTTCAAGTGCATAAGCATAATGTGAAAGCAAGATTGTTAAGACAAGATGACAGCATAAGGGTACTAGAAGCGTGATTGATTGATTGATCAGGGGCCATGATTGAAGAAATTCATCCAATTTATAGACAACTTGGAGAAAAGACAAGATTAGCATGAGGAGAATTGAAAGGAAATTTCAAATCAAGAATGACAAATTGACACTTTCTATGCAAGATTGATTGATTGTCAATTATGACAAATTACTATGTCAAAATTGATTGATTGTCAATTATGACAAATTATGACAAATTACTATGTCATTCCCATGAAATTAGGGGAAATATTAGAGAAAATAGAAAATTAGATGAATTAGAAATTAGGAAATTAGAAAATTGATGAAAATTAGAAAATTAGGTAAATTAATTAATAATTTTTCATTCATTAATTAATTCACAAAGAGAGGAGAAATTAGTTAGACAATTAAATAAACATTTAATTGTGACAAGAAGACTTAGGATAAATAAATAAATTATTTAACCTAGAGGGAAAATGACAACAAGATTAAATGAATAAATCATAAAACCCTAGAAGATGAATTAGAAATGCAAGGACAACAATTAGGTCTTGACAAAAGATAATTGATGCCGATTCGATTTGATCACAACTAACAAAGGACCAATGCTGATAAATGATTTGATTGATAATTGTGCCAATTGACGAGGAACAATGACAAATTGATCTAAATTGACATGATTGAGAAAGATGACGATCGATGACAAATCGATTGCCAAAATGACAAGATTGAAAATGACAACGATCAACGAGAAATCTTTCGCAAAATGATAAGATTGATAAGAGGACAAAACCCTAATTCCATCATCGATTAGGATTGATGATGTCCAAAATGAAATCGAATTGACGATGTCAAAATATGACAAATGAGCACGCACATTGATGCGACAGGATAAGATCGACCAAAATCATGACTGAAGATTGTTATCGACAAGACCAAATTTAAAAGCGAGACAGATGAAGAATGCAAAATAAGGACTCGATGCTCACAAATGATAAAGACCAAGTGCAAATCATAGGAGAAATGTTAATGCGACACAAAAACCCTAAAATAAGGCAATGCGCAAATGTTAAAGTATGACTTTACAAGCATTGACCATTTTTAGACGTCTACATTTTGCCCCTCTTTGAGACAATGTGATTCTAAGCATTGTTTCAAACAACAATAATGAAAATGCCCCAGATAATAATAATGACATATGCATGCCCCCTCGAGGAATTGGCCGGAAACATCCAGAAAAGAGGCCAATTAGTCGATAAGAATGATAGAAAATGAGAGGAGCAAATAGACTGACAATCAAGGATTGGATACACAAAGGACAAGCAATTGAAGGTGCAAAAGACCGTGACCAGCATAAGACGGAGAGAGTGCATGTCCATCTATGCACTGACAAAGATCTATAAATGAGACCAAGAGAGTGAAAAAGAGCTCATTTGCACTAGCCAAAGAAGATAATTTGTTGCTCTGAAAAAGGACACTTGCAGAGAGATGGTGAACATTCCAATGGCATATCACCTCAGGGAATGTGTACGCACCTACAGACGACCAGACGACGCAGGAGCATGGTATGTATCTCAAAAACCCATATTGTCAATTTCATGAATTTGACTTGCTTGCAGGACATTGTGGGGCCCACAGGGAATGCAGAAAGTGACTTCTGCACCTGTGTGAGTGCATCCTGCACTTGTGTAGGGTATCTTGCGCTTGTGTAGGGTACACAGGCACAAGATACAGCACACAGGCGCAATTGTGCCCTGGGAACTCAATTTTGGTCAAAAACAACATGCGAAGGGTCTGAAAAGGGGGATAAGGGTAGGATAGATCAAAATAGATTAGAAACACCCTGATTTGGACATGAAACAAGGAAATGCAGCCCATAGGAGCAAAACCCTAAAACTGACAAAATGTGCCCCAATTGTGATGCAGAGTCGACAGTATCCATTGATCACACGGGAGAACCGACCTGACTACTTCATGTTGTGACATAGACTCAAGAGCATGGATAGAGATACATTAGCAGGACTTATAATATACTATATCTCATTCATGCCCAAGATTAGGGCAAACACAGGACTACTTACCGCATTGGCAGAGCGATGGCATTCAGAGACTTCCTCATTCCATCTGGTGACTGGAGAGGCGACTGTGACACTAGAGGATGTATGGCGTATCCTCTACATTCTGATTCATGGAGAGATGATAGAGTATGACCCAGTGATAGGGAGAGACATGTTGTGCAGATTATTTGAGTGCGATGCAGATGATTTGGATATCGTAGAGAGGGAGATTGGCTGGGAGACCATGGCATCAAAGTATGATCGACAATATGTGGTGATAGTTGTGGTTATAGCATGCCTACTAGCAGGAGATAGATGAGGACATGGATTCCCTATTGGATGGGGAAGAGTGCTAGAGCGGATGGCGATAGAGGGGATGGTGTACGCATGGGGACCATGTGTACTTGCTATGCTATATTTTCAGCTACATCAGATAGCATATCAGGGAGTGCAGACATTGAGCTGTGGAGTCACACTATTACAGGTATGGGCATTTGAGAACATAGCCATATGTCGACCGATTGTAGAGAGACAGGTAGTACCACACTGACCATATGTGTACTGCTATGGGGGAGCACTGAGATATGGTCCTTTCGGATACATATTGTATTGGCGACATGAGCTAGACAGATTGAGGGAGTTCACATGGAGGCCATATCTCGATTGCCCTGGATGGTTAGATGATAGTGAGGAGCTACTATATTGCAGATAGGAGAGGTACCTAATTAGGTGACCAGTGAACCGCCAGAGAGTGATTGAGATGTACCTGCCAGAGAGAGTCAGATGACAGTTTGGAGAGAGACAAGATGTACCGAGAGGGACTGCACACTTTGCCTGATCTCACAGAGAGACGAGTTAGTGGGGAAGGATGATTCAGCCACACATAGCATATGCTGACTTCACACAGCTATAGCAGAGATAGTGGGATTGGAGATCAGATGTGGTAGACGCCAGGATGACAGAGGAGTATGAGCGATGGTTTGCACGACGACGACCAGTGCCATTGACAGATCCTGATATTCCAGTACCGAGGAGACAGGAGGACTTCCCACTCACTGGAGAGGAGGAGGATAGAGATGAGGATGAGGAGGATGAGGGCGGTGATGAGGATGAGGGTGGTGATGAGGATGGAGATGATGAGGATGAAGATTATGAGCCAGATTCAGCCGATCAGGAGTCATTGCAGGATATACCCATAGAGTTAGAGATAGCGAGGATAAAGGAGATGGAGATGTGCAGGGCTACCATAGCAAGTCAGCATGATCACATTGCGACATTAGAGAGACAAAATTCCATCTTGAGGATAGAGCATGATCAGTTCAGAGCAGAGATAGCCAGACTTATAGCGGCTCGAGATACAACAATAGCCCAGGCACAGTGAGAAGAACAGAGTCACTGAGTACATTGGGTTGATTAGGGATGCCAGTGCACGTGAGATGGCACAAATGTTGGTAGAGATCATAGAGGAGATACGCCATTGGAGGACACTATATGAGAGTGCAGTTCCACCAGAGTAGAGAGCAACATCATATCGGGCACGATCGAGGACAGAGAGTAGGCCATGTTCTTGGAGGTTAGTGACCAGCATGGGGGTGAGTGGACCTATGAGACCACCACAGCCAAGACCTGGGGTAGGAGGGACATCATCCTTGAGACATGGTAGGGATGAGGAGGATGGAAGGAGCACCCAGTGATAGAGGCACGTACTCCTTATGACAGACAGACATAGTTTGACATTATGTAGTGTGACATTATATAGTCAGCCTGCGGGCCATACTTAGGATAGACAATCCAATTTTGTACTCTGATATTATTTTGATATATGATATCATATGCATCGATATGATGGGATGCAATATGTTATGACTTATAGTTATTTTCCATGTATGGATGGCTTATGCACTGTTGATGTACCCTTGTGGAACATGTATGGATATATTTTTTTATGCAGTTTTTGATGCATTTATAATATGAAATGGATAAAATGCTTGATGTGATGTTTGATGTGATGTTTGATATAATGCAAATGTACTAACCAATGAATGCAAGATGCAGCATATGTGTTTGGGGAAATCAGAGCACTAGACCGAACTGACTATCTGAACTGACGGAAGAAATGTTAGTAAGAAGAAATGAGACAGAGGATAGTTAGAGACGAAGAAAAACTTGCTTTCAGTAATGCACTTTGTAGGTGAGAACCTTTATTTTAATGTAGCAAAATGGATGCATACCATCATGGCATTGAAAGCCAGAGCTGAAACGCAACCCTTTTTGCAAAATACAGACACATCGCACACAAGGAATGAGTGAAGCATCCTAGGGTGCATACATCAAGGGTCGAGGTATGTGCGGCGTTCACAAAGAGAATGTACTTATCACAGACACCCAATGATATAGTTGCCCCAATTTGTAACAAACATTCCACAAACAACAAACACAACAACAACAACAACAACAAAAAAAAGGGACCATGAACCATCCCGGTTACTCTAAATCACTCAGTGACATCATCGAGCAACATAGGAACATGATCGAAGATAAATCAATAAATGATAAGACTCGCTAATTCTAACAAGTCAAACAAATCATCTTGATCTTCATTGTCAAAAGTTGAAAGTGTTGATAGGACGATCATGCTGTCTGGTTTCAGGACATGCAGTACCCCGTCTAAGATAGGACACAGTCTGGTTTCGAGTATACCACACCCTGTATAAGACTCATGATAATGGTGACAAGGTCAAATGATATTGATGTTGATGTTCGATTGATAAGACAATTGTGATCAATTTGAATGTCTGGTTTGATCGAAAAAGGTCATCTATTAATGTGTGATCTCAGTTAAGCACAGTGTGTGATTGTGTGTTGTTGGATGTATACTCAGTGATCTGTCTTATGCACCAAGAGGATATTTTTTGTTTTGCTTGTCGAGTTTTTACAAAAAAAATTTGTGTTCATTTTTTCAGGACTTTATTTGATGTTTAGGGATTTTTTCAGGACATTTTTTTGATTTTTTTGGATTATTTCATAACATTTTTCAATTTTTTTGGATTATTTCAAGACATTATTTGATTTTTTTTTTTTAGGGATTTTTTTTCAATTTTTTTTGGATTATTTCAGGACATTATTTGATTTTTTTGGATTTTTTTCAAGACATTATTTGATTTTTATGATTTTTTTTCAGTGGGCCTTTGTGGCCTTTTGGATATTTCTTTTTCTTTATAGATCATATTGTTCTTTGTTTTGACATGTCGATTATATTGGACATGTTGATCCTTGAATACATGTGGATTTCTAGACTTATGACTTTTATACTTGGCATCCAAATTGCTTGGAGGGGGAAAGGAATGCATGGATGGATATGAATGAAATGGAGTTCTTTTGGATGGATGAAATTTACTCAAGGATGTGTGCTTTTGCTGACCTTGCATAGAGGATGAAGGGATATAAGGACCTAAGATGGATGGAAAGTATGACAAGGAAGGTGTGTGTTTTGATCTTGATGGAGGGATACCAATGTCTTGAGGAATTTCTCTGAGGCCATGACCCTTAATATTTTCTTTAACATGAAGGGATTCCTGCTTATGAAGGTCTACTCCTTTTCCTTTATGAATATCTTGACTTGTAGGATACTCTTTTCTTTGGGAAGAAGACACGAGTCCATTATGAGGTGGATATGATATGAGAGAAATAATGAGATCTTGAAGTGGATCGGATTGCACCAAAGTGGAAGAACCCATTATGCATGTCGAGGGTTCATGAACATCTTGCACTGACACGTTAGAATCATGAGGGGGATTAGGATCATGAGGGGGACTAGGATTGTGTAGTGGACATGGTTCAATGATAGGCTCTTCAAGAGATGGAATGGGAGAAATAATGGGATCATCAAAAGAAATGCGATCTTGGAGTGTATATGGAGCATTAAGACAAGGAGATGGAGGAACAAAAGGATCTTGTGGAGGATTTAAAGGAATAATTTGATCTTGACAAGGAGGAAGATCATTGGAATCCTCTTTAAAGGTGCTTTGCTCTTAACTTTTATTGGGATCATCGGAAAGGATGAAAGGGATATCTTGATCTTTCTTAGGAAGTGGAATGTCAATGGGATTTGAAAGAACATTTTTTTCATGAAATGTAAGGGGATCGTTTGGGATTGGATGGACTGGGATATCTTGATCTTGCTTGGGGAATGGAGTGTCAATAGGACTTTGGATAGGATGGACAAGAATAGGGGAATCGTCATGAGTGTTTGGGAAGATGGGGTCCTAGTCAACAATTAGATGAGATGATAAGGTTTCAAGATCTTGATCTTGATTTTCTTTAGGACTCATTTCTTCGTGCTATAAATTATCCTCTTGACATGGGGTTGGACTTTGGATATGCATGGGGGATTTTGACAAGGGATCAATGTTTTGGCATGAAGGAAATGCACTTTGAACATTTGTGATGGATTCTGGCAAGGATTCAATTCTTGAACATGAGGAAGAGAGACTTCGAATGGGGTCCTCTAAAACAGGTAATGGCAATAAAGTGCATGGTGGCATTGGGTCTTGTATTTCTGAAACATGACAAGGATGTGCATCATGAATTGGATTATCTTACCAATCAATTATGAATAGCCCTTGGATAATTTCATTCTTGGGTGTATTATTTGATGAGGACAATATGGAAGGTTCTTGTGAAACTTCTAAAGGTGTAGGGATAGATGCCACTGGGGAGTCAATTTGTTTGTGGGGGGATGAGGCATTGCTAGACATAAGTGTATTATCTTGATCCTCTTCAAAGAACTCACTTGGTAGGTTCCTTAAGAGCCTTGCAATAAAGCCACCTTTCTTTCGAGGTTTTGACATGGTTGTATCTAGAATTTGAACTTGTTTCGCAATAATTTGGTCTTGGTTTGATGTCATGTTTTGATTTCGAACTAGATGTTGATCAAATTGGTTTGACATGTTCAAAATTTGGCTTGGTGTATGTTGCAAGTTTTGTTTTTGAATGTTTGGTTGTGGTTGTTGACATTGATATTCCGCCATTGGTTGAACCATTTGTTGACATTGTATAGTTGGTTGGACATTTTGTTGAAATTGGACCATTGGTTGCATATGTTGGACCATTGGTTGTGTCTGTTGGAAATGTTCAAACTGTTGAACAATTGGTTGTGATGGTTGAAAATGTGATTGATAGTAAACACCTTCTTGTTCTTGTTGTGGAGGCACAAATGTTGTTGTCTCTTTTCTTGAAATTGTTTCATCATCTCTATTTGTGAGAGGAGAGCTAGTATGTTTGATCGTTCAATAAGAGATCTTACATCAATTGGCTCAATCTTTGGATTTTGACCTGGAAATTTTTTAAACATTTTGGACATTTGTGATTTATTCTTCTCAATGTTTTTCACTTTTTGTTCCAAAATCTCCTTTTCTTGAGCTAGTTTCTCCTCTAGTTTTTGTATTTGGAGACTTGTTTCATCATAAAAAGTTTGATCAATGTTGCTTTGTTGTTGGGTTGGATATAATTATGATTGCCTTGGATTAATATTCGATTGCATTGTTGGTTGATATGTCAAACTTTGTTGCATCATTGGTTCTTGGAACCTTGTTTCAATAGACATGTCACTATGCAATGTTTTTGGGATTTTTGATTTTAAAAGGATGATGTATGATATGCAACTAAATGCAACCTAAATAGATGAAAATGCAATCTATGGCAAGAATGCAACCTATGTTTTTGTTGCTTTTGAAGATTTTGGACAAACTTTTGGAATGCAAATCTAAGAAAGAGACCCTTAGGAAATTGAAATGACGTCTAGACCTGAAAGGACAAAAGGACCAAGTGACAAAAGGAAAAAATGACAATGTCTCCCATATATGCTTGGATACTAAGCTAGGTTTGACCAAATGACATGGATGACAAAAAGACAAAAGTTTGATAAGGTCTAGACTTCCTAACAATGACTTAGGGTTTATCAAAGATTTGGATTACTCAAGTATGACAATACCTAGTTTTGACACTATATGCAAAGGGACAATTACTATGCAAATGACCCTAACATGATATGATAATGACCTAAGCCTAATGAAGAGACCTAGGGTATGCAAATGTGACCTAATGTTATGAGGACAAAGATGCAAATGCAAATGTATGACAATGTCAACCTAAGGTTGAATTATGAAATGGTATTACTCTAATGCAAGAGGACACATGCAAATGGATGACCCTTATTGATATGCAAAAGAGTATGACCTAGGTGAAACCTAACCTTGGTACTTGACAATGAATTTGCAAAATGAAAACCTAGGATGAACCTAATGTTGGACATGTAATATGACACCTAAGTGAGGACCTAATAATGACATGCAAGGGGACACCTAAATGAGAACCTAATAAGGACATGCAAATGGACACCTAAATGGAATGGACCAAGTGGAATGCAAGAATGATGCTCTAAGCCCTAAGTATGGACAATGAAGGACCTAAATCTAAGTGACATGAATGTTGAGACAAGATTTTGAAAAATGTTTGACAACCATGTTTGAAGGTGTTTTGAACTTTGTTGGATGAAATACTCTTGTGTTTAACCTTGTTTTGAATCAATTTGTCTTGTTTTTGAAATGAGACACAACTCAACTTTTGACAAGAAAAGAAGACAAGATATTTTAACTTAGACTCAAGAAAATCATGCTCATTCACACATTCCTTATGGTAGGTAAGGATAGAAGGTACTTGAGAGGTAGACTCGTTATGAGATTCAAGGAGAATACCTAGATGCTTGACCCCACGGGCTCCCCTCCACTACACTCACTTCTTAGGATAGCCAAGCATCAGTCCCCATGGAAATCTCTCCATGGTGAACTTAGTATCTCTTCCAAGTATCTGAACTCCTCCTTCTCAAGCAACTAGAAGGATTTTTGGCCTCTAAATACAAGGTGTTTAATAAGGATTTCTGTTAAGCGTTACTCCTTGGTGTCACGCAAGCATGATTGAGACATAGGCCCACCAAGATACCAAATAGATGTAGTCGCGCAAGCATGATTTAGACCTAAGGCCCTACTTAGATGTTGATATGAGAAAGAGTCCAAGGGTCATCACTTCCCAAGTAACTAAAATTCCCACGTAACCCTTCCTTCAAAGCTTTTGCCCATCAAGTATTTATTTATAGTGAGTTAGAATGCCAGGGTACTCTGGCTATGCTCACTTTGGGTCATTCCCTTCTCACGATTGTCACTTGCTTGCAAAAGAAAGCAAAAGGTTGGGAAGGCAGGCCCTCTAAAGGTAACAAACAATCCAAAACATGAGAATGGTATCGAAGGTCTGGATTTCTGATCACCCTAAGAAGGATGAGAGCATACTCTCCTACTCCAATGTCAAACTCGACAATCAAAGCAAACACACGTTCATTCCATCCTACTTAGCAATCATACTAGGTGCCTAATTATGAATCACAAACACAAAAGTTTGGTTGAAATACAAGGCAACCTGCAAAATCACCAAGTTAAAAGTTTGATTTGTTTGGTCTTTCACTAGCGAACCTGCATAAACTTTGTTAGTAGTTTCATTTTTGTCTTTTCCATGCATAATGCCAAGGTGCTGCACAAAGAATCAGTACCAAAGAAAAACCAAAATGCAGAAACAGAATGCAAAACAAAGTAATTTGCAAGTAAAAACACTGCTTTTTACCTCTGTTTCTGGCCTTACAAAGGCGCAAAATGTCTTACACAGGCGCAGAATGTAGTAACATAGGCACAAAATGCATTGACATAGGTTCAGATCCCTTTGACACAGGTGCAGAATGTAGTAACACAGGCGCAGATCCCTTGACACAGGCGCAGAACTCTCCTACATAGGCGCAGAAGTGCCTAGAAAGCCCTGAATTACCCTGTTTCTTGGGTTTTTTACCTGCAAATCAACTCAAAAGCATGGTTAGGGGGTTAGTTCACGTCGAGTTCACCAATTAATGTAGATAGGAATCTAGAAATCATCAAAGCAATATAAACATTGGCCTAGCTCAATCACGAAAACTCAATTGCAATGACAAATCCTAAAAACATTCAATGAAAACATGAAAACAAGACATTCAAAATGAAATCTAAGCAAACCAAATGCAGATGTCTCCTTCATGTGGCTCCATTGACCTTCTTTCTCCTTCAAATTGCTTTTTTTTGTGGATCTCACCTTCAAGTGCATAAGCATAATGTGAAAGCAAGATTGTTAAGACAAGATGACAGCATAAGGGTACTAGAAGCATGATTGATTGATCGATCGGGGGCCATGATTGAAGAAATTCATCCATTTTATAGACAAATTGGAGAAAAGACAAGATTAGCATGAGGAGATTTGAAAGGAAATTTCAAATCAAGAATGACAAATATGACAAATTATGACAAATTGACACTTTCTATGCAAGATTGATTGATTGTCAATTATGACAAATTACTATGTCAAAATTGATTGATTGTCAATTATGACAAATTATGACAAATTGCTATGTCATTCCCATGAAATTAGGGGAAATATTAGAGAAAATAGAAAATTAGATGAATTAGAAATTAGGAAATTAGAAAATTGATGAAAATTAGAAAATTAGGAATTAGGAGAAATTAGTAAATTGGAAAATTAGGTAAATTAATTAATAATTTTTCATTCATTAATTAATTCACAAAGAGAGGAGAAATTAGTTAGACAATTAAATAAACATTTAATTGTGACAAGAAGACTTAGGATAAATAAATAAATTATTTAACCAAGAGGGAAAATGACAACAAGATTAAATGAATAAATCATAAAACCCTAGAAGATGAATTAGAAATGCAAGGATGACAATTAGGTCTTGACAAAAGATAATTGATGCCGATTCGATTTGATCATGACTAACAAAGGACCAATGCTGATAAATGATTTGATTGATAACTATGCCAATTGACGAGGAACAATGACAAATTGATCTAAATTGACATGATTGAGAAAGACGACGATCGATGACAAATCAATTGCCAAAATGACAAGATTGAAAATGACAACGATCGACGAGAAATCTATCGCAAAATGATAAGATTGATAAGAGGACAAAACCCTAATTCCATCATCGATTAGGATTGATGATGTCCAAAATGAAATCAAATTGACGATGTCAAAATATGACAAATGAGCATGCACATTGGTGTGACAGGATAAGATCGACCAAAATCATGACTAAAGATTGTTATAGACAAGACCAAATTCGAAAGCGAGACAGACGAAGAATGCAGAAGAAGGACTCGATGCTTGCAAATGATAAAGACCAAGTGTGAATCATAGGAGAAATGTTAATGTGACACAAAAACCCTAAAATAAGCCAATGCGCAAATGTTAAAGACCAAGTGTGAATCATAGGAGAAATGTTAATGCGACGCAAAAACCCTAAAATAAGCCAATGCACAAATGTTAAAGTATGACTCCACAAGCATTGACCATTTTTAGACGTCTACAAGACCAATTTGTGGGAGGGGATGGAGATGATGGAGGGAGGGAGGAGATAGAGGTGATGGAGGAGAGGGAGGAGGGAGAGGATCCAGAGGAGGTCAAAGGAGATAGAGAGCAGTCGGAGCTATGAGGAGAGGGAGGAGGGAGAGGAGCCAGAGGAGGCCGAAGGAGATGGAGTGCAATTAGAGTTCTGAGAGAGGATGGGGGAAAGGATCCTAGGGTGCATAGGTACATGTGCAGGAAACACCCATACATGTACAAGGATAGGTGGGAGGACAAGCACAGAACCCAACAATGGTACCACTAGTAGTGCCTCCACCAGTACAGCCTGTAATGCCCCGCCAGAAACCCTAAAGGAAAAACATCACAATCTATGCAACTAAGGGTGAAAATTTTAATTTTTTTAAAAGAACAAATAATTGAATTAAAGCATAGCACATCTAATAACACAGCCGAAGTCTAACTTCTGAATTTCCTAAGGGTTACCAATGAATATTAATTCGTAAATTATATTAACACCATGAGAAAACCTATTGTTCAGCTTTATAGGAAAATTAAACGTTTAAGATAAAATTTCCACAATGAAAGAATTCAAAGTACTCCAAAACAATCATTTAATATATACAAAAGACTTAAGTAACTGAAATAGCATACATTACAATGTTTCTTTGCTTTACAATATTTGAAAATACATGTTTTCAAAAAAATTACATCACGAGTTAAAATGTTACAAAATGAAAGTTGCATAAAGTTTTAATTCAAGACCTCAAGTTTCCAACTGAACAATGGTTACGAACAAGAGCTAGTACATGAACCACGAACCAAGGAAATAACTAAAGTCCTTCCTCGCCTGAAGATACATTCTAGTACATCTGATGGGAAGTGACACTACCACCCGACCATGTGATTCCGAAAAGGAACCACCCCACCGTGTTGGAGATAGTAGATAACCCTCAAGCAAGCAAAATAAGACAAGAACGAAAGGACTACAAGACTCCACACACAACCATGTGACTCAACTCACAAAACACTAGTGACTCTAAGAAGAAAGTGTCATCGCATGTCTTACGGTGGATACCATGGTATAGCCTCCATAGGTCCCAGCCCCCTTCCTGGGTTATCCTAGTAACCTCTCTCAAACCTTTGATTCCAACTAAGTCTCTTGTGGACCCTACCAATCCTTTCATGAAGACAAGGTGGTAAGTTTTCCATTCCAGGCCTTCTCGCTACATTATGAGCCCTATACTAGCACTCACCTATGTGCGAGGCACATTATTTTATTTAACATTTATTCTACCCTCCCCTAATCATATATTAGGTTATCACTTCCTTAACCAACTTCCGACGGGTTATCCTATCACCACTTCGGGCATTGCCCCCACTCAAAAACCACTCTCTCTCTTAGGACACTACAAGATAGTTCTCTCTACAGAACCCTATGGTGACACAGACAACCATACCTAATCCTGACATACCATAGGTGAAAGATACATAATTACTAACCTAAGGTTGACCATTTGGACCAACTCATAATGGCTCATTTCCTTAAGGTTATACATCTATATATTTGGCCAAAACATAGTAACACAGGGTATAATGACCACATACTCAATGTACGATAAAATTTGGACTTGACTGGAGCCACCATTTAAACAAGGCAATCTTACGTAATAACATCAAAACACATAAATAACTTGCAGAAGCATAAACGCTGCCATTTTGTTGAGAAAAGAGATAATTTAACCCAACACACTAAGGATAGTTTAGACGGTCATAAACTCAGAGTTTAATACCTTACAACATGATTAAGAGATCAATTATTCTCTGTTAACTATTATAGGGAAGCAACATTATATTATGGCAACCTTGATAATTTCCAAATTCCACTTATACCATAATTTAGGACAAAAGTAGATCTATTTATTTCTTCATAAAAGTCTTACAAGAAGACATAGTACATTTCTCAACATATAATAGATCTTCTTCTATCTCTTTTCTCTCTTCAGGAGCTGGGTTCACCTCAGTAGGGATGTTAACCAAGATAGGCTTGACAGGTGTCAGAGAAACTTTCATGACTTTCAGACTATGGGCATATCCAGCTACGGATTTCTGAGTTGTTTGTTTGACACGCACCATTTCTATAACGTTTCAAACAATAAGCCATTACTTCCCAGAATCTCCTAGAGCAATGTCTAATAAATCTTAATAACTAGGTTTTGAACGAAAACAATAAATTTCTTTTATATAATAACTAGTGTGCAATATGTTCTAAAACAAGATTCCACTACTATAGCTACAATGTAATTACTCTTAATATCCTAACTCAAACAATAAAAGATACTTCACCATAACTATAACATAAGCAAGATCTTAATCATTACTTATAACTAAGACTTTTTAAATAATAATGAACCAAAACCCAAAGAAATTCCTGACCTTTTGCAAAGTTAACACAAATGCAAGACCTTAATGCCCTTCGGTCGAATGATAGCACTCCTTGCTTACGAACCTTATCTTCAATCTGCTCCAAAATTCTATCACCAAAACCAACTCTCTTTGATTCTTCATAAAATATTCTCTCTATCTCTCTATTCTACTCTATCTTTCTCCTCTATTCTAATTCTTTTCTCTCGAGTTCACCATCCCTCATTCAATGCAAAATGAATTCTCCCCGCTTCCTTACTCCCCACCTCTATTTATACTTAAAATTACCCATGACTTCTCCTATGTCTAAGGCTCAGTTATGGAGTTTGATGAGGAGTCTTTAATGGATTACTTTCAGTTTCATCTTCACTTAATCTCCACTCTTCAATTATATGCCAAAAATCGTGGTAGACTGATAAAAAGGATGGAAGGATTGGCAAGTTACAAGCAACTGTCAAACATGTAAGTGTTTTTCATGGGCAAGATAATAGTCCTCATTGCCAAGTCACCTTACTCTTATATCATTTATGCCTCACATTAAACTTACCACTTAGTGTCCCATCCTACATAGTCGCTATTATCACCATGAGGAGTGGCGGTTTAGTGTGTTGAACAACGAGAGGTGGGGGGATGTCATTGTTTGCTGCATTGGTGTGACCAAAGGAAGAGAGAAAACGTGCGGGTTATGAGGGAGGAGGGTGGTCGGTGGTAATACCGACCCCTCCCTTTATTAAGGGGGGTGGTCGATATTACTATCGACCACCCTATATATTATGTATTAGTTTACATTATAACCCCCGCCACCACCTTTTAAATAAAATTTGTTTTATTTGTTTAATTATAATTTCTTTATTATATTTTAATAATTAATTAATGACCTCTATTTAAACATTCAACCCTTAATCCCTCCTTAGCAAATATAAATAGATATATTTTGATTTTTCCAATATTTATAATTAACGGCTTTTCATAAGTATATTCAAACAATTGATTTAGATATATATATTACATGTTCGAAAAGTATATTATATGTGACATTTTAATAATTCTAATTTTATATACATGTATCTTCTCAACATAATAGTTCAAATTGGCGATATTATCTAATGATAGTTCAATCACTTAATCTTTATTCAAATAACTACCTATAATTGACAATCACCCCCTGTGTATATAATGTCTATACATATATTCAAACGATCGAGCCGCAATTATCAAACTAACATGTTGATGAGATTCATATCTACTTATACCAAGATATTAACTCATCCTTTATAAACAACATTAAGTCACTAGATCACTTGACTCTTTTTCCTCCAAATACCAAAACTACTCTTTACTCTTATAGACGTAATAAACGTAACAATTACCAATGGCATACAATAATTAAGAACACTAAACACACAAACTGAGCAAGCATCAAGCGACTTTTCATAAAGATCAAACAATAAAATATGAAGACTGAACAAATTGACAGAACAACTAACTGAAGACACTCACCCGAGTGTAACTGACTAAAAATAGGGTCAACTACTATCTCCTCCACTTCCATTGGAAAATATAAGGCACGCTCAGACCTGTGTAGTCAGGTGGAGACGTTACCCCGTACCTACTCGGTACTTGTACCTACAATATCCTACATCACCGAACCACACAGGCATATATACCATATATAAAACACGACATACACACTGATGAAGGAGAATCACGACGTTCCCTGTCTCACCAAAATGAGTGAAGGAAAATCATCCCCTTGCATCCAATACACTTGCAAATACACAACATACAGTGCATAAATAAAGTAAAGTGTCAGTACATAGCAATGAACCATACAATGCCATAAATCACAAGTACAAAAATAGTGTAAATAAATCATGCATCTCATATTCAAATTAAGCATGGAATAATGTCATATAGATCTGAATAACAATTCACGGTAATGTATCCACTGAGAAAGACGAATAGTAAAATATGAGTTCAAACGAGTAGGGGTACTACATTCTCCTCCCCAAGACTAGGCTTACTCCTGGAAGCCTAAAACAAATATGAATACAACTCTCTCATCTTCGCTGCATCCTCCCAAGTCGTCGAGGTCTCATCATTTGGGTCCCATATGACCCTTACCTGGTCGATGGTGCGACCCCTAAGGATCAAATCCTGATGTTGAAGAATGCACATGGGCTCTATGGAAAGCTTCTCGTCCTCGACCTGCAAAGAGTTCCAATCAAGAACATGTGTCACATCAGGGTGATAAGGTCAAAGAACTGAAACATGAAAGACATCGTGGATGCGGGATAGACTTAGTAGCAAGGCAAGACGGTAGGAAAGAGGACCTATCCTCTCAAGAATCTCAAAAGGGCCAACAAACTGAGGCGCCAACTTAGAACCCTTTCCATAATGGATTAGACTCTTCCATGGATGCACTCTCAGAAACACATGGTCGCCAACCCAAAACTGATGAGCATCTACATACTTCTTATGCCTATCCTGTGCAGCTACCAAATGCTCATGAATCCGCCCAACCTGCTGCTCCATCTCCTGAAGAATATCTAGCTATAAGCACCCTATCCTCTAACCGATCCCAACTCAAAGGAGTGCGGCAAGGATGATCATATAATGCCTGAAAGGGGGACATACCTATGGAGCTATGATATCCATTGTTATAAGCAAACTCTACAAGATACATATAATCCTCCCAACGCGACTACTAGTCCATCACATACATGCAAAGCATGTCCTCCAAAACCTGATTCACTCTCTCTGTTTGACCATCTGTCTCTAGGTGATAAGCTAAACTAAAGTTCAACTGAGTCCCCAAAGCATGCTACAGTGAGGTCCACAATGCTGAGGTAAAGACTAGATCTCTATCAGAAATGATCCGCCTTGGAACCCCATGCAATCTCACTACTTATTCCAAGAAAACTCGTGCCACCACTACTGTTGTATAGGAAGCTCGAATAGGAACAAAATGAGCAACCTTTGTCAATCTATCAACTATGACCATGATGGCACCATGACGACGTGAAGAGACAGACAACCCAACAATGAAATCCATGGAAATGATATCCCATTTCCAATCCGGTATCAAATTAGGCTAAAGAAGCCCTGCCGGGTGCTGATGCTCTGCCTTCACCCACTGGCACTCTAAACACTTCGACACAAAATCAGCAATGTCACGTTTCATGCCTGCCCGATGATAGATCTGTCTAAGATCTACGTGCATCTTCTTGACACCTAGATGTGCTGAATAAGGTGCACAATGGGCCTCAGTCATGATCAAGATGCGAAGACCCTCCAAATAAGGTACATAGATCTGCCCATGGTGATGAAGAAGTCCATCTACCTCAAGATTATATCCAGAATATCTTCCCTCTAAAGGCCTTCCAGACTCTATCATGGTTCTAACATCTTGATACCAAGTATCCTGAGGAAGAACTATGAGAATCCTCTCTCTCAAGTCAACTCCAAGGGACAATGCTGAAACTTCATGCCGCCTACGACTCAAAGCATCTACCACTACGTTCTCTTTCCCCTGAATGTATCGAACCTCAAAATCATACTCGCAGAGGAATTCCATCCATCTCCATTGTCGAGCATTCAAATTCAATTGTGTGAAAATATACTATAGACTACGGTGATCACTATGCAGTTCAAACCAACGTCCCAACAGAAAATGTCGCCATCTAACCAAAGCATGAACTACAGCTGCCAACTCTAAATCGTGAACTAGATAGTTCAACTCATGGTTCTTAAGTTTGCGAGACTCATAAGCAACCACCCGTCCATCTTGCATAATCACTGCACCTATACCTTCCAAAGAGGCATCTGTGCATACTATAAAAACTCTAGATGGATCAGGAACTGCCAAAATCGGAGCACTGACAAGGAGTTCCTTCAAGGTATGAAAAGCTGACTCACATTGTTCTGACCAAACAAACTTCTTCCCTTTCCTCTGAAGAGAAGTGATCAGGTGTCCTATCCGAGAAAAGACCTGAACAAAGAGACGGTAATATCCAGCTAGACCCATAAAACTTTGAACTTCTGAAATGTTGATCAGCACTGGCCAATCAACAATGGCTTGATCTTTGAAGGATCCACGGATACACCTTCCCCTGAAACTATATGACCAAGATAGTTCACCTCTGACTAGAAAAAGTCACACTTTGCCAAATTAGCATAAAGTTGATTTTCCTTCAAGCACTGCATTACCTGTCGTAAGTGACCTTCATGTTCTTCCATAGTTCTCAAATAAATCAATGTCATCTAAAAACACAAGGACAAAATGATCAAGGTAGGTGCGAAAAACCCCATTCATGAGGCTCATGAAAACTGAAGGCTTGTTCGTTAACCCAAATGGCACTACTGTGAACTCATAGTGACCATAACAAGTACGAAACACTGTCTTATGAATATCTGCATCCTGAATACGCAACTGATGATATCCAGATTTCAAGTTAATCTTAGAGAACACCTTAGCTCCCTTTACCTGATCAAAAAGATCATCAATATGAGGCAATGGATATCGATTCTAGATGGTTACCTTATTCAACTATCGGTAATCAATGCATAACTAAAGAGAACCATCTTTCTTCTTAATGAAGATAACAGGCACACCCCAAGGAGAAACACTAGGATGAATGAATCCCTTGGCTAACAATTCTTCTAGTTGCAACTTCAACTCACTCAGCTCCTGAGTGGTCATCCGATATGGAGCTCTCAAAATAGGTTCTGCACCAGGAACCAAAACAATGTGAAAGTCTATGTCTCTCTTTGGAGGCATACCAGGAATATCTAATGGGAATACATCAGCATACTCTCCAAGAATAGGATGACTATCAAGAGAGATTTCTCGACTCTTTAACTCATCCATGTCCTCAAGAGTAACTGCAAAAATCTGACACCCTCTATGCATGCACCACTTAAGTTGCATAGCAGAGATCATACGTAAGGATATTGGTCTCTGAACTCCAACAATTTTCACTTCCTTACCAAGGTCATCTAAACACTCTACTGTCTTCTTGCGACAATCTACACAAGCATTATGAGAAGATAGCCAATCCATCCCCAACACAACTCCATAAGAACCCAAAGGAATGACTCAAAGGTCAATTGAAGTAACTATGGTTCCTAGATTCAACTCACAACTAGGAACAAAGGCATATACAGAAACATGGACACCTGTAGCCAACTCTACTTTCCACCTATTCGCCTCCTTAGTCGACGTGAGTCCACACCACTCCACAATAGATGAAGAAATGAAAGAATCTAAAGCACTGGAATCAAAAAGTACAGAGATAGGGATTCCACGCAACATACCTACTACCTCTATAACTGTACCCTGATGATCAACTTGGCAGTTATCCACTGCTGCGAACACTCTATGAGATCTCCCTACATCTCCCACTATAGGCTCTAACGTTGCTGGCCGTTGACTACCTATGTTGTGGAAACGCTGAGGACACTACGCAGCTCTGTGACCATACTGCCCACAAGAGAAGCAAGCTCCTCTATTACCTATCGGACCACTAGATTGCTGAAAATTTCCCTGGCTAGGAGCGTGAGATGCACTTTGTGAGGATTGCCCTGTAGGGCCCTGTCTGCCCCTCTACCAATTTTTTTTTTTCTTAAATTGAGCAATGCCACCCTTCTAGCTCTGTAACTGTTTCGGTTTTGATGGTTGCTACTACTGTGGTCCACCCTTAGCAGGTGCCTGAGGAGTCTTAAATGGTGCAGTTGATTGGAACTAATTCCCACAAGCTCTATTCACACTAGAAGGAGCACTCCCTATTTGCACACCTGTTTGCCCACCAAGAGCATGGCTAAGGTTTAGCTCTACCAATCAGGCCTTTGCCACAGCTATCTCCACTGAAGTTGGCTCAAACACCCTAACACCTCCACAGATGCGATCATTCAAGCCCCTCAAGAAGTGTTGTACAAGCATAGCCTCATCATTACCAATTCCAGCATACTGCTTGAGCTCATAGAATCTATGCTCATACTGGTCTACTGTCATACCATACTATCATAGTGCATGGAACTTATCTACCCAAGTCTGTCTCCACTGGGGCGAGAGAAACCATGCCTTGAATCTCTCCAGAAACAGCTCCCATGTCACGATGTTAATGCACACCCTGATCATTTCCTCCTCTAGTCTCCACCAGATCGAAGAAAAGTTTTTGAGACTCATAATAGCACATCTTGCCTTGGTGTTTCTACTATAGCAAAACATAGTAAAACACCTATCCAGACCGATAAGCCAAGTCTCTGCCTCAAGACCGATACCCATACCATTAAAGAAAGTAGGATTGGAGCTCATCAAGTCCTTTATGTGACCCAAAGAAACTGTATCTTCATTGACTGCAATCCTTCTCCTTCTGGGTGATCTTTCCCTCTCTCTCTCCTCTAGAACTGGCTAAACAACCTCAGGCCTAGGGCCCAACCTAGCAAGAACCTCTTGACACATTTGTCTTAGCTCTTCCCTTTCGGGAACCTGTTCTTCTGCATGAGGTAAGTCCTGATGAATAGACTGTTCTAGCTCAGCACTAACATGAGTAGGTGGCGGTGAAGGAGTGTGATGATCAAAACCACGGCCTCATCCTCCACCTCTACCTCCACCTTTGTCTCTATTGTGACGACCCATAGGACCACCTCCCCTAGCTCTCCTAGCCATGACCGAGTACTACAAAAGAGAAAAGATTCAGATTTATGACAAGGATAAACAAGGAAAACACAAATGTTAAGACCTAAATAAAAGGTCAAGTTGAATAGGCACACTACAAACCCAGAGTACCCAGTGTTGAAACTTGGGCTCTGATACCAAATGTAATGCCCCGCCAGAAACCCTAAAGGAAAAAACATCACAATCTATGCAACTAAGGGTGAAATAATTTTTCTTTTAAAAGAACAAATGCTTGAATTAAACCATAGCACATCTAATAACACAGCAGAAGTCTAACTTCTGAATTTCCTAAGGGTTACCAATGAATATTACTTCGTAAATTATATTAACACCACAGGAAAACCTACTATTCAGCTTTATAGGAAAATTAAATGTTTAAGATAAAATTTCCACAATGAAAGAATTCAAAGTACTCCAAAACAATCATTTAATATGTACAAAAGACTTAAGTAACTGAAATAGCATACATTACAATGTTTCTTTGCTTTACAATATTCGAAAATACATGTTTTCAAAAAAATTACATCATGAGTTAAAATGTTACAAAATGAAAGTTACATTAAGTTTCGATTCAAGACCTCAAGTTTCCAACTGAACAATGGTTATGAACAAGAGCTGGTACATGAACCACAAACCAAGGACATCAGCGAGGTCCTTCCTCACCTAAAGATACATTCCAATACATCCGATGGGAAGTGACACTACCACCCGACCATGTGATTCTGAAAAGGAACCACCCTACCGTGCTGGAGATAGTAGATAACCCTCAAGCAAGCAAAATAAGACAAGAACAAAAGGACTACAAGACTCCACACACAACCATGTGACTCAACTCACAAAACACTAGTGAATCTAAGGAGAAAGTGTCATCGCATGTCTTACGGTGGATACCATGGTACAGCCTTCATAGGTCCCGGCCCCCTTCCTGGGTTATCCTGGTAACCTCTCTCGAACCTTCGATTCCAACTAAGTCTCATGCGGACCCTACCAATCCTTTCATGAAGACAAGGTGGTAAGTTTTCCATTCCAGGCCTTCTCGCTACATTATGAGCCTTGTACTAGCACTCACCTATGTGCGAGGCACATTATTTTATTTAACATTTATTCTACCCTCCCCTAATCATTTATTAGGTTATCACTTCCTTAACCAACTTCTGACGGGTTATCCTGTCACCACTTCAGGCATGGCCCCTGCTCGAAAGCCACTCTCTCTCTTAGGACACTACAGGATTGTTCTCTCTACGGAACCCTATGGCGACATAGACAGCCATACCTAATCTTGACATACCACACAGGTGAAAGATATATAATTACTAACCTAACGTTGACCATTTGGACCAACTCACAATGGCTCATTTCCTTAAGGTTATACATCTATAAATCTGGCCAAAACATAGTAACACAGGGCATAATGACCACATACTGAATGTACAATAAAATTTGGACTTGACTGCAACCACCATTTAAACAAGGCAATCTTACGTAATAACATCAAAACACATAAATAACTCGCAGAAGCATAAATGCTGCCATTTGGTTGAGAAAAGAGATAATTTAACTCGAGACACTAAGGATAGTTTAGACGGTCATAAACTCAGAGTTTAATACCTTACAACATGATTAAGAGATCAATTATTCTTTGTTAACTATTATAGGGAAGCAACATTATATTATGGCAACCTTGATAATTTCCAAATTCCACTTATACCATAATTTAGGACAAAAGTAGATATATTTATTTCTTCATAAAAGTCTTACAAGAAGACATAGTACATTTCTCAACTTATAATAGATAGAAAGATGTCTTTATTTCTTGACACTAGAAGGGATACAACCCATCACATCACTCTTCCGGAGAAGACAGAGAAGTGCACTCGTCAGACTCTATAGGATCTAAAGGAGTATAACCTTAGTATTTGTTTTCACTTAGGGGAAAATACCCCATGGATTCATTATCGCTTAAGGGGGTATACCCCTCCGACGAGTTAGAACTTATAACTATCGGCCTTACTGGCGAGCATTCTAGCTCAGGCTCTTTCCCTTTTTCAACAGTAATTTCTTTTGTTGGACACTGAATAGGATCTTCTCCTATCTCTTTGCTCTCTTCAAGAGCTGGGTTCACCTCAGTAGGGATGTTAACCAAGACAGGCTTGACAGGTGTCAGAGAATCTTTCTTGACTTTCAAACTATTGGCATATCTAGCTACGGATTTTCGAGCCGTCTGTTTGACACGCACCATTTCTGTAACATTTCAAACAATGAGCCATTACTTCCCAGACACTCCTAGAGAAATGTCTAATAAATCTTAATAACTAGGTTTTGAACGAAAACAATAAATTTCTTTTATATAATAACTAGTGTGCAATATGTTCTAAAACAAGATTCCACTACTATAGCTACAATGTAATTACTCTTAATATCCTAACTCAAACAATAAAAGATACTTCACCGTAACTATAACATAAGCAAGATCTTAATCATTACTTATAACTAAGACTTTGTAAATAATCATGAACCAAAACCCAAAGAAATTCCTGACCTTTTGCAAAGTTAACACGAATGCAAGACCTTAACGCCCTTCGGCCGAATGATAGCACGCCTTGCTTACGAACCTTATCTTCAATCTACTCCAAATTCTATCACCAAAACCAACTCTCTTTGATTCTTCCTAAAATATTCTCTCTATCTCTCTATTCTACTCTATCTTTCTCCTCTATTCTAATTCTTTTCTCTCGAGTTCACCATCCTTCATTCGATGCAAAATGAATTCTCCCCGCTTCCTTACTCCCCACCTCTATTTATACTTAAAATTACGCATGACTTATCCTACGTCTAAGGCTCGGTTATCGAGTTTGATGAGGAGTCTTTAATGGATTACTTTCAGTTTCATCTTCACTTAATCTCCACTCTTCAATTATATGCCAAAAATCGTGGTAGACTGATAAAAAGGATGGAAGGATCGGCAAGTTACAAGCAACTATCAAACACATAAGTGTTTGTCATGGGTGAGATAATAGTCCTCACTGCCAAGTCGCCTTACTCTTATATCACGTATGCCTTGCATTAAACTTACCACTCGGTCTCCCTTCCTACATAGTCGCTATTATCGCCATGAGGAGTGGTGGTTTAGTGTGTTGAACAACGAGAGGGGGGGGGTGTCATTGTTTGCTGCGTTGGTGTGACCAAAGGAAGAGAGGAAACGTGCGAGTTATGAGGGAGGAGGGTGGTCAGTGGTAATACCGACCCCTCCCTTTATTAAGGGGGGTGGTCGATATTACTATCGACCACCCTATATATTATATATTAGCTTACATTATAACCCCCGCCACCACCTTTTAAATAAAATTTGTTTTATTTGTTTAATTATAATTTCTTTATTATATTTTAATAATTAATTAATGACCTCTATTTAAACATTCAACCCTTAATCCCTCCTTAGCAAATATAAATATATATATTTTGATTTTTCCAATATTTATAATTAACAGCTTTTCATAAGTATATTCAAACAATTGATTTAGATATATATATTACATGTTCGAAAAGTATATTATATGTGACATTTTAATAATTCTAATTTTATATACATGTATCTTCTCAACATAATAGTTCGAATTGTGGATATTATCTAATGATAGTTCAATCACTTAATCTTTATTCAAATAACTACCTATAATTGACAATCACCCCCTGTGTATATAATGTCTATACATATATTCAAACGATCGAGTCGCAATTATCAAACTAACATGCTAATGAGATTCATATCTACTTATACCAAGATATTAACTCATCCTTTATAAACAACATTAAGTCACTAGATCACTTGACTCTTTTTCCTCCAAATACCAAAACTACTCTTTACTCTTATAGACGTAATAAACGTAACAATTACCAATGGCATACAATAATTAAGAACACTAAACACACAAACTAAGCAAGCATCAAGCGACTTTTCATAAAGATCAAACAATAAAATATGAAGACCGAACAAATTGACGGAACGACTAACTGAAGACACTAACCCGAGTGTAACTGACTAAAAATAGGGTCAACTACTATCTCCTCCACTTCCATCAGAAAATATAAGGCACCCTCAGACCTGTGTAGCCAAGTGGAGACGTTACCCCGTACCTACCCGGTACTTGTACCTGCAATATCCTACATCACCGAACCACACATGCATATATACCATATATAAAACACGACATACACACCGATGAAGGAGAATTGCGACGTTCCCTATCTCACTGAAATGAGTGAAGGAAAATCATTTCCTTGCATCCAATACACTCGCAAATACACAACATACAGTGCATAAATAAAGTAAAGTGTTAGTACATAGCAATGAACCATACAATGCCATAAATCACAAGTATAGAAATAGTGTAAATAAATCATGCATCTCATATTCAAATTAAGCATGGAATAATGTCATATAGATCTGAATAACAATTCACGGTAATGTATCCACTGAGAAAGATGAATAGTAAAATATGAGTTCAAACAAGTAGGGGTACTACACAGTCGCCTTAGGTTCCACCATAGTTGTAGCCATGGGTACCATAGCTACAGATGGAAGTATAGTTTGCATAGGATAACCTGGACCAGGTCACTCTAAAGAGGGATATAAAGAGATCTTGATAAGTGAGCCTACAAGATGAGGTGGCTAGGGAGAGAGAAAGGGAAAATGAGGAGAAAGCTCATGCAGAGAGCTTACAAGCAAAGGTAGAGAGAGCATAGGAAGAGAGGGACTCTCTTCGGGTGGCCCTTGATGCAGTGATGGTGGATAGAGATTCCTTTAGGACAAAGGTCGATGCCATAGTGGAGGTCCTGCAAGAAGCTTGAGGAGAGGAGTTGGTGGAGAGGATCGAGTAGCTCAAGGCAAAGCTGGATGGACTGAAGACATAATTAACATGTGAGTAGGCCGATGTCACCCGCCTCAGAGGGGAGACGGATGTGGCCAAGTAGCTAATGATACCTGCATAGATGACACAGGTGATTACTAATTCTATGGAGTCACTTCGAGCAGTGGAGAGGGCCCTACGAGAGGCTCAATATTATAGAGGGCTTTATCAGGATGCAATCTCTCTAGACCAGTGAGCACCTTCCTTTGTCAAGAGGACCTACATTCAGAAAGCATGATCGTAGACATCAAGAGCATCTATAAGTATGAGAGCACCGCAGCCACCACCATCAAGACCATTAGGAGGGTGGGGGGATCCATATGCAACTGATAGGGAGAGCACTAGATAGCTCTAGGGCTTTAACATTTGATGACCCTTCAGAGTGTATTTCATTGTATTACTATTGGACACATCATTTTTTTGGAATATATATGAGATGGCTCATGATTTTGGCAATGATTCATTTATGGTTGTACTTATGATTGACATTTATTATAGATTGTGATATATATGATGATAGATTGATTATGAAGCATGTATTATGTTTATGTGATGATTATTATGATATTTTTGACATGTTTGTGATGTAGGATGGATGTATGGATGCAAGATCATATGATGTATTTATTTCTATTATGAGATGCATGTGTTATGATTTGATGGATGAGGTGTTCCTAACCTATTATGTATGCAGGTTGGATTATGGATGCATGTCTATATGATGTGTTGACTATTTATAATATATGCATGATGAATGGTTTATGATACATGTGTTATGTGGCAAATTATGATTAATATAAAATGTGGGAAAATTATGATGATTATGATATGCTACGATGCACATGAGATTATGTATATGTATGATTGTGATCATGATGATTATTGTGGAAAAGCATAATGAATGGAATGAAATGAAATGATAATGACATGATATAATAAGATATGAAATGAAATGGTTGTAATAATGGGATGATAATGATGCATTTTGAAACATAATGAAATTAATCTTAAATGATATGAAAGATGAACCCTAAAAGGAAATTATATGCAAGAAAATGAATCCCATAAATAATTAGGATATACAGTGCAAATGAAAATGAATTCTAAAATGAGTATGATATGCAATGCAAGTGAAAATGAATTCTAAAATTATTATGAACTCTAAAAATGAAATGAGGTTTATAATGAGATAAAATGTAATGAACCTTAAAATAATGAAATGAATCCTATAATGATAATGCAAATGAAACTTAGGAATAAATGCAAATGATTGTTTCTAAAGTGAATAAATACAAATGAAGTGATTATGCAAATGGAGGTGGGTAAATTTTTGTGATGTTCCAACCATAACACAATGAAATACATAGGATAGAAAAAGAAGAAAAGAGGGAGGCTAAATGAATAAATTGGAGTCTCTAGGATAAATGGATGATAAGTGAGGTGAATGAATGGATGGTATTTTGTTATGTAAATGTGGAGAGAAAATCTAGTTTTGATTTTGTCATGGATTATCTACACCAATGACTATAAAAGTCGGGATGTAGTGAAGATCCGAGGTGTGGACTAGACTCTCAAACTATCATAACCCTCTTTTTAGACTCTGATAAGACTTATTATAATTATTATAATTATTATCATTACTAGTACTACTACTACTTCTACTACTATTAATATTGATTTTATGAGTAATGAATTGATAAATTGCATAAGGTTGAAATTATTTTAAATAAAAAGGAATTAAATGGTGGTGACACACACATGAGGTCATAAATTTATGACAACCACAAGGAATATGTCATATGCATGAAATCATTTTGGGAAAGGAATCTCTAAATCAATTATTTCTTTTGTAGTGGGAAATTGTTCTCTTTTCTATATATTGAATTCTAGATTTTCGAAAAAGGGAGTTCATTTGTTTTTAGGTGATAAAGTAGTCTTTGAATTCTTGAGAATTTTTGTTTCAAAATCATGTTAGTTGTAGGAGAAATTTTGTAGACATATTGCACAGATAGGATTTTGGAGCTTTTGGAGAAGATCTTTACCAGGCTACAAGGCGAGGATTGAAGGAGGATAGCTTGAAAACAAGGGATGATTCAACAAGGTTTTTCGTTCAAATTTAGGCTCCCTCCTTCCATACATTCTTACATGTTTTCTTTCAAAAATAAGAAAAGAGGGGGGGATTTTTATTTGCACACATGTTTTTTTTGTTCTATGAGAACATTTAGAGGATAAATATAATTTTAAAATATAGAAATTTTGTTTAAATCTAAAAAAAAGATGGGTTAAATAATATAAGGGTTCTCACCTTTCTCCAAAATTTTTTCCTTATTTCAAATTTTGATTCAAAATGTGTATGTGTGTGTGATTTGTTTACCTTTATCCCATAAATGTGTATATTTTACTTTCCTTTTCGATCAAGCTAGTAGTTTTCTTTCAAAAAATATATCAATAAATGTATGTATTATTTAAATTTATTTTTGAAAGAAACCCTTCTTTTCCTGTATTCTAAAGTTTGAAAAAAAAGGATAAAAGAAAATATTTATATATTAAATATCAATTAAAGTAGTTTTAATTAATTAAGAAAAATAAAAAATAAAAAATATAATAAACAAAATTCAAATAAATATTAATAATTATAAATTAAATCTTAGAAAATATATAAATTAAAAAAAAAGAGAGAGAGAGAGATTAAGATAAAATTTAATAAACAATTTAAAAAAAAAAAAATTTAAAAGTGTGTTATAATTTAAATTTTAGAATTTTAAAACTAGGCGGGAGAGGGGGGCCCTCTTCATATTGTTTTTAAAAATAAAATAAAATTAATTAATTAAAAAAATGAATAAATAAAAAAGTCAATTTTATTTAAACGAAATCTAGTTTGTTTACTTAATTAAAAATAAATAATATTTGTTAAAAATAATTAAATTTATTATATTATTAAAAATTTGTTAATAGTTTGAGTTTATTAGTGTTTTTTTTTAAATTAATTTTTTTTAGAGTTAAATTTAGAATTCATTTATATTACTAAAATTAAATTGTTTAACTAATTGAAATATATTTGTATTATTAAAATTAATTCGTTTATTTGATAATTAAAGGTCATTTATATCATTAGAATTAATTTATAATTTAAGTATTATAAATAATTTGAATAGTTGAAATTTATTACATTATTAAGATTTATTTATAATCTAAGTTTATTAAAACTTAATTAAAAAGGGATTATTTTAATAAAATGTTTTCTTTAGTCTATAGTAAATTAGATTATTAAAATATTAATGAAAAAATTTAAGCAGTAATTAATATCTTAGGGTGAAGTATAATGGGTCTAACTCATGCTAAAGGATCTCTTATTAGAGTTTTAATAGGGAAATTTAAGTTGCAAACTTGGACCTTCCCTTCAATAAATATTTGGGTTTTAAATGAATAAATATTGCAAGAGGAAAATGGTCAATTATCACATAAGAAAGTTAGATGGATAATCAAACATTAAGAGATCCTTTACCTTGATTTAATTTTTCTTAGGATGTGGATATATATAATAGTTAAATCTTCTTATTAAATAAATTAGTTTGAATTATGAAAATCAAAGAATGGGGAATGATATTGCATTCATGATGCACCTTGGAAAGTATTGGTTCCTTTTCATCAAGTATTACTATACCTCAAATAAATTCTAGTAGTAAATAGATTCCTTTCAAGACATTCAATACATTTCAAATATTAAAGTTCTTTATTTATTAGACATCAAAAAATACCTTTTTGTATACTCCAATTAGTGTAAGTATTTAGAGGTTAAAAGAATTTACCTTCCAAATAAATGTGTTTAGATTCATAGTTACCTTTTTATGTATTTCAAGAAATATGAATTAAAGTTTAGTTAAAGTTTCCCTCAATCCAAGAAGTTGGATATTTGATTGTTTATTTACCCAAAATTAGATTTCAAGATATAGAGTATACAAGGCTATTGAGAATAGTCAAGCTTTAAAGGCATTTAAAACTAGTAAAAGGAGTGGTTACATTTGTAATGCAAAGTAACTAGCATAGATGAATTTATTAACATTTAAATTTAGAGGTAATTTACATATTAGTTTAATGATATAATCGATTTTGTAAAAGCATTAATATTAATTAGGATGCAAAGAAAGTTTTATTTGGAACCAAAATAGTTTTAGCAAATGGAAATGAAACAAAAACTAAAATATTTTTACATGAGATTATTAAACTTGACTTACCTTGCCGGTCTCAAATTTAGTACTCATATTTGGTTGGTAAAAGTCTATTGAAACTTAGTTTGGAAGTCTCTTATATGAGTGTCAAGAAACCTATCCCATGATCACTTAGAAAAATAAACACTAATTTTTAATTAAAGTAAATTTTAGGAGTAACCATTAGCTCTCTTCTAAGAATTTGAAATTGATAAGGAAACATATAAAAATAAAGTTAACATTACTTCAAGTGGAAGGAATAGTTAGTTATCTCTTTATAATTCTACAAAAGGATCTGACATTATTCCAAGAGCAACTAGAAGTAGATTAATTAGAATTATTTAGGAGCCTCCTTATTTATATTGGTTAATTAGAAAGTAATTAGACTCTCTTCTATTCTTATTTTCAAACAATTGGTATTTAAAAATAATGTGGTTATCAAGCTTATTGTTAAATAGTTTTTCCCCTTCAAACTGTTAGGTCTCGGAGACAACTGAGAAGGGGCGGGGGGGGGGGGGGGGGGGGGGGGTGTGTGAATCGGTTGTCAAATAAATTTAAACCAAAAACAATTTAACCAACCTAATGCTTAATACCATAAACCAGTTAAGTATGCCAGTAGACAGTTTTAACAGTTAATTGCTATACCGGTAAGGATTAATGCATGAAACATAAACACAAAGTCATCCACAACACATAACACCAATATTTGTACGTGGAAACCCTGTAAGGAGAAAAACCACGGTGGGAAACCTTACCCACAATTAGATGATACTACTGCAGATAGTAAGTGTACATAAATGGGGTCTGCACATGCAGAAAGACCAACAGCCTAGAGCTCACTGCTCAATCACAAAATGGGAGTCACACTGACTACAGTTGGATGGTTAAATCCAATAAGAATGTACTGCACAAAATAGCATCTTCATATGCTGGATTCAGTACTGGTGTAATGCTAATATGCTTCCACAAAAACCCAGCTTCACCTTCAAATGATGTCTTCGTGTATAGCTCTGCTTAATCTCGCATATACCTTCACACAATCCTTTTTTGCATTCCACACTTGATCTTACAAATAAGATCTTACATTTATACCATAACCTAAGACCAATTTTAGTAGGTCCGCTCTACAAGATATTACAATAAAAACATTTTACAAACAATATAATATCCGATGCAATAACCGATTGAACATGTCAGCTTAATGCATTTACAACAATAATTAATCATCTCTATAGCGTGCCATGTTGATCTGGAAAAGATAAACCTGCCAGTGTAACCCTAGACCTATTTGCCGCTAACAGCAAATATGCAACTATGAATATACCAATGAACAAAACTCTAGGACAAGATGTCCAAATGATGTCTTTGACATAACCATGTGTCTTCCATGCCATTCCAAGTGTCGGTGATCATTATATCTTGCCAGTGTACCAGATACCAGTAACTGTGCAATAGTTACTTGCTTGCCGGTGAATGTTGCTAGATCTCCAAAGTGCCAAAGTTGATAAGAGTTTAGTAGGTGTTGACATCAATGACAAAACCATACCAAAATACCAACAATCGCCCCCTTTGGCATTGATGGAAACACAAGATGGAAAAACCATCAAAGTGCCAAGACAGAAATGCCAAGTACCAAAAACCAACAATCTCCAAAAAGATTATAACCAGAAATCAAAATAACAACAATCTCTCCCCCTGGGAGCAACATGAGTTTTCCAAAGTTTTTCCATACCAGTCTCTCCCCAAAAGATAATGTGTTTTTCCATAGATATCTCTCCCCCTTTGACATCAAATGCCAAAGTTACAATAAAACCAAGTTTGTATACAAAATACCAATCAATTCAATATACCAACTACTCCCCCTAAAAAGTAGCTTCCTCATCAAAGACCGGAATAAAGATTTCTCTGTTAATTCTATCGGTTGATGACAATCATCAACTGTCGAAGTCTCTACTAGTGGTGGTATGACTCCAAGCTGATCTCTGAGATATTCAAAAGTCTCTTTAGGCAAAGGTTTAGTGAAAATATCTACAATTTGTTCTTTAGTATTCACATAAACCAGTTTTACCTCCTTTGCTTCAACATTTTCCTTTAAAAAATTTAGTTTGATAGAAACATGTTTGGTTTTAGAATGTAATACCAAATTCTTAGATTTATCAATTGTTGTAGTGTTATCACAATAGATAGTAATAGGTTCCTTGCATTTTACCTTTATGTCTTTCAACATTTGCTTAAGCCATAGTACCTGTGTACAGTTAGTTGCTACTGCAACATACTTTGATTCTGCTGTTGATAAAGATGTAAAACTTTGTTTCTTACTCAACCAAGAAACTAGTCTATTTCCAAGAAAGAATGCTCCACAGGTGGTGCTTTTTCTATCATCCACATCTCCTGCCCAATTTGCATATGTTTATGCACATAATTCAAAGTTTTCATATCTAGGATACCATAATCCAAGATTTATAGTGCCTTGTAAGTACTGGAAAATCCTTTTTACTGCTGATTCATGATTTTCTCTAGGATTACTTTGAAATCTTGAAACAATACATACTACATTCATAATATCAGGTCTGGTTTGTGTCAAATACAGTAAACCTCCTATCATAGATTTGTATCTAGTTGGATTAAGAGGTGTAGATTCATCCCTTTGTGATAATTTGTCATTTGTTGTCATAGGTGTGCTTACCAGTTTAGAGTTTTCCATCCCAAATTTCTTTAGTAAATCTTTTAAGTATTTGGATTGACTCAAGAATATACCTTTATCAGTCAGTGAAATCTGCAATCCTAAAAAGAATTTTATTTCTCCAATCATAGACATTTCAAATTCTTGTTGCATTTTAATAGAAAATTCCTTACATAATCCATCTTCTCCTCCAAAGATTATATCATCAACAAATACTTCTATAATCAAGATGTCATCATTAGTTACTTAATAATATAAATTGTTGTCTACATTTCCTTTAGTAAAACCAATCTTTAAAAGATACTTATCCAATCTTGCATACCAAGCTCTTGGAGCTTGTTTTAGTCCATACAAAGCTTTTCTTAACCTGCAAACCATGTCATTGTCATCTGTCAAAGAAAATCCATCAGGTTGTTCAATGTATACTTCCTCTTCAAGATCTCCATTCAAAAATGCACATTTAATATCCATTTGATAAACTTTGTAGTTCTTGTGTGCTGCAAAAGCCAAAAATAATCTGACTGCCTCAATTCTAGCTACCGGTGCAAAGGTTTCATTGTAATCAACTCCTTCTTTCTGAAAATATCCCTTACACACTAGTCTTGCTTTATTTTTGACAACCTTACCATCTTCATTAAGTTTGTTTATAAATACCCATTTGGTTCCAATTACAATTTTATCTTTAGGCTGGGGAACTAATGTCCAAGTGTTGTTTTTCTCAATTTGTTCTAATTCTTCTTCCATAGCTTTAATCCAAAATTTATCTTCACATGCCTCATTAATAGATGATGGTTCAATTTGAGAAATAAGACATACCTCTTCATTTGCCAATCTTCCTCTTGTCATAACTCCTTTAAACTTGTTTCCAATTATCTGATCTTCAGAATGATTCAGTCTTACATACCGGGGTGTCTTGGTTTGTTGTTGTTCCTCAATTACTGTGGAATCCTCAGATGATACTAGGGTAACTGGATCTTCATTCTGTACCAGTGGATTCAGAGTAGGTTTATTTGTCAAAATTTTTGTTGCTGGCTCAGAGTCTATATACCTTGAAGTTCCTCTGAATTGTTCATCAATCTTTACATTTGTACTCTCAACAATTTTTTGCAATCTCTTGTTAAAACATCTATATGATTTTCTCTTAGATGAATAACCAAGAAATATTCCTTCATCACTTCTAGGATCAAACTTGCCAATATACTCATCTCTTCTGATATAACAGTTACTTCCAAAAATTCTGAAATACTTAAAAGTAGGAGTATTACCAAACCATAGTTCATGAGGGGTCTTACCAGTTTCACCTTTGATGCAAACTTTGTTAAATGTATAGACCGTTGTACTGACTACTTCTCTCCAATATACATGTGGTAGGTTTGCTTCTGATAACATACTTCTTGCTGCATCCAAGATAGTTATGTTTTTCCTTTCAACAACTTCATTCTGCTGTGGTGTCCGAGGTGTTGATAGCTGTCTTCTGATTCCATTCACTTCACAGAATGTATGAAATTCCTTAGATGTAAATTCACCTCCTTGATCTGATCTTAAACATTTGATTTTCTTGCCAGTTTCATTTTCTACCATTGCTTTGAATAGTTTGAACTTTCCAAGTGCTTCTAATTTTTCTCTGAGAAAAGTAACCCAACACATTCTAGAATAGTCATCAATGATTAGCATGAAATATCTATCACCTTGTAAGCTTTTAGTTCTAGCTGGACCACATAAATCAGTGTGAATCAAATCAAGAGCATTATTTGATTTTTCTGAAATACTTTTGAAACTAGCTCTAACTTGTTTTCCAAATTGACATTCCTTACATGCTGTATTATGAGGTTTGACAATTTTAGGTAAATCTCTAATTGCCTTAATAGTATTGATCTTTACCATGCAATCAAAGTTTACATGACAGAGTCTCTTATGCCATAACCAACTTTCATCTATATGTGCAATTAAGAATGTCTTTTCATTGTTATTCAAATGAAAGATATTACCTCTAGTCTGACTATCGGTTGCAATTTCCAAACCAGTTCTATTCATGATTTTGCATTTTCCATTTTTAAATTGTAACTGAAATCCTTTCTCAACTAATTGACCAACACTCAAAAGATTATGCTTTAATCCTTCAACATAGTAGACATTGTTGTTGGTGTAAATACATATTCATTATGGATATTATTACACTTTACTTAAGTTAACTTAGGATAATGCATCTCTTCGTAGTTTGGATTTGAGACACTTAGGGAAGTGTGCACATAGGGATAGAGCTTGTCGGAGAAATTCCATCTTTTGTGGTCTTATTTTTCTGTTACACTCCATATTTGGTGGGTCATCCACCTCTTGTGGAATATTATATTATTTCTCCTACCTACCCCTAGTATTTCTCACCTACCCTTGTTTCTCATTGAGCCACATGTCATGATTGTGTACCCATACATCCATATGGCCTTTCCTATATAAGCAGGCCTATATTCATTGTATGTGAATCCAGTTGACCATTTTCATATTGATGAGAATACAGTTTGTTCTTGTCATTCTTTTGTCTCTATTTTAATACTTTTCATTGTGCCCTTGATCTTGGCAAAATCTCACATGGTATCAGAGCCATTGGGGCTTCAATTGATTGGTTTTTGGAGACATCTTGGAGGGCTTCTATTTTTTGGATCTGAGGAGCAACGCTTTTTGGAGACATCTTAGAGCATTTTCGACCTCGCCATTGCGTCTGGGAGGCCATTTCCATAAAAATCGAGTATAAATTCAACCTATTTTGGGGAAAATTGATTTTTGGGTGTGGAGGAAATTTGCTGCCTAATTCGGGTAGTATGGTACGGAATTTTTGGATTTTTTTCAAAAAAAAAAAAAAATTCTGAAAATTATTTTTCCGGTTTGAAAAATTTTTTTGAAAAAAAAAACAAATTTGAAAATTATTTTTGGGATCCGTACCTTCTGCCCAGTCAGCAGCACCTAGTCAGCGCCTAAGCATTTTCTTTGGAAATTTTTAGACCCCTCTCTGTTGAGCAGTTTGGATTTTTGGGTCAACTTTGGAGGCCCATAACTTGCTCAATTTTGCTCCTTTTTGGGTGCAACTTTATTTGATTTGGGCTAATTTTTCATGCTCTTCATAGTGGTGTGGTTATTTTCTAGTTTTGGTGCATAATTTTTTGATAATTTTCAAATTCTTTCAGCCGTACCTGTCCAATCTTCAATTCTGCAACTTCAAAGGCCTCATTTGAGCTCATACGACCTCCTTTTCAGGTACCGTTTTTTTGAAAGTGCATTTTTTTTCATCTACTTTCATAATCTATGATCAAATTTTAGAGATTTTAAGTAGAAATTGTACTTTCAGATATTGGTCTTATCGGGCCTATTTGGTACTTGTAAATTGCTTGGATCTTAGTTTAGATCTCCTACACTATTAGTTTGAGTCTCTTTTGGCCCTATTGAGGCAATTGTAAAATTGAAATCAGAAGTCCACTTTGTCATTTTTTTGCAAGTGGCCCATTGTACATGCACTAAGTATAAAGTGTCAAATCATCACTTTTGGGGGGGTTCTTTGATTGAGTGAATTTGGGGGGGGTGTCTTATGTGATTGTGCCTCTCTTTAATTGTGCTGTTTCATTTTTGTTGCAATGAGTCCTCATAAATTTCCACCTTTAACTCCACATAATTATGCATCATGGAAAATTAAAGTATGGAGCAAATTAATGGAAAAAGGTCTCATGCATTACATAGATGGAACAATAGCAGCACCATCTGATCCTAAGGTTGATCCTAATGCTCAATTAGAATGGCTCACTAAGAATTGCATGGCTCTTGGAACTTTGTGCAAGTATGTATCAGATGACCTCATCTTTCATATTGAAAAGTGTACTAAAATCAAAGATGCTTGGGATATGTTTCAGAAATTGTATGGTCAAGTTGATGAAATCAGAGGTTATAAGATTGACAATGAGCTCGCCAACTTGGATCCCAAGAGTTTTGATACAATCCAAGATTATGTCACCAAAGCAAATGAGCTAAGAGCAAAGCTCAAGGATTGTGGAATTGACAAAAAGGATGCTCAGTTGATATCAACTTGTTGGACAAGCTTGCACCAGAATATGCAACATTTGTGTCTAACTTCCAAACTCATCGTTTGACAGTGGGGAGTTCCTATGTTATGCCTTCATTTGATGCTTTCACATAAATGTTGATATTGGAACAATCTAAGTTGTTGAACATGGGGTTTCTCAAGTCTTCAAAGTCCAAGGCTTTGGTGGCTAATCAAGGGAATCAAGGAAGTCAAGGCAAAGATTCCAACAAGAAAAAGAAGCAATCTAAGTCACAGCCACAACAGGAAAAAGGAAAATCATCCTCTCCATCACAAGGTGATTTTTCATCCTCTTCCAAGAAGGGGACACCACCTAAGAAGGATAAGCCAACTTGTGCATATTGCAAGAAGTATGGTAATGATGAGCATCGATGCCACACAAAGCAAGTTGATGAGTTAACTAATCTTCTTAAGAAAAACAACATCAACTTTCCATCTGCCTACACAAAGAAGGATTCATCTCCTTCCTCTTCCTCACAGTCTAAGGGAAAAGGGAAAGCATTTGTGGCTACAACAAGTTCTTCATAGTAGTAGATACTTGACTCAGGTGCCTCATATCACATGGGTTCTACAAAGGAGCAGTTTTCCTCATTGGAGCCATCTAAGGTACCTCACATCTACATAGGTGATGATACACAAGTAGAGGTTCAAGGCAAAGGTTCAGTTGACATGGATGATGGAACATTTGAGAATGTTCTCTATGTTCCTAACTTGTCTACCAACCTTCTCTCTATCTACCAAATCACTCACTATGGGAATGGGAAAAAGGCTGAGTTTACACTAGATTCAGTTGTGGTAAAGGAACTTGATGATGATGCCTTGGTAGCAGTGGGACAAGTCAATGACAACTCAAGGCTTTATTCATTCTCCCACTTTGTGCCAAGTTCACCTTCTAGGGCCTTGCTTACTCATTCAAATTTCGAAAGTAAGCTATGGCATGAGCGGTTTGGTCACCTCAACTACCACTATCTTCAGCAGCTTAGCACTAAAGACATGGTCATAGGTCTACCTCGAATCATTTTTTCTGAAGGTGTATGTTCAAGGTGTTCCATGGGCAAGCATCCTAAGGAGAAGTTTAATAAGGGGAAAGCTTGAAGAGCTTTGGAAGTTCTTCAACTTGTTCACAGCGATGTAGCAGGTCCATTTCCATCACCTTCATTTAGCAAGGCCCGCTATGTCCTCACCTTCATTGATGACTACTCTCGCTTCACTTGGGTCTACTTTCTCATTCATAAGAGTGAAGTATATGACAAATTTCAGGACTACAAGACTCGTGTGGAGAAGCAATCCGGGAAAGTGGTCAAGATTCTTTGTACAGATAATGGAAGGGAATATGTGAACAAGAAACTTGAGGATTTTTGTACATTTGAGGGGATTGATCTTCAGCATTCTGTAGCATACACTCCATAGTAGAATGGAGTTGCAGAATGCAACAATAGAACTCTCAAAGAAATGGCTAGATGTATGATTCATGCACGATCTCTTGATCCCGCCTTTTGGGCCGAGGCTATCAGTTGTGCCTAACACATCCAGAATCGGGTTCCTCACAAAGCTTTGCAAAGTATTACTCCTTTCGAGGCTTGGGCTTGTAGGAAACCAATTGTGAGACATTTTAGAGTCTTTGGGTGTCCAGCATGGGCTCGCATACCTCCGCAAAAATGCAAGGCATTGGAACCACAAAGTCAACCTTGCATATTTGTTGGATATCCTGAGGGTGTTAAGTCATATAGATTGATGGATCTTGAGACACATGAGGTGTTCATTGAGAGGAGTGTTCACTTTGAGGAAAGCTCTCCTAGCTTACCCTCTCTACCTCCTCCACCTTACTCCATTGTGGATAGTGATGTTAGTGATTTAGATGATGAGACTCCTTCAACTCTGACTCGCAGGGTTACACCTCCACAGGGTCCACTTGCAGTTGAGGAGCCTCGTTCTCCACCTCCACCTAGACCTCGTTGGGCTCAACAGACACTTGAGTCTGCGGGTTCTCTTGTTGGGGATCCTTCAGATACACGGAGAACTAGATCACAACATCAAGATCTTCCACATGCATTCATTGCTACTACTTTCGATCCACAGACATTTCGGGAAGCATCAGGGGTTCCTGAGTGGGACCAAGCTATGGAGGAAGAGTATAGTTCCTTGATGAGGAACAACACATGGGATTTAGTCCATCTCCCTAAGGGGAGAAAAATGGTTCAATGTATGTGGATCTATCAGACCAAGTATGTTGCAGATGGTAGTGTGGATAAGTATAAGGCTCGGCTTGTTGCGAAAGGTTTCTCTCAGGTTGCAGGTGTTGACTATACTGAGACCTTTGCACCCATAGCCAAGATGAACTCCATGCGCTTGACACTTGCTATTGCTGCAGCTCATGGTTGGGTTGTACATCAGATGGATGTGAAGAGTGCTTTTCTTCATTGTGACCTTGATGAGGAGATTTATATGGAGCAGCCATAGGGTTTCATCCAGGATACTTCCTTGGTTTGCAGACTAAGGAAATCTCTCTATGGCCTTAAGTAGGCCCCCAGGGCTTGGTATGCCAAGATGGATTCCTTTCTTCTCTCTGCAGAGTTCACCAGGTGTCATTCCGATCTGAATGTCTACATTTTGTGACAAGATGACTCTCACTTGATACCTGTGCTCTATGTTGATGACTTGATCATTACAGGAAGTACTGCATCCATCATTAGCAGGGTCAAATCTGCTTTGCATGACAGGTTTGCTATGACTGACTTGGGTCCTTTGCAATACTTTCTCGGGATAGAGATTTCACAGTCACCTTCCGGGATTACACTATCACAGCCCAAGTATGCTCTTGATCTACTTGCACACTTTCATATGGTTGATTGTAAGCCTGCCTCGACTCCCTTTCTTTCAGGAGTCAAGCTTGAGGCTCAGTGTTCTTCTCCACTAGTTGATGCCACTTTGTATCGTCAGCTTGTGGGTAGTCTCATCTACTTGACCCATACACGCCCTGATATTTCATTTGCAGTTGGCATGGTTTTCCGCATCATGCAGGAACCACATGAGCTTCATTGGAAATCTGCCAAATGCATCCTTCATTACATCCAAGGTACACATCACTATGGGATTCACTATATAGCAGGCACAAGACTTTGCTTGGTTGGTTACACAGACTCTGATTGGGCTGGCGATCTTGATGATCGTAAGTCTACTTCCGGTTATAGTTTTCACCTTGGTTCAGGCCTCATTTGTTGGTAGAGCAAGAAGAAACATGCTATTGCTCTCTCTTCGACTGAGGCTGAGTATTGAGGTGTTGTTAACACAACGACTGAGACCATTTGGCTCCAGCAGATTCTCACAAAGTTTGGGTTCACCACTCTATGGCCAACAGTTCTACATTTTGACAATCAAAGTGCTATTGCAATCTCAAAGAACCCGGTCCAACACCAGCCGACCAAACACATCAAGATTCATATGCACTATATCTGAGAGCTCATTTAGGAGTAGGTCATTGACTTGCAATATTGTCCTACAGTGGAGTAGGTTGCAGACATATTCACCAAACCTTTCACCGAGAGTAAGTTACAGTAGTTGCGAGCTCTCTTGGGGGTGCAGGATGTGTCATTAGGGGGGGTCAGCTGACTTCTCCTTCCTCTCTTATGGGGGGGACTTTTTCCTCTTTGAGGTTTTTTCCTTCTTCTTTGAGAGTCTTTTGTACTTTCATCTCTCTTTTGGGGGGGAGTTTTTTCCCACTAGGTTTTCTCCCTTTCTCCATTTATGAGAGATTGCATTGCATAGTTTTTCTTGCATTTGCATATTTTACATGGGTACCTATCATGGCCTAGTAGCTGGGACCCATCTTGCATTATTGACTTGAGTCTTCATTCCCCTAACTTGCACTTAAGGGGGGGTGTTGGTGTAAATAAATATTCATTATGGATACTATTACACTTTACTTAAGTTAACTTAGGATAATTCATCTCTTCGTACTTTGGATTTGAGACACTTAGGGAAGTGTGCACATAGGGATAGAGCTTGTAGGAGAAATTCCATCTTTTGTGGTCTTATTTTGTTGTTACACTCCACATTCGGTGGATCATCCACCTCTTGTGGAATATTATATTATTTCTCCTACCTACCCCTTGTATTTCTTACCTACCCTTATTTCTCATTGAGCCACATGTCATGATTGTGTGCTTGTACATCCATATGGCCTTGCCTATATAAGTAGGCCTATATTCATTGTATGAAAATCCAGTTGATCATTTTCATATTGATGAGAATACAGTTTGTTCTTGTCATTATTTTGTCTCTATTTTAATACTTTTCATTGTGCCCTTGATCTTGGCAAAATCTCACAATTGTCAATGTTATGCTTACCATCAAGAGATATTGTACCCTTACCTTTGATTGAACAAGCTTTTTCATCTCCAAATCTCACTAAGCCTCCATTGTATTCTTGAAAGTTCAAGAATTTACCTTTGTCTCCTGTCATATGATGTGAGCATCCTGAATCAATGATCCATTCATCCTTTACTTCAACTTTAGCTGCCAGGGCCTGTACTACCAGTTGAACAGTAGGTGTCGATTGATCTTCTATTATAGCAACAAAAACCCATCCATTGTCTACTGGATCCTCATCAGAACCATCAGTCACACCTTCATCAACAATGTAACAAGATTTGTCTTTATTCTTTTTAAATCTGTATCTCTGATATTTATGGTTAGGCTTGTATGTTCTTCTAGCTTCTTCTCTTAGTCTAGCATATCTATCAGGGCATCTTGAAGCCATATGACCAATCTTATTGCAATTAAAACATTTAAAGGGTGCTTTACCTTCATACTTACTTCCAACTGGACCTTTAGGCATTTTCCTTGCAAATAGTGCTTCAAGTTCTTCAAGTTCTTCATTTTCTTTCCTACTTTCTTCAAGTTCTCTTGCATAAAAGGCTTTCCAATCAGATTTGTCAAATGATGGAGCAGATGATGTTGATGCTTTAAAGGCCAAATTTGTCTTTATAGTAGCAACAGGACCAAATTCTTCAATTTCAAAGGCTGCAAGTTTCCCAATCAATGTATCCCTAGTAACTAATGTATTAGGCATTGTTCTTAACTCATTTATAGCAGTGACTTTCATTTTATATGCCAGTGGCAATCCTCTTAAAACTTTTGAAACAATTTCATCCTTACTTAAGGTTCCTCCACAACATTTAATACCCAAAATAATTTCATTTACTCTTTCCATAAAAGCAAAAATCCTTTCATCTTCTTCCATTTTCAGATGTTCATACCTGACTCGGAAGCTTTCAAGTTTTGCAAATTTGACTGTGGAATCTCCTTCATTCAGTGTTTCCAAATGATCCCAAATAGCTTTAGCAGTAGACCTATCTGATAGTCCCATGATTTGTTGATCTGATAATGCACTCAAAAGTGCTTCTCTTGCTTTGCAATCACTTTCCTCATCTTTTGTCAAGTTAGCTGGACTAGGCTGACCTTTTATAGCAGCAGTATAACCATTCTTTATAACATCCTAGATGTCTTTTCCAATGCAATTTAGATGTGTCTCCATTCTAATCTTCCATATGCCATAGTTTGTTCCATCAAGTTTAGGATTGTCCTTCCTGAAATAATTAGTAGACATTGGATCTCCTCAAGCTGTTAAACTTCTGCAAAAGAGGACTAAGCTCTGATACCAATTGTTAGGTCCTGGAGACAACTAAGAGGGGGGGGGGGTGAATCAGTTGTCAAATAAATTTAAACCAAAAACAATTTAACCAACTTAATGCTTAATACCGGTAAACCAGTTAAGTATGTCGGTAGACAGTTTTAACAGTTAATTGCTATACCGGTAAGGATTAATGCATGAAACATAAACACAAAGTCATCCACAACACATAACACCAATATTTGTATGTGGAAGCCCTATAAGGGGAAAAACCACAGTGGGAAACCTTACCCACAATCATATGATACTACTACAGATAGTAAGTGTACATAAATGGGGTCTGCACATGCAGAAAGGCCAACAGCCTAGAGCTCACTACTCAATCACAAAATGGGAGTCACACTGACTACAGTTGGATGGTTAAATCCAATAAGAATGTACTGCACAAAATAGCATCTTCATATGCTAGATTCAGTACCAGTGTAATGCTGATATGTTCCACAAAAACCTAGCTTCACCTTCAAATGATGTCTTCATGTATAGCTCTGCTTAATCTCGCATATACCTTCACACAATCCTTTTTCGCATTCCACACTTGATCTTACAAATAAGATCTTACATTTATACCATAACCTAAGACCAATTTTAGTAGGTCCGCTCTAAAAGATATTACAATAAAAATATTTTACAAACAATATAATATCCGATGCAATAACCAATTGAACATGTCGGCTTAATTCATTTACAACAATAATTAATCATCTCCATAGCGTGCCATGTTGATCTGGAAAAGATAAACTTGCTGGTGTAACCCTAGACCTATTTGTCGGTAACAACAAATATGCAACTATGAATATACCAATGAACAAAACTCCAGGACAAGATGTCCAAATGATGTCTTCGAAATAACCATGTGTCTTCCATGCCATTCCAAGTGTCGGTGATCATTATATCTTGCTGGTGTACCAGATACCAATAATTGTGCAATAGTTACTTGCTTGTCGGTGAATGTTACTAGATCTCCAAACTGCCAGAGTTGATAAGAGTTTAGTAGGTGTTGACATCAATGACAAAACCATACCAAAATACCAACACAAACAAGTAAGAAATAAATTCATTTCCAAAGTCTTGTTATTTAATAATTTAGTTTTCTTGTAAGCAATGTGTGAGATTTTTCCAAGATCACGAGCTCAATGAAAAGTAAAAATAGAGAAAAAATATAGAACAAGAATAAATTGTATTCTCATCAATAAATAAATTATCAATAGTTCAATAGTTGTTCATACAATGAAGATGAGCCTGCATATATAGGCAAGGCTATATGGATATGTGAGCATACAAACATGACATGTGGCTCAATAAGAAACAAGGGTAGGTAGGAAATAGGTGTGGTAGGTAGGAGAAACAATAAAATATTTCACATGAGGTGGATCACCCACCAAAGGTGGAATTATCACTCCATAATAAGTGGATATGATAGAGTAGTAACAAGATCAACACCATAAAAGGTGGAAATTCTCCTACACACACTATCCCAATGTGGACAAACACCCAAGTGTCTCATACCTAAACTACTATGAAATGAACTTTCCTAAGTAAAATTAAGTAAGGTGTAATAATATCCAACATGAATAATTATTTACACCAACACCCCCCCTTAAGTGCAACTTAAGGCAATGCACTAAAGTCAACAATGCAACTAAGCAATGAAATATGGGTCCTGGCTACATGGCCATGTTAGGTACCCATGTACAAATGCAAATGGATGAAAACCAATGCAATGAAATCTCTCATAAAGTGAGGAAAGAGAGAAAAACCCAATTTGAAAAAACCCTCCCCTAAAAGAGAGATGAAAGCTATACAAGAGAACTATCGTAAAAGCATGTGAGGAACAAAACCCCATTTGAGGAAAAAGTCCCCCCCATATGAGAGAAGAAGAGAATCTAGGTAGACCCCCCTCAATTTAGAATCTACACCAATGATAGAAGCTTGATGATGTATGAAGAAACTTCTCCACAAACATCAAACAACATTCCTCCCCTTACGAAGAAACAAAACCAAAGGTGTATCCATAAAGTCTCCCCAATCATGAAGGGAAGATGTAGGAAAAAAAACCCATGATGAATGAAGTCTCTGAAAAATGCTCAAGTGTCCCCATGTCGATGCTGAAAGATACCCCCTCCAAAGGTGATGAACTGCTCCACACATAAAGAGACCTCCTCCAATTATTGTACATAAGTATCCACAATTATATCAACCTCGAAAGAATGATCATGTAGAGAATGAACAAGAGGGTCAGAGTGTTCCCTTGAAACAATTGAAGAAGAATCATCTTCATCAAAGAGAAGATGAATATCATCAATGATGTTTCCCAAATCTGCAATGTAGGATTCCAGAAACAAACCTGCAATGTCTGTCAAGTAATCATCCCATGAAACTAAAGCTGGAAGACATGAAATATCCTACTGCATTGAATCACATGAAGGCAAAATTGTCGCACTATCTGCATCATCAGGTGCAATAGGTGATGTGATATCAATATGAGGAGATGGAATGCAAGACTCAAGAATGGGTTCACATGTTAGAATCCCCATGTTCAAGTGCCCAAAGTTCTCCTCAAAATCTAAATCATCACAAGAAGTGTGATCAACATGTGTAGAATCAACATATGTGAAATCATCCTCAACAACAAAATATAAAAAGGAATATAACTGAGATGCATGATCAGCCACCCCAATCGCAATGATAGCTCGAGTCTCCAAGTCTCTAAGGAAAAATGACTTAGGTGTGAACTCCACAATTCTCTTAGTTGTGCCATGTGTGATTTTATAGATGGAAAAGAGATTGTTTGTTAAAGGGGGCACACACAACATATAATTGAAGGAGTTATCCTTGATGGAAATAGTTCCTTTCCCAATCACATCCATGTATGTATGATTGCCCATCAAAATCTATGGCATGGTGCAAGGTTCAAATGAAGAGAACATAGACTGCAAAGATGCCATATGTAAGAAACCCTGAATCAAGAAGCCATCCCCCTGAATCATGACTTGTAGTAGCACAAAGAGATTTTCCTTTTCTTGTCCCAAAAGAGTGAGTCTTCCCACTTGTAGAAGCCATGAATTCTTGTACTTTCCCTTTTGATTGTGAGGAAGTCGAAGTTGATGAAACCTCCTTCTTGTAGGCATTAGGCAAATCAATGTTGTGCTTTTTGAGGATATGTGAGAGCTCATCAATCTTCTTAGAATGGCAACGATGCTCCTCATGACCAAAATTTTCACAATAGGCACAAGTAGGTCTCTCCCTCTTTGGTGAATTGTCCTTCTTGGAAGAGGATGAATCTCCTTGTTGTGGAGAAGATGGTGCTTTGTCCTTAGGCTTTGATTGCCATTTCTTCTTGTTTGAGTTTGTGTGGGAGAAAAAGTGACACTAAGCAAACATGCCCTAATCTCACTTTCAAGCACACATTTGTGGAATACGAAAGAGCCTAGAGGTATCACACAATTGGCTACTTCTTCTTGTGGAAGAGAGAGCCACGGGCTACCTATTAGGATTTCTATTCCTTTGTTGTAATTGAAAGATGAAATGATGCAAGTTCAATCCCTAACCCCAAAGTGCAAGTATAAACTAATGACAAGATTGCAAAATTGAACTTAAATAATGAAAAGCTATAAACACAAGGACAAGACAAGAATGCAAATGCGTACCCAGAGTTAAAATCTGAGTGAAAATGTTCGAGATGGGGGCGCGGGCGCCACTGTCCTGATTCTGCTCCTGAAACTACTGTTTTTGCAACCTGAAAAGCTGTCAGAAAGTTGCTGAAAGTTGCTGTCTGACAGAAGGACCAGGGCGCCCAGCGCCCCTGTCCCAGGGACCAGGGCGCCCCACGCCCCTGTCCTAGCTTTCTGGACTGGAATTTGGTGTGTTGTTCTGTCTCAGTCTGCTTCTTTCGGATCTGCAACTTGCGGCGTCGTCCGAGTCCTGAAACCTACACTTATATCTGAAAAGGTGTTTGGGCGGCTATATAGGGTTTTGCATTAGTCAAACCCCCACTTCGGTGATTTCCACCTCCACGAATAGCCAAGTTGTATTGTAAAATGTATTGTGTGTGCAGACCTAGTGTGTGTGCAAGGTCCTTAAATGCAAGAAAGCAAACTAGAGAAACCTAGAAAGTAAACCCTAATTGCTTGTAAATGATAATGTAAATGCTCTAAATCAAGATGCAAAGTGATCTAAAGCATGAATAAAGGATATATTGAAGCTTATGCAAAGACATGAAAACAACATGAAATCATACCCAACCCTCAAGGGAGGAGTACAAGCCAATCTTCAGTCGGTAATCTCCTATTGTTCTTCAATGTCTTCCAAGCCCTAAAATGGATGAATGAAATTGAATGAATGCTTGATAGATGGATGTTGAGTGTTGTTGACGTCTTCAAAGATCTTCTCTTTCGCTGCATATGAGGTCCTGAAAACCAAAAATTTGGGTCCTTTCAAATGAAGAAAGAGAGCTCTTAAGTAGGAAACCCTAGGTCGTAATTTCATCTTTTGGCCGACCTAGAGATTGAATCTCCTGCCAATTTCTTGGGGTTAAGCTTTATTTTATGATTGGATCGCGCTCCTAAAATTTTGGGAAAAATGTCCGGGACCATGTTGCACTCCGGGCGCCATGGTCCCGACAACTTTTCACCAAATTTTCAGGGCCGTCAGATATGATGATTTTAGAGAGAATCCCGAAGTTACAGGTGATTTCGAGATGTTTTGACCCCCGAAATCAAGCCCCCAAGTTCAAAATAGGACCTAATTAGGGTTTTTGATTAAATGATGTATAGGAGGAATAAAATGAAAAGGGCACACTTTAATGAAAGGGCCCAACTTTATGATGTAGGAAATGATGAAATAGAACCTTAGACCTAATTAATTTAATTAATTAAGTGCTAAAGGGGAAATGTAATGCAAAATGTAAAATGCGCCAAGGCGGGTGCTAAACTAGGTGTGAAATTGTACCACCCTAGCAAGTGCGTACAATTTACGACGCTACAGAGTTGTCCTTTCCTTGATTTCCTTTGTTCCCTTGATTTTCCACTAATACTTGAGACTTACAAGTCATAAGAGTACCCATGCTTATCAACTTAGTTTGTTTGTTCCATCATCAAAATCATATTTTCTAGTTGTCCAAATCCTTCTAATTATTGGAGCAGGAGTTTGGACCTCTGAAGCGGCTCACACACATATGGTTCCTAGTAGAGATATGCAGTTTACCATGGGGAGTTTTCATGGAAATTAGTGCTTGGCTTCCCCAAAGAAGTGAGTGTCGAGGGTGGAGCCAGTGGGGTCAAGCACCTAGATATCCGCTTTGAATAGCGTAGCCTCGGGGAGAAACCCCATGTGAGATTCAACAATTATTGTCTCGACCTGCCATAGGACTTGTGCTTGCTTGTGCATTTTTATTTTCCAAACATTGTGTCTTTTGTGTCTACAAAATGTTCTCAAAATGGTCAAAAACTTGAAAAATCATCATCTTGAAATGAGTCAAAAATCTGAGAGCTTGCTGATAAACTGAAAAATTCAATTAAACAGTGTGAATCATGCTTTTGCAGTGCAGAGCAATGATTTTGCATGTTAAGACATCGCTTTTACCCAATAGTACAATGCATTTGAGTCTTAGGATCATGCATTTGTCAAACTGGACAACACTTTTGCAATAGAAACAATGCATTTAAAACTTAGGTTCACCCCTTTATAGCTACAGAGAAGTGCTTTCACTCAACAAAATAGCGCATTTGTTGTACAGGACAGAGCTTTTATTCAACGGGATAGCACATTTGTTCCAATGCATCTATAATAGTAACCCTTTTCCAATATCGGAGAAAAATTTCAACATTAGTTTTAGATACCCTTTTTTAAGGAGATTCATTTTCAACTGGAATAGATTTTCAAACTATTCAAACAATCAGGTTTATCAATCAAATAGGTCATTTCCCAAAAATTCCATAAGCATAAACATTCAACAAGTTATTGATTCAACCATCTCAAGCGCAAAATCATCATCACAATCAGTTTCTCATCATGATACATCAAATCCTTTATCATGAAACTAGATCATATCAATTTTTGTTCATCATCTTGGATATATCATTCCTATTTGACCTAGGTTATATCAAAATCAAATTTGCACTCACTTTGGAATCAACCAACTTGAAAATCATTATATGCTTATATGACTTTTTGATATCGCCTCAAGAAAAAGAAACCTAGTTGTAAGGCTATCTTGAAGAAGAGGAGATTCTTATACATCAACAACAAACTTTTGTTAAAACAAAGAACATTCCTACACCATTTTCATAACTATCTACATGGTTACGGAATAGAGTTTGATAGAGAAACCTTACAAGCACGTGCTTTTCAACAAAAATATCCCTTATCTCAACGCACTAATAGGGGTGGTAGAATCAACTTAACTTATCTTCCTAAACCAATGATCACCTATTGATTTGAATCTAAAAAATCAACACTTGGGAAGTTTAAATCAATCATATGCCAGTTTGGACTAGAGCTCAACACGAGCAATTGAGAAGACAACAAAAATAAATGGAAGAAGAAAATTCAATATTTTAACCATTTGGATACATAGATGTTGATGAAGCAGTCAATAATACCATTAGAGACCTTGAGAAAGATTCCAGATTTGACAAACTAATGGAAAAACTTTTGGAAAAACAAAAACAAAAGTATATCCTAATGCTGGCAAATTCAGGAGCAAAATTGCCACCAGGTTTGAACGTGTAAAGCTTGAAACAAGATGTAGAAACAAGCCATAATCAAAACACTAATGATCACAATGATGATGACTTGAATCAGGTAAACCACAAAGAAATAAGAAGAAATAGAGAAGAAAAAAGAGGAGATAGGACAAGAAGAGATCACGATGACACAAGGAACCAAGATGAAACAAGAAGAGAGTAAAGTGAGAGAAGAACTTATGAGGATGCAAGGAGAACCCATGTTGATAATCCTCTATTAACTCTCACTCAACAAATGCAAACTTTGCAACAACAAATACAGGATATGCAGAATGGAACAAGTTCCAAGAAATATTCATTGGAGGACATTTGCCCATATCCTTTTGACAAGAATTTAAACATGATCATTCCCACAACGTTGTCAAATCCCAAAATACAATAAATATGATGGGAATCTGATCCTCAAGATCATATCAGGGAATTTTGCACTAAGTATGGAGTTTGCACACAATGAAACTTACCTGATGCATCTATTTCCTAGAAGTTTAAGTGGGCAATCAATGAAATGGTTCTCAAGATTTCCATATGGGATTAAATCTTTTGAAGAGCTTGTGAACAAATTCATCTCACAATACTCTTACAACATAAGAAATGAGATAACAATGCTAGACCTATGCAATATCAAACAAAATAATGGTGAACCTTTCATGGTTTTTCTACAGTGATGGAGATGATTGTTTAATAGGTATCCAAGAGATGTACCACATCAAGAGAAAATGGACATATTCATTGATAATCTTACCAGTGAAATGAGTTATAGACTCAAACTGCAATGTTCTCCTAGTTTCACAAAAATGATTGAAAATGGTCTAAAGATAGAAGATGCAATGATAAAGAAGGGAGAGTTAAAACTCTACAATAATTCCTCTAACAACAATCACAAGAACAAAATAATTGGTAACAATAACAATGACAAACCTAAATTCTAGTCAAAGAAAAGAAATGTTACCAATGGAAGAAATGATGATAACAATGGTGGCAAACAACAACCAATATTTAACTTATCAAGCCAAGTGCCAAAAAACAACAATCAAGAGAACAGTAAACCCAAGTCTTTCTTCTCCAATCCCCATAGGAAATTCACAAACATTGGAGAACCATTAGAATCAACTTTAAAGACTCTTCTTGCAAATAAATTGATTGCCTTACCAAAAGCAAGAAACTATGAGCCTCAAATCAAACCGAGTTGTTGGAATGACAATCATTTTTGCAACTATCATCGAAACAAAGGACATCAAACCAATGATCGTCAAAGATTAAAGTACCTTATTCAAGACTTAATTGATAATAGAGCTATCATAATGGATGATCATAAAACAAATGAATCACATCTAGCATTCAAAATTCCACTCCCAAATTATGAAAATGGTGAACAATCTAAACTAAAGAGTGACAAGGGCAAAGCCAAGGTAAACTATACTTGCACATATGATGATGTGGTAAATGTCATCATTGTCAAAGACAAAACACCTTCAGAATCGATCAACACCATTACTAGAAGCAAAGCAAAGGTTACATTTCCAAGTACAATGAATGAATCAACATCCACTTCAAGATAATACAACTTAGTGGAACAATTATAAAAGATACTTGCCCAAATATCAATTTCGGAGCTCCTAAAATTTCACCTATGCATAAGGAAATATTAGAGAGAGCTCTAGCAGAAACAACGATTTTAAAAGACCTGGATGTAGATCAATTCTAAAACATGGTGGGACACCTCATAGCCCCTCATTGCTTATCCTTTTCTAAAAATGATGACGCATCCTTACAACACCCTCACAATGCTGCCCTACATAATAATTTCACCATTCATACAACCCGTGTCAAATGCGTACTCATAGATGGTGGAGTTGGCTTGAATATTTGTGCATTAAGTTTAATAAAAGCTTTGGGATATTCAAAGAATGTAGTAGATCCAAAGAAGAAAATAACTATCAAGGCTTATGATGAGGAAGAGCATTCTTCTAAAGGGATTGTGGTGTTGCCAATCAAAATAGGACTAGTAGAATGAGATACATTGTGCCAGGTTCTAGATTTGAATATATCTTATAACACTCTTTTGGGAAGACCATGGATTAATGACATGCAAGCAGCTCCTTCTACATACCATCAGTGTGTTAACTTTTCTCATAATGGACAAGAAATCACTATATTAGCAATAATCTAAAACCAATGCAAGATGCAAGGGTTCCACATAATAGAGAAGCATTATGTCCCACCAAGGAAACTCAAGAAATATTATGGCATAATTTTGAGAAAAAGATCAAATTAAATGATGAAAGAATGGGAAAGTACTCTTTGAATAACTTAACACTTTCACCTAAATCATATGGAAAACCTACAAATGCTCAATCATAGATCCAACATAAATCAATTGAAATGTTTGATGGAGCATTTGCTAGAGATGGAACACTTTCAAAGAAAATTGAAGACAAGGATATTCTTAGCTGGCTATACAAAGATGAAAACAAAACAATAGAAACAGCTAAATAAGTCATTATTCCCATAGAGAAATATGCCAATAGTTACAAAATCATGCAATGGATGGGATATGAAGGAAAAGGACCAATTGGTAAGCGCCAAGAAGGTATTTTAGAACCCATTTGTCCTCACACATAATCTAAGAAAGATAAATCAGGACTTGGGTATTCTAAATCAAAACAAAAGCAACACATTTATCAACATCCCAAATGGAGAAATAAAGTGACTCCTAAAGAAGAACCATTGCAAGAAAGGTTACATCAAGCAGCAGAAACAAGAAGAATATGAGAGACAATAGGAAGAGATTGCTATCTAAAGAGAAGAAGAATCTTACAAACAATTCCAAAGAATATAAGCAAGCATGGAACCTGATCAAGATATTCCAGAAACAGTAAAAGAACAGATGGCAAAAATCAAAGAACTATTCTCACCATATAGCATTCCTGTCAGATATAGTGGTGTGATTATAGATAATGATTTAGAGATAGATTCCAATGAATATGAATGGGGTCCAGATCCATTATCCAATGTATCAAGTAAAGATAATGATGAGGAACAAATTATTATTATAAGTAATGACACATTTTCCATACAACAAAGAAGAGTGCTATAAAGAAGGCAAGAAGAAATCAGGATCCAAAGAAAAGAGGCATATGCAAGACAACAAAGACAAGAAAATGAGAAGAATCAAGAAGTGGCAACACAAGGAACACAAACAGTCATTAATCAATCATCAGAAGAAAAATAGAATATCAGGTATATATCAAACATTGAGAAAGAAACACCAAGATGTGGAAGAACTCTAGGATAACTAATTAAAAGTCAAGCAGGAATGACTATTAGTTGGGAAGAAGCTGAGTTAGAGAGAAGGCAGAAGCTAGCAAAGAAAACAGCAACAAAATCCTCTACGCCATGTACATAAGTATGTCAACTTCAAGCCACAAATGAATCTGATTAAATTGACCCAGAGGGAATCTGTAGTACCAAATATGTATGTGTTGATACAATTCATTCGTTTGAGGGACAAACGTCAAATAATGAGTCACTTGAGAGCGAATCGCAAAATACCCATCTTGACTTCGTTAGAGCCAATTGGAAAGCACTTGGGAGAGATTATCCTCAAGAGAGTTCTATCTATGACATCACCTACTCAACACCAAATTATGACTACTATGTCATGAATATTGAAATACCCAACAATGATGAAGACTATGACCTACCCATGCTTCATCCAGAACTGATTGACTGGGAAAACATTGAAAACCCTGAATTTGATATCTTTTCCAATGATCATGCCTTAGCTATATATATTAACTTCATTGAACCAATCACACTTAATATATCTTCTACTGGTGAATCAAGTAATGCTTCTTGTAGTCAAGAGGGTGCCAAACTGTCCAGCCACAAAATTGAAATAAAATAAGGAAAAAGACCTAGTGCTGAAAACCATTTCATGACAACACTAGATCAATCAAGAGGAAAAATAAAAGATGTATGTGATGGTAAGAACCTCCTTCAGGTTTGACACCATCCCTACATATTTTCAAGAGAGATCTTCTATATTAATAGAGATAACAGAAGAAATAAACATTGGCACATCAAAGGATCCCAAGGTCCTTCATCCTATTGCATCATTATCAGATGAAGAAAAGAAATACTACATAGAGTTCTTCAAAAAAAGACAAATAAATATTGCTTGGTCCTATGCAGACATGCTAGGACTTTATCCAAATCTTATCATGCACCATCTCAATGTAGATCCAAAAGAAAAACCAGTTAAGCAAAAGCTAAGGAAGATGCATCCACATATCGCTCTCCTTGTCAAAACAAAGCTGAAGAAACTATTAGATGTGGGTTTCATAAGACTTGTTGCTTATCCAGAGTGGGTTTCAAGCATTGTACCAGTGTCAAAACTAGATTAAAGCATAAGATTCTACACTGACTTCATAAGTTTGAACAAATCATATCCTAAAGATGATTTCCCACTACCCAACATTGATATAATTGTAGATCTATCAACAGGTCATGAGATGTTTTCCTTAATGGATGGATTCTCGGAGTACAATCAAATAAAAATTGCCCCTGAGGATCAAGAAAAGACAACATTCACTTGTGCATGGGGTACCTACTATTGGAATGTCATGCCATTTGGGCTTAAAAATGTAGGAGCAACTTATTAGAGAGCCATGACAACAATTTTCCATGACATGATGCATACCAAGATCTTTGATAGGCTTGAACAATATCACTTAAGATTAAACCCAAAGAAATGTGCATTTGAAGTAACCTCAGGAAAACTCCTTGGGTACATTATATCAGCAAGTGGAATCAAAGTATACCCTGAAAAAGTAAAATCTATCATGGAGATGGAGTCACCTAATAATATAAGCTAGTTGTGCTCTCTACAAGGGAGATTGCAGTCAATTAGAAGATTTGTTTCTTAGCTAGTAGATAAATGTCATCCCTTCACTCACTTATTACACAAGAATGTTCTATTAAAATGGGATCATAAATATGAGGAAGCTTTCATGCAAATCAAGGAATATCTGGCAAATCCTCCAGTATTGGTATCACCAATCAAAGGGAAACCATTGTTGCTTTACATTTCAGCGACAAATGTATCACTAGGATCTCTCTTAGCACAACATGATGAAGAAGGAAAAGAAAGAGAAGTATATTATATCAGAAAAATACTTGTAGGCTATGAATTGAACTACACATGAAGAGAAGATATGCCTAGAAATTGTATTTACAACTCAAAAATTGTGACATTATATGCTGACTCATTCTATGAAATTGATAACAAAAATAGATCCATTGAAGTATTTGCTAAGAAAGCCAACATTGACAGGTATATTGACCAAATGGATTATGATACTAAGTGAGTTTGACATAGAATATGTTGACCGGAAAGCTATCAAAGGACAAGTAATTATTGATCAATTGGCTGAAGTACCCCTACAAGATGGCACACCATTTCATATTGAATTTACTGATGCAGAAATTCTGACAGTTAGCACAAATTTTTGGGAGTTATACTTTGATGGCTCCTATACACAACATGGATTGGATGCAGGAATATTATTCATAACACCTCAAGGCCACACAATTATAAAATCATATAGATTATGATTCCCATGTACAAACAACACTACAGGATATGAGGCATTGGTCATTGGGATCAAAATGGCCATTGAATGGAACATCAAGGAACTACATGTTTATGGAGATTCATAGCTCATAATCAACCAGATAAACAATGATTATCAAACCAAAGATGAGAAGTTGATTGAATATTTTAAAGAGAACTTTGAAGAAATATCATTCCCTCATATCCCAAGGAATGAGAATAAATTGGCAGATGCAATGGCTATAATAACATCTCTTTTATAGAACCAAGAGAATCAACAATGTTACAAATTCCTAGTGGAAGATATCTTGCATCCTACTGTTGAGTCCCAAGATGCCCACATGATTTTCCACATATATGGAACTAATCAATCCTTATAGCCAAACTTATCGATACCTAAAGGAGAATATCCTTCCCCCAGACTTATCCCGCAATTAGAAAATTAATTTTATCCATTAGTCATCTCATTATACTATCATTGTTGATACTTTATATAGACGAGGTCTAGATAGCACTCTACTAAGGTGTCTCGAATAGGAGGAATCTGAGAAAGTTCTCAACAAAGTCCACGAAGGTATTTGTGGCACACACTCAAGTGGATTAATGTTGGCTAAGAAACTTATTCAATTGGGTATTATTGGCCTACTATCTATGGAGAGAGATTCATTTACATATGCCAAGAAATGCAAACAATGTCAAATCCATGGGAATTTCATCCATGCACTAGAACAAGAACTGCATCCTGTGGTAGGATCATGGCCATTCTCTCAATGGGGACTTGATCTAGTGGGTAAGTTAAATCCTTCATCTTCTAATGGACATAAGTAAATTTTGACTACTACTGAGTATTTTACTAAATGGATTGAAGTAGTGCCTTTGACAAAGGTGACAGAAAAGAAAATATCATCATTCATATTGAACTACATAATCCATCGCTATGGAGTCCCTATGACCATCATCACTGATAATGGGAGGCCAGTTAAGAATCAAGATGTGAAGGAACTATGTGAGCAATTTCATATCCAGCATACATTCTCAACACCATATTATCCATAGGGAAATGGCCAAGTTGAGGCATCAAATAAAACAATCCTAAATATCTTGAAGAAAACAATCAATAAAGATGGTAAGGACTGGCATGTTTAGTTAAATCTTGCTCTATGGGCATACCGAACTAGCATTTATACACCAATGAGGGAAACTCCATATTGCCTTGTGTATGGATCAGAAGCAATATTACAAGTAGAAGTAGAGATACATTCTCTATATGTGTCCTTGAAAGGTCTTATCCTAGAGGAAGAATAGCAAGTCTCTAGGCTTCAAGAACTTGAGCTGATTGAGGAACGTCACCAAAATGATTCTAATCATTTAAAAGAATACCAACAGAGAATGGTGAGAAGCTACAATGACAGAGTTAAGTCACAAATTTTTAAAATTGGAGATCTAGTCCTAAGAGAAAATCCACACAACCAACAAGATTGAGAAAAGAAAGGTAAATTTGAGCCAAATTGGTTGGGTCCCTTTGTTGTGGTAGCATCATATGGTTCAGGAGTATACATATTATCTACACTAGAAGGTGATTGGTTTGATGAACCTATCAATACTATGCATCTAAAGAAATTCTATGCTTAAAAGTATCAGCAAAAAATACCAAAAAACAATGAAAAAGCAAAAAAAAAGTCTAAAAAACATAAAAGTAGCAAAAATCCCTAAAAAGTATAAAGAGAAAAATACAAAAATAGTGTAAAACAATGAAAACAGTAAAAAAAAATCAAATATATGGAAAACTGCAATAAATTTAGATGGTAAAAACTTGGTAAACATGAGCTATCTAAAAGTGGGTTCTTCCATCTATGAGATCACTTTTCGCATCTATCCATCCTATCACATCTATCCATCCTAGCATATCCATTTCATCTATCGTATCCATTTCTCTAAACAATTAGTAGGAAATATGTAGCTTATTAACAGTTATCAATATTTGACATACTTAGCGTAGTCATTGTCATGGATTTTATCAAAGTGAATCATGTATGCATCGCATCCCACCATGGTTTGGATTATCCTTTGTAAATTTTGTTTCCATTGGGGGTAAAATCCTAAAACCTTTGCCAAGGGAATCTTTAATAGCTTTGAAAAATCTAAAAATATTCAAAAACTTAGAAAAACCAAAAACACCTAGGGTTTTGAAACAGACAATGAGCAACAAGGCAACAAAGATCAAGACATTTGTAACAATTGAATCATGAAACTCATAATGCAAAGATTCAACCAGCAAGTAATAAAGTATTATCAATGATCATTCATAAAGATGATTATATCAGTTAATGACTATGAGAACATATGTATGACATACATGATTCAATGTTTATATCTCAATTTTTGCTAATCATGTCCCCTGTGAACCTCGATGATGTTCATGGCTAGAGGAGCTATGATGGGGTATGTATATTTTCTTAATTTGTTGTTTGCAGTTTATCTATTAGTAATGTGTGTAATTCCCACACTTGAGAAGACTCTTATTATATTTTGATAGACTTCATTAGACATTTATTTTGTGTGATGGATTCGATAGACTTGTTTGGATTCACATGATGCATACATGTATTTTGGCTTTTATATGTGTTTCATTGATGAACATCGATAGACATTGTACATTTCATGATTTTAGATATTATGGATTTGTGGTCATGCTTCGTTGTGATCTTATGTGATTAGATATCATGATGATGTTTCATTGTTACATGTATTTATGTCATGTTGATGCATAGATGGATATCACTGATTATTGCTTATGATGAGATGAACATACTAACCCCAGTTTTGATTTATGTAAGATGTATTTCTCATTGTTTAACTATTATTTGATTGTATGTGTGGGGAGTCAACATCACATCACTCATTGTGAGTGGGATGTGTCATTGAGATATTCCTCCACTTGTCTTCTATGTATGTATATATATGCACATGTATCATTTTGTGGTTGCAGGGTTGCAGGTACTAAGAAATTCATTTCTCCTGGGCAACTGGGTGGAGCTCCCCTGGCTTGACAGGTGTGAGCGTGCCTCTTCCCAATGGCATATGTGGTTCGAAGATGTTGTTGGTTCCCTTCCTGCACTCTAGGTCTAGGTTTAGCGTCGAGTCCTTGTTATCAATCTTGGCAAGTTCGTCATGTCGCCATCATCATCATGACTTGTGAGTATATGTGGCATGGTTGGTTGATCATTCAATTATTTTATTTTAGTTGCTCAAGTAGTGACTGATTTATTATTTAGTATATTTAAATTCTGGCATTTGTTTGACTGTGTTGAGTGTTTGCTTGATACTAGTTATAGCCTCATTAGTAATTTTGTGATCCTAAAATTATTAAAATTTAACGATTTTTAATTATTTGCTATTTTTCGTGTTATTGACTTTATGGTCATTTAGCGATTTCAATTTTTAATTATTCGCTTGCCTTGATTACTTAATTATATTATTTATTTAATAATGGATTTGATTTAATTCGGTTGGAAATTGAGGAGTCAATTACTTAATGAAACTAGTTGTTTGATTTTAAATATATATATATATATATATATATATATATATATATATATATATATATATATATATATATATATATATCCCGTATAATGAAATATGAGAATTTGAATATTTTATTCTACTCTATTTTCTTTCTCTTGGAAAAAATAAGGGAGCTAGGGTTTTAATTCATTTTTGGGGGAAATTTTCTCTTCATTATTTTCTTTTGGTTTTTTGGATTTCTGGTTGGAAAAAGAGGGCATTGGCTGGGGAATTGGAAAGATTGAAGATTTTGTTGAAGGATTGTGTTGCTGCCTAGATTTCCTCCTCTCCATTTACTGAATAAGAGGTAGGGTTTTTGCACCTTCTTTTTGTTTTTCTCTTTTCTTTTATGAGTTGGTAATGAAATTTAGAGATTGAAATCTCCATTTCTCCCTCTTGGATGCCTGTGTTGTTTGCAAATCAATGGGTTTAAAATCTGATTTTTGTTTCCAAGATTTGCTTGCAAAAATTGTTGTTGTTTCTCTTAATCTTGTTGGGTAATAATTCAATTTTAAAACCTCAGTTTGAGAAATGGATTTAGCTAGAATGAAAAGAAAAAAAAAAAAGAGAAAACCCTCCTTTTGAATTTTTAGCCGAGAGTGGATTTTGACTGGGTTGTGAGAATGAAAGCAAGAAATTTTGATTTCATAGCAACTTGCCTTGTTTTAAAATCTATTGTTATTTCTCATTACTCTTAATGCTTTGTTAAAAAAAAAATTGAATTTCGGGGTTGCAGTCTTCATTTTTTATCAGCCTATTATGAATCCCCATTTCTTTCTTCCCTTGCTACTGCTGCCCTTTCTTTTACTAAAAAACTGTGTTTTTTTGTTTTTTTTTTAAAAGAGATTTTAAACAAATCAAGTTTTTTATTTTAAAAGAATTTAAAACAAAGAATTTTTATTTTTTAAAAAATTTGGCCACATGGTGGCCTGGTGCTGCCAACACCACCCACCACGTGGTGGGTGGGTGTTGAGCCACCACTACCACTACATGGTGGAGAGTGGGGAGGGGGTGCAACCAACATGATGCATCTATTCTGGCTCCAAAATGACAATACAGATTGACTTACACACATGTTAGTCACGCGTTTTACACCGTCGATTTTGCTATAAATGGCTGTGATTGACTAACACGTCGCTATCACGCTATACGAAAGGTCTGTTTTGGAGCCAGAATAGCTTCGCCCCAGCCAACATCCCAATTCCTCCATTTTATTTTATTTTTGTTTTAATTAAAATTTATTTTATTTTGTTTAAATTAAAATTTAATTTATTAAATTTTAAATATATATATTTATTTTAATTTATATTATTTAAAGGTAATTTATTATACTCAAACAATATTTTTAATTCATTTTATTTTAAACGCAATTTATTTCTAATGAAAATGTAATCTATTTTTACGTTGAATAAAATGTGTTTTTTTTTAATTTAAAATGGATTTTAAACAACAATATATATATATATATATATATATATATATATATATATATATATATATATATATATATATATATATATATATATCTTTTGTTGTTTAAAATCCATTTACGTCATTGGTAGATATTAAGTTAATGGTTTTAATTGGACAAAAGCATTAATAATATTAAATGATAATGGATATCATATAACTTATATTGATAATGGTTTTATATATGGATATCGTCATTATGATTGGAGATTGTCCATTGAGTCCTCCTTTTTCAATTAGAGTCTTTTTCAGTTTAGGTTTTGCATCCAGAGGCCGTTTATGTCATTTGCTTATGAACCAATGGTTATTGTGAATTTATCTTTTACTTGTGTATCATGAGATTTATTTTCCATCTTTACATGTCCACATGATGAATTTTCCATGAGGAAGAAATAACCATACCATTGATATTGTGGTAGCGAGTGTGAAGACCTTGCGATGTTGATATGTTTTAGTGCAATGATGTCATGAGTTCGTTATGTTTCCTTGGTTGAGAGGCTCATTCTTATGCATGTGTTGTTGTTCAGTCTTTTGGGTACATGTGTGTGTCATGGTTTGGCAATGTTGGCATTGTATCTAATTTTTACTTGTGTAAGAGCCTCTCGTTTCATTGTTTCGGATCCATGTAGAGGGAGTGGGCTCCTTTATGACACCCAGGGGTCATGAGAGATATAATTTCATGAGATTCCTTGTAATGATGCGTGAAGTCTAGACCTTTTGGGCATAAGGGAGTTTACCATATTGTAATCAATTGATGACTAATTAATGAATGGGTATGGGTAGTTAGATAATTTTAAAAGATAATAACTTATCAGTGCCTCATGACTCAATCCTAGGGAGGATGTTTTAGTCTGAGCATGGGAAGACCATGGAGATGGTAAGCTAATCTCCCTTGGTCTCTCTCTCAAGGTTGAGATGGCTCTGCATGCCATAGGCTAGTGCCTTGTTCTTGGTTGGCGTGTGATGACACTCCCTCGTACATGTGAGTCTTTTGTTTATTTATGTACTCTTCTGTGTATGATATTTTATGGGCCTTTGGAAACCCCTTTTTTTCTTCATATTTTCTTGGTGCATGGATATGTGTATGGAGGATATTTGTGTTAGTCTTCTTGGTAAAGATTCAACCTTGTTTAGTGTACGAGATGGGACCTAGTGACATCTCCTAGCTCGGGGGGTGGTTCCTTGTAGGTTCCACTTTGGTCGGGTGGTTGGATCTTTTTGCCATTGGGGTTTTTCCCTCTTCTTCATGTTGTTTTCGTACATGAACTTGGAGCCTTTTTCATGCTGACTTGAACCCTTGGAGCAAATTCATTTTTTGTACATATTTTTGGTGGATAAACTCAACCATATAGTAATCTAAAAATGTTGTTTAAGAAGTGAGTGATTACTCATGATTGCAACGCCATGTAAAAACAATCTATAAGTATTCATGAGTTACTTAGTAGGTACATTCAAATGGACATAATAACATGAGTTAATTAATGTAAGTAGAAAGGAAGAAGAAAATGTCATACCCTTGCTAGTAATGTCTTATCATTGTTAATTATGTATATTCCTTAATTTGAATTTATAGAACATGAAAGAATTGTCATGCTTAGAATATAAGATAGGATAGTTAGTTATAATTGAAATGTATCTTTTCAAATTGTTAAATCGGCAATACGATTCTTTATGTGGTAGTTAAATGTTAATTAGTAGATATGTAGATATGATGGAATATGGATGTTATTACTCCTTTTCATGATATTTCTTAGCAATGGATTGAATTAATGCTTGCACTTTCAATATTTTCATATGAATATGGATGTAGACTAAGTAGATGTTAGCATACATTTATGAGATCAATGATATGATCAATGGCAATAAACAAAGAACCTTTACTATCAATGGTAAAGCATGTGTAATACAAAATTCTTGAAGATGTTGTTAAATGCATGAAACTAGAACATCATTGAGGCTGAAAATTATTTGAGACGTAGTAATGGACATCATTAGGAGCTAAAAGTGAATTTATATAATTGTGGTATGGCTGCCATAAAATTAATGTTGCATGCATAGCATTATAAACATGTATATTGCATAAGTAGGTTAATGAGCATACCTTGCGAGATGCATTGATTAGTGAACAACAATAGTAGCATATTCTGAGAAGCATGTGATATAAGTTAAAATTGCATACATGCATTTGTAGATGTGTTACATGGTAAGGTTAAATCATTAGAATCATAGAGATGAATTAATATGTTAATGGTAAACTAAATGGATTGATCTTAAACCGTAAATTGGTGTAGGACTTAGTAGTGACGTCAATACGTTGAGGATATGTTGAAACCTTGTAATGACTTCACCTGTGTTAGTAATATAATATAGGGAGAAATAGATAAACACTTAGCGTTGTATTTTAAACTATTGAACTAAATCATTAACTTAGTATCTAAATTGAGTTATATGTAACCTTGTTAGTAAACAAAAACAAATTTATTCTTCTTTTGGACCTAGTTGTAGTAAGTTTCCCTGGGGTTTGTTGTTGGGTGCTACAATGTGTGTACTTGTCTAAGGATACAATCGGAAAAAAATCATGGAGGACGTTCTGAGTCATGCATGAAAGGGGATAATCCTTGTCAGTTCTGCAAGAAATACTCAGGTCAATTTGATTCATCATATCAAGTTGTTTGTATTAACTTGCTATATCAAAATCCATGTAAGAAATACTCAGGTCAACTTGAATCATTATGTCAATTTTCTTGTATTTTATTACAACAATTTAAAAGCTCAATGATGAAATCAAGCACTATTACTACAAAGTATGTGAGGAATGGCAGTATCATTTAAGTTAGGTCATTTTAGATTAGTGTCATTAGCGGTTGCATTATAAGCATTTCATTCGAGATCAACGGTCAAAATAAAGATTGAGTATATTTGGACAAACAAAAATAATTTGCACTGATCATATTAAGTTGTATTAGGTTGCATTCAATTATTTAGGTTCATTTCATCTTTCAATCATTAGGTTTGCATGTTATCATAATCATCATATCGTTCATCATTCATCATTAATTAGTTGCATTCATTTTAATTACATTAGGATTGCATTAGTTTGAATAGAACGTAATTTGCATTGATCATATCATTTTTTTGTTGCATTAGGTTCATCTATCATTATCATTTTCGCATCTAGTTATCATTAGTTCCTTTAGAATCATTTATCCATTAGGTTCACGTCATTGCATTTTTTCATTTAGATTCATTAACCATATTATTTCAACATTATTATTAATATATCATCATCTAATCATCATAGGCATTTAAGTCATCAAATAAAATCAAATGCATTTCATTAGTATCAATTCATCATATGCATGTACATCATGGAATAATAATAAACATCCATTGCATAAGTCATCATTATAAGCATTTTTCATATAGATCATTGCATTCAATCATTTAAGTTAAGCAGCATACAGTCAATTTCATATGCATATAGATCATGTAAATCATAGAAATATCCTCAGCATATAGATCATTATAACATCATAAAACATAAAGGAAAGACAAGATCATCCTATCATCATCATCCATGTAATCAATGCATATAGGTCATCTTCATCATAATAACATGCATAATAAATCATAAATCAAAGTATCATATAGAGTCCATGTATGCATATTATCATAAACATAAAATTTCCAAGTATACAATGATATCCCAAAGTAATAATCAATAAAATACAATATCCCATAATACAAATCAAGTCTCAAATCAAGGATGTCCAGTGCCACTGCCTCCCAAATTTGTTTGTCTATGTGGAGGTGGAAGAGAAGACCCACCAGATGGTCTTGCTCCTTGATACCTGTCTCTTTGAGGAGGTCCCATAACCCCACCACTGTTGGTATCCATCCTGACTGTGGTTGCATAGATACCTACTCTCTGGCTCTCTAAGACCAGATCCTCATATAACCTCTGCCAATGTCCAGTCTCCTTCCCAGCCCAGAATAATTCTCTGACAGTATTGGCTAAGAGTGTACTAGAACCAACCTATTGTATATGATCGAGTGTATCCAGTACATCTTGATATCTCCTCACTGCTCTATCTCTCTCAATAGTGAGATCTTCTACTTGTGCTCTCAACTGATCAATTTGTGCTTTGAGATCATCCATGCTCTCCTCTTGTGGTACATCCTCCTGACGTGCATCATCCTACATAGCCTCATCACCAACCCTCTCTCCTATCTCTCCACCAGCTGGAGTTTGAACCTGTGTGGATCTTCTGATCCGCCAACAAATAAGTGGCATGTGGTCCTCTAAATCCTCCACGCCCTTATTCCAACCTCCATGTATCGCTATAACTCCAAGATCTGGACAGATCTATCCAAAATCAATCCCTCTCCTGACCCCTATCCAATCCACTACCTCTACCCAATTTAGGATAAGGTAACCCTCTCACCAATCTAATCTTGCCACTCTCTCTTCCTATAGCCCTCCCAACCCAACTTGCATCTTGTTGGGATCCAAGAACACTGAGAGGGGCGGTTGAATGAGTGTTCTACCGGAATGGAGAAATTTAACCTTATTAACAGTACAACTCAGCAACCGGTAAACATAAAAGCATATAAAAATAAGCAATAATGCAACCACAAAGATGAACACCATAACACCACAGATTTATACAAGGAAAAACTCAATGAGGAAAAACCATAGTGGGATTGGAGACCCACAATATATATCCACTGATAAGATGAATAAATATTGCAATAAGGGGCCTGCACATGCAAGAAGGCCAACAACCTAGAGTGCACTTCTCATCACAAAAGGAGTCTCACTGACTACAAAAAATATCAGACTACAATCCAAAATGAAGATTGAACTGCAAGAATAGCATCTCCTATGCCTAAGTATAGTTCTGGTTAAGTTCAATACCAGAGGTCTTAAACTTCTTACACAAACCCAACTCGATCACCTATGATCAACCAAAACCTATGCATATGATTACAACTTTATTCGCATACAGATAATCCCATAACCTTAATCCCCTACTGTAACCATGATCTATAAAGAGATCTTACATCATATTTATACCAACCTAGGACCTAAACAATTAGGTCAGCCACCTAAAAGATAATACAATAAATTCATAATATAAACCTGCAATCCAATGATAAACCAAGTCATCCTAAGATCGAAACAACATAAACCAAACAATAAATCCAACTGGTAATGCATCGGGAGCATCAACCAACATGTTACATAAACCGGTCCATAACCTAGTAGAGTAAGATAGCATTAGGTCTGGTCCTAAATGCAACACCACCGATCAACAGGAACATGAACAAGATAACCAATAGCATCCCAAAAGCCATCTAGAAGTCATACCAACACCACTTATCAAGTGCGCCAAAAGATCTTCAACAAAGCTATGGCGGTAAAACCCTTAGCGGTGACCAAATGGCTTACTAGAACATATGATAGCTCCCAAGTCATTAAATCCCAAACCAATTGATCGTGATATGCATCTGAATAGCATGATGATAGATCCAAACCAATTCCACAAACCAAAGCATACCGGATCAATATCATAATCCAAGTGCTCTACTAGAACCCGGTAGACAACAAAACAACCAGTGTTGACATCAATGGAAAACGTAAATGCAATACATAATCAATTCCTCCAAATTTCCAACAATCTCCCCCTTTGGCATTGATGGCAACACTATATGTGAAAAACATCCAAGTGCCAAGAAATGCCAAAAAAGTCTCCCTCGAAGGAAGACATCCAACAATCTCCCCAAAATGATATGACAATGAAGTTCTGAACCAACTGACCAAACTCCTCCAATGGGATACAACCAATCTGAAATTTTGTTCCTCCTCCTTGTGCCAACAATCTCCCCCTTAGACTGATATCTCTGTTGAGCTCTATTTTTCACATAAATATCTCTCCCCCTTTGACATCAATGCTAGAAATCTGACATAAATATCAAATAAAATCATAAATCCTCTGAACCACATAGCTGACTACTCCCCCAGAGTAGTAGCACCAACACATGAATCCAAAATGAATGATAGGTCTGATAAATGCATACCGAAGTGATGTCAATCAACATCACTCAAATCTCTACTGGAGGGTCAGAAACTCCAAATAACTCAAGTCTCTACCAGAGGGTCAATAACTACCGGTTCATTGAATTCTACCCTCATATCCCTCAACATTTGCTTCATCCATAGAACTTGTGTGTAGTTAGTAGCAGCAACACCATACTCAGCTTCAATAGTAGATAAAGAAGTACATGATTATTTCTTGTTGATCCATGAAACAATTTTCTTTCCAAGAAAGAAATCTTCATCGGATGGGCCTTTCCAGTTACCTATGTCTCTATCCCAATTTGCATTTGAAAATGCTCATAGTGTAAAGTCATCATAAACCAAAAACCTAACCAGAAAATCCTTGAAAATATCTGAAAAAATCCTAGCTACCAGAGAAAGGATTCAACATAATCAATTCATTCCTTCTGATAATATCCATTGCAAACCAATCAAGCCAAGTTCCAATAATATCCAAGTCCATGTGTTGTTCTCTTCTAACTAATCCAATTCCTCTTCCAAAGCTTACATTCAAGATTCATCCTTACAAGCTTCATCTACTGATGTCGGTTCAATTAAAAAAATTAAGCATACCTCATCAGTTGCCAATCTTCTTCTTGTCCAATTATCTGATCTTCTGAATGATTCAACATTACATACCTAGGAGTCTTCTAACTTTCTGTTTCTCTACATTGATCTTCAGTTACTGTTAAATTTTCTGATACTGTTGTGGTAACTAGTTCAACATTTTGTTCTGGTACAGGTGCTACTAGTTCAGTTATAACCATTTCCACTTCTGGTTCAGTCTCATAAGTTCTGATTTGACCTATGTTCAACTCATCCACCTTGACATTAGCACTCTCCACAATTCTCTGCAATCTCTTGTTATAACAGCTATATGCTTTGCTTTCATTAGAATAACCAAGAAATATCTCTTATCATATCTAGGATCAAACTTCCAATTCACTACCAAATATTTTGAAGTGCTTAACTGTAGATGTATGACCAAACCATAACTCATAAAGTGACTTACTAGTAAACCAAACCAGATCCAAGATCCAACAAATCTTCATCGGTTAACCTTCAAACTGACTTCTCCAAAGATCTGAAACGGGTTTTCAAACCACTACCAGGGGCAATGCAAGATTTTTCGTCAATTTGCCTCCCCCTAAGGAGAATGCCTTAGATACCAGATGATTTTCCTGTAGGTGTAGGAACATTCTGCTCTGTCAGTTGAGTAATCGGGCAATATGCTTCAGCAGAATCAACATCTGGGGCATTTGATTCTATCGGTTGACCCTCAGACTTCATAACCCACTTCTTCTCATGATCCTCCTTAATATCATCAACCTTCTACTTTCCCTTCTCATTAGATTTATCACTTCCTACCAGTAGGTTCTTGCTTATGTAAAATTTAGCAATATGTCCTGCTTTGTTGCATGCATAACAAGTAACATTATTCTTCTGAATTGCCTTATTGTATCCTTGATCATTCCTTGACCTACATTGATTAGACATATGTCCAAACTTTCCACATGCATGACATCCCACATTCATTCTACAATCTTCTATCCTATGACCATACTTTTTACAATTTGAACATTGACCGAGAACTGAATTATTTCTCTGATTTTTTCTATTCCTGCATTGACTTGCTCTATGACCAAACTTATTACAAAAAAATCATCTACCATTAAATTTGTGTGCATTGGGTTGCCTTACCGATGATCTTTGATTCTGGTTGGCCTTTTGACCAGATGTATCATCCTGATTTGCAATACCAGAGATTTCACCATGCTCAAATCCAAGACCTCTAGTGTCTCAAGTGTCTCTTTGATCCTTCAATAACTCATCAAGCTTAGCAGAACCAACCTTGAACTTGTCTTTATATTCATTTGCGGCATCTACATCTCCTCTTAGGACTATCACCATTCTTTCCAACTCTTTCTCATTTTTTCTATGATTGCACCAATTCAGTTCTCAACACATCATTCTCATGTGCCAACCTAATGCATTCTTCATATCTGTCTTTTAGAGATATAGAAATATTTTCTTCATTCTTCTTCCGATCTTCAATCTCATTAGACATCCTCATAGTTATAGCTTGCATCTCATTCTTCGTGACACCATTCTCCTGACTCAACATCTGACATAAATCCTTTAAAGCATTCTTTCTCCATCATCCTGATTTTGCGGTTGATCACAAAGTTCCTTCCTTTTAGCTTGGGAAGATGACAACCTATCCTACAGAATAAAAATGAATTCCTTCGCAGATCTCAACTCATCTTGTAGCTTCATTTTCCTCAACCTTTCAGCATCATAGTCTTCAAGAGCTACTTAAAGTTCCTTCCTCAAACTTATCTCCATGGATTCTGGATTCAGGATCTTCCTTAAGTTGTTAGACTTACTCCAAGGCACCAGGTTCTAATACCAATTGTTGGGATCCAAGAACATTGAGAGGGAGGGGGGGTGAATCAGTTTTCTATCGAAATGGGGAAATTTAACCTTATTAACACAACAACTCAGCAATTGGTAAACATAAAAGCATATAACAATAAGCAACAATGCAACCACAAAGATGAACACCATATCACCACATATTTATACATGGAAAACCTCAATGATGAAAAACCACGGTGGGATTAGAGACCCACAATATCTATCCACTGATCAAATGAATAAATATTATAATAAGGGGCCTACACATCCAAGAAGGCCAACAACCTAGAGCGCACTGCTCATCACAAAAGGAGTCTCACTAACTACAGAAATCATCGGACTACAATCTGGAATGAAGATTGAACTGCAAGAATAGCATCTCCTATGCCTGAGTATAGTTCCAGTTAAGCTCAATACCGGAGGTCTTAAAAATATTACACAAACCCAAATTGATCACCTATGATCGACCAAAACCTCTGCATATCATTACAACTTTATTCGCATATAGATAATCCCCTATCGTAACCATGATCTACAAAGAGATCTTATATCATATTTATACCAACCTAGGACCTAAACAATTAGGTCAGCCACCTAAAAGATAATACAATAAATTCATAATATAAACCTACAATCTAATGATAAGACAAGTTAGCCTAAGACCGAAACAAAATAAACCAAACATCTTCTAAAAAATGGGTTCGCGAATGGAGGTAACAGCGCTACTAGCAGGAAATTTGAATTTTGTGAATGAAGGGAATAGCGTAGCTGGTTCCTCTAGATTTGTTGCCTCTACAGCGCAAGGACCCACGGTTGATGATGAGGATGGGAGTCTGGATGGGGACCCACGGCATAGGGACCCTCCTCCTGACCATGAAATGCTGAAAGATTCTTCCAAATCAGGTCCCGAGGGCATGAAAGCTGACTTGGAAAAGCCAACTGAGGTGAAGGCTCTTTAACCCTGGAACCGCCTTTTTGCAAACAAACCCACTGGTAAATCATCCTTCCCCTCTATGGAAGACATTCTGATAAAAAAACTGGTAAATTTTCTATTGCAATTCTTGATATGGTCATCGATCATAGTATATTTTTAATGGCCTTTTCTCTAGTGGGAAATTTTGTTGGGCCATGACCCAATATTGAGGATGTTAGATCCTTTGTTAAGAGGAAATGGAGGTTGAAAGGTCAGGTTGATGTTTCTGCCCTGTCAAGGGGATTTTTTGTCTTCTCTTTCTCCTGTGGGGAAGATCTAGAAATGACCTTGAGCGGTGGACTGTGGATGTTTGGTAGATCTTCATTATCCCTAAGGAAATGGTCTCCAAATATGGAACTCAATGACTCCTTCTTTGAATCTGCCCCGGTCTGGGTTAGGCTGCCCGACTTGCTGCTTGAATTCTGGGTGGAGGGTGTTTTTTAAAGTATTGCTAACTCATTTGGGGAGCTTATTGCGATAGATCCTATGACAGCAGCTCATAAGAGACTGGTATATGCGAGAATCTATGTCAATATCTCTTAGAATATGGATCTTCTCAGTTCTATTGATATAAGATCCAAACTTGGGGAATGGGAACAGACTATAGAGTTTGAGTCCCTCCCCTTTGTGTGCTTTTCCTGTAAGAAAGTTGGACACTAGGCTAAGGCTTGCCCTAGTAACCCCAAAAAACCTCTAAAGACTAATAATATTCACAAACAGGTATGGAGAGAGAAGATTATCATGAAGGAGGATTGTAGAGTGGAAGAAGGTAGTGGAAGTCCTAGTAACCCTAAAGACTTAATAGAAGCTGATAGGAAAGCTAGTCCTATTAAGGTTCCTCTTCTAGAGGAAAATAAAAAGGTTGAAAATAATGGATTTGAGATCAAAATAGTTAATGGTTTTGAAGTTTTACAGACTCAGGAGGAAAAGAATGTAATTATAGAAGAGATCCTTGAAGAAGGTGAGATTGATGACATGAATGAATCCCAATATGAGGACATTCAAGCTTCAGAAATACAAAGTAATAAAGTTCGCCTACATGATTTTGAAAGACTTGAAGCTACTTTTGAAGGGAAGAATGAGTTTAGATCGCCTCAAGGTAACCTTAACTCTTTATTTCAGAAGGTTGGAGCTGAAACGCCCACTTCATCCAAGAAAGGAGGAGAACTGTGGAATAATATGAAAGTTGAACACAAAGATAAACATGAGGAAGAGAGTATAGGGGTAAAAAAAAGAAAAATAAGAAGACATGATGCTTTAATGGGGTTAAAACTAGAACTAGATCTAAGGTAGATATTGGTCTTTCTAAATCTTTGTAGGGTCATAAACCCATGAAATGGCATAGGGACTAGGAGAGTAAACAAAACATAGCTGATGGAAGGCAGTGAACTATTCAGGAATCTTGTCATCGGGTTTTCAAATGAAGGTAATCTCCTGGAACATTCGAGGCCTAAATGGTCTCAACAAATAGGATATATTACGGAATCTTATTATAGACCATAAGCCAGATATCATCCTGGTTCAGGTAACCAAAATGAGTAAGGAAAAAGTTGAGAATTTAAATTTCTTCAAACATGGTGGAGTCTATGGCAGTAGCTTAAATGGGGCTTAGGTGGGGTGGCTATATTCTAGAACAAGAAAACTATTTTAGGAGATATTGTTGATGAAGATGGTAATATTATATCAATGAAAGTTAAAAGTATCACTGAAGGAAAGGAATGGTGGTTACTAACATTTATGCCCCAAATTCCAAAGTTGCTAGGAGTAAATTCTGGGATAAAATCTAGGTGAAAAGAAGTTTTTTTCCCAAGATAGTTGGTTGTTGATGGGAGATTTCAACACTCTGTTACAAGGAACTAACAAATTTGGAGGAACTCAAGCCTAGCTGGATAGCAAAACTGACTTGATGGACTTCATCAATGCTAATGCCTTGATTGATATTGATCTTACTGGAGCCTCTTACACTTGGTCTAACCGAAGGGATGGAGATGACCTCATTTAGGTAAGGCTTGATAGATCCCTTATCACTCATGATTGGATCCTTTCTCATAGATGTTCTTTGTCAGTTATCAATAGAATTGGCTCGGACCATTATCCCATTTCTTTTTTTGTTGAGTCTGTTAAGAGTAAAAATTGTTTTCCTTTCCGGTTTGAGAAGATGTGGATATCTCATCATTCTTTGGAAAAATACATTGCCAATTGGTGGACTATTGATGTGAATGGATTTGCTATGTACAAAGTTGCTAAAAAACTTAGAAATATCAAAGATAACATTAAGATCTAGAATAAGATGGGTTTGGGTGATATTTTTGTATCAAAAAAAAAGCTGAAGGAGGAATTAGAATAGATCCAAAACTCAATACAGAAAGATGGCTATAATAAGTATCCTAAGGCTAAGGAAGATGAAATTTTAGTCAAACTTACAACATTATTTCTAGGGAGGAAAATTACTGGAGACAGAGATCTAGGGCTATCTGGTTGGAAGCTGGGGATAAGAACACAAAAAAATTTCACATGACCTCCATGAAACATAAAGCTACTAACAGAATATCATGACTAATTGCTGAGGACAAAATTCTTCTTAAAGATGATGACTTTGGGGATGAAGTTGTTAGGTTCTTCTCTCAGCTCCTTACTAGTAGTAGGGAGATTGACATTGCTAAACAACAGGACCTGGTTGATAATATTCCCAAGATTATTCAACCTCACCAGAATAAGTCTCTTTCTACTATCCTTTCTGCTAAGGAAATTAAAAAATCTATTTTTTCTTTTCAAGGGGATAAGGCTCCGGGACCGGATGGTTTTCCCATGTTCTTCTTCTAGGAATATTGGCATATTGTGGGGAAAGATACGGTCAATGTTGTTAAAGAATTTTTTGGAGACAGATGTATCCTTAAGAAAATCAATTCAACTTTCATTTCCCTAATCCCTAAGGTGGCTAGGGCAGATTCCATGAGAAAATTCAGGCCAATAAGTCTTTGTAACTCCTTTTATAAGATTATCTCTAAAGTTATGACTTCCAGACTTCTGGTTGTTCTCCCCTTCATCATCTCAGAGGAGCAAAAAGGATTTGTCCCTAGTAGGCAGATTCTGACTCTATTATTCTTGTGCATGAGAATATTCATTCTCTTAATGTTGCTAATAAAGAAGGTTTTTTGATAAAGTTGGATTTGGCTAAAGCTTATGACAGAGTGGAATGGCAGGTTCTTCTCAGAATTATTGAGGCCTTTGGTTTTGATGATAAGATAATTAAAATTATTAGAGAACTGATCTCCACCCCAAACTTATCTATTCTTATCAATAGATCTTCGTCTAGATTTTTTAAATCTTCCATAGGGATCAGGCAAGGAGATCCTACCTCTCTTATTCTTTTCACCATCTTGGCGGAGAGTATGAGCAGACTGATTCAAAAAATGAAAGTGAATAAAACCATCAAAGGTCGTCAACCTTCCTCTGCTAGTGTATCTTGCACTCATCAATAGTTTGTTGATGACACTATCTTGATGGGATACTCCTCCGTTGGGGAGGTTGTTGCCTTCAAAGGTGCTCTTAGTTCTTATTCTTTGGTGACAGGTCAGCGAGTCAATTGGGAGAAGTCGGCTATCTACTTCATGAATACCCCTATTCTAAGGTAGCAGAGAATTGCTAAGATTATTGGGTGCAAGGTGGAATTGCTTCCCTCCACTTATCTGGGTCTGCCTCTCAGTTTGATCCCCCCAATCTCCTTCTGGAACTTGTTAATTGATAAACTCAACAAGAAATTGGTTGGCTGGAAAGGATCTATGTTATCTCAAGCAGGAAAACAACAGCTTCTTCAAGCTACCCTTCAGAACCTTCCAGTCTATGCTCTTAGTCTATTTGGTATTCTGGCTAAATTTGTTGAAGCTATAGAAAGGATTCAGAAAATATTTCTTTGGTCAGGGGTTGAAGAGAAAAAAAGGATTGCCTTGGTTTCCTGGGATAAAGTGTGTAAGCCTAAATGCAAGTGGGGTTTAGGTATTAAAGCTCTTAAAACTTTTAATAAAGCTCTGCTTGCTAAATAGATATGGAGGGCTTATGGCATTAAGAAAGATTGGAATTAGGTATGGTTTGATAAATATATTCATGACCAACCGCTTCATTCTCTCCTCTACTCTAAAGACATCCCTGTTGGATCTTTCATATGGAATAGTATAACCAAATCCATAAAAGTTGCTAAAGTTGGAGCTGGATGGGTCCTTGGCAAAGGTGACAAAATCAAGTTCTCAGAGGATGCCTGGATTAAAGATGAACCTATCTTTAACCAAGACTGCAGTCAATTCATTGATGAATGCAAAAGAAGGTATGGGCCTTTGGTTTGTAATTACTAGAAGGAGAATAAATGGGTGAGGCTTGATGCTATTTATGCTGGGTTTTCGGGGCTTCAGCAGGATCTGTTGTCCTTTTCTGTTAATAAAGATTTTGATGATGTGTTTCTTTGGAAGAGTAATCCTAGGGGTAACTTCACTGTTGCTTCTTCTTACAATCATACATTCATTCAGATCAGCAACCCTATATGGACTAAAATCTGGAATAGAGTTCTTATTCCTAAAGTTAACATATTTTTTTGGCTTGCAGTTCATAACAGGATTCTGACTATTGACAACCTGACCTGTAGAGGCTTCATGCTTCCTAACAGATGTGAGTTATGTCAAAAAGAGGAAGAATCAGTGGATCATTTTTTCATCCATTGCTCCTTCACTTGGGAAATCTGGAGTAAATTTTGGGAGAAATGGAAAGTTGATTTGGTTATGCATAATACTCTCAAGGAAGTTGTCTGGCAATGGATCTTTCCCACCAAATACCCTCTCATCAAGATTCTCTAGTCCTTGATCCTTCCCATGACTTGTTGGTATATTTGGAAGGAGAGAAATAATAGAATTTTTAGGGAGGCTAAGTGCACGTCTCAGGTGGTTTTTGAAAAAATTTGTAGGGCGATAAAAGAAAACATTAATATTCCTCACAGAAATAACAAGCAATGGATTTCTACTAATATGAATGACACTAAGAAGGGTATCCTTACATATTGGAATTTAATTAACAAGGTGTGCAAATCTGACATTAAGATTAGGAGAGAAAATATCATCTGGAGATTTCCATGTTATGATTGGGTCAAGGTGAATTTTGATGGGGCTGCCAAAGGCAATCTTGGAAAGTCTGGAGGGGGAGGAGTTATCAGAAACTCTCATGGTGTTTGTATTGCTGCTATTGCTTCCCCCTTTGGAATTCAAAACAATCATGTTGCTGAAGCTCAAGCCATGTTGAAATGTCTCCAACTTGCTCGGGGTTTTAAATTTAAAAAAATATGGTTGGAAGGGGATTCCCTCAATATTATTCAGGCTATTAAAGGTTCTAACTCCCCCTCTTGGAATATATTCAACATTATTGAAAATGCCAAAAAGTTATTAAAAGACTATGATAGTGTCTTCATCTCCCATACGCTTAGGGAAGGTAATAAGGTTGTTGACCTTCTAGCTAATGAGGGGGTTTATTTAGAGGAGGGTTCTAAATATATCGGAGAAGCCAACTGTAAAAAAGATGTCAGGGTGCAATTATTATATGATCATGTCAATGGCTCAAGTTAATTTTATCAATACCCCTTTTGGTTCAGATACCAAAGGCAGAGATTGGGGTTATGTGAAGTGTCAGTTAATGATTTTGTTAAGGCATCATTATTATGATCAAATGTGTGACGGGGCTAATCATAATAAGTGTTGGAGTGCCATGGCCATCATTAAATACTCCTTCAAAATCAAAGAAAGCACCCTATTTTTTGAACTCAATATTTTGTTCAAGAGCCCATGTTTAAGTTTTGGTCTTTAGTTTGTGAGCATTTTGTGCACTGCTAAAAACCTCGACCTGCATTTCAACATGGGAGGTAACCTTAACCAGAATGAGCCCTCTGGTTGCACAAACTGGAAAAGTGAGTGGAAAGTTATGGTTTCACAGACTACATGGAGAAGTTACATGGCAGCAAAAAGTCGGTTTCGCGCAGCTTTGCAAAGGGATGGAACAAAAACAAGGTCACTCTATTTGGTGAGACCTGGAAGGCTGATGAAGACCTAGTGGCAGAAGTGACGAGATTACAAAAGGAAGGCACCAAGTTCTACAGAGACCGAAAGTTTGCAGCTGAAGCTATTAAAAATTTCTCTAAAACTGATGATGAGAGGTTGCGGCTCGTCAAGAAAGAAAAATATTTTGTACTACTTCCCCCATCAGGTAAAGTCCTTTTGATAGAAAATGCTAAGGGTTTAAATGGAATTCCTTACTGTTAATGGTAGATTCACGAAGGTTTATAACTATCATTTTGTTATTCTTAACCATTTTTGCCATGGGGTTAAGATCTCTTTGCCTTTCTATTTAGCTTCTTCCCTGAATGAGAGTTTGGTTGACCATGCCAAAAAGCCCAATTCCTATCCCATAGCTCATCAAGGGCTCATTTTTCTTATTTATGAACACTTGAAGAAAAAAGTTAGGGTTAGTAAGGATGACCATTTGGCGGCAAATGCACATATTTCAAATAGTCACGTTGATTCTAAGTCTGATGATGATTTGTCAAATGCTCCTCTCCATAAAAAAGGAAGAGTTGATGATGTTGATAAAGAGGACACAGATGTTGAAGCTGGTATGGAGGAGGCATAGGGAAAGGAGGCTGATTATGAAATGGAGAGTGAGAATAAAGGGGAAGCTGGAGAAGAGGAGGAGATGAAGAGAAAAGTCTTTGTTGAAAAGCCAGCCTCAAACCCTATGGCTTCAGATAGTAGGAATGTTGCCCAGAATTCCATGGAGGAAGCTAACCCTATTTTTGTGAGCTCTGAGTGAGGAAGGGAAATAGTGGACTCCATTTTAAACGCTGCCAGAAATAGCACGCTGGAATCTTTCAACTTCCAGAAAAGGGTAATTGATAATATTACCAATATTCAGAGTAAATAGAGGGATTTTGAGTATAAGATTAATTTTGATTAAGGATGCTAATACTAAGAAAAAGGATGTGAAGGTGGATAACAGTGAGGAAAAGGATGAAATTGAAATGCAGGATTGGTCAGAAAAAGATTTGATAAAGGGAGACTTGAAACATTTGGAAGATGTTATCAGAATTGTCAAAGATAAAGCTGAGGTTGAAAATGAAGCCATCATCAATCGGGTTGCTAAAACTAAGAAGGCTTTGAATAATTTCATGAATCACAGTCTTGAGGTCTTGAGGGTTTCATCTCAGAATATGAAGGCCCTGGTGGATTGTCTGGAGAGGAACCAACAGAACAAAGAAATGGTGATTATTGATGATATGCTGACCTCCAGCCCTGCTCCCCAAACTTCCAGGCGTAGAACTAGGCAGACGACTTGTGATGTGGAGATAAAGTCTAAAGACATTCATCTAAAGAAGGAGAACAAACACCTTAGAGAAGTCGCTAAGGCTATGATGATGTTAGTCAAGGACATAGAAGAGTCCATAAAATTTTGTATTCAAAATGTAATTTGGTCTTTGTCTTCCAGTCTCTCGCTGGCTCTGTGTTATCCTTTTTCCTAGCTATTGTGTTTTCTGCTGGTATTTTGCAGCTTTTATGTCTTTGTCCTATTTTCTCTTGGTTCTTTCATGCCTATATTTTCTATTGTAAGTGGGTTTCAGGTCCCTTAAAACCTGATTTTCCTTAATCAAAAACAAAATAAACCAAACAATAAATCCAACCAATGACACATCGAGAGCATCAACCAACACGTTACATAAACCAATCCATAACCTAGTAGAGTAAGATAGCATAAGGTCCAGTCCTAAATGCAACACCAACGATCAATAGGAACATGAACAAGATAACCAATAGCATCCCAAAAGCCATCTAGAAGTCGTACCAACACCACTTATCAAGTGCGTCAAAAGATCTTCAACAAAGCTCTGCCGTTAAAATCCTTACCAGTGACCAAAAGGCTTACTAGAACAAATAATAGCTCCTGAGTCATCAAATCCTGAACCAACTGATCATGATACACATCTAAATAGCATGAATGATAGATTCAAACCAATTCCACAAACCAAAGCATATCAGATCATAACAAATCAATATCGTAATCCAACCGCTCTACCGAAACCCGATAGACAAAAAAATAGCTAGTGTTGACATCAATGACAAACATCAATGCTACATGAAAAGACAAAGAAGGACCCCTATCTCTTATGTCCTTATATGCTCACGCATACATGGCCACACCAATAGGAATATGGTAAATATAGCCAAATTGTCTCAAAATCTAACCAAATAAGCGTCTCTCAATAATAAAAGGAGTACGGTCGATCAGATATTCGCTCTGCAAAATCAATGGTAATACATGAAAATAATCTAACCAATGCTCACAATGAATGTATGGTTGCCAAATAATAGTATCTAAAGAATCAAGAACCCGTCTCCAATACTCTAACTTACCCAACTTACGTTGAGTAATGATACCTCTATACAAGTACACAAAAGGTTGACTATCTCCTCTAACCTTGTCGTGCACTGGCTTTGTGACAACAATGTGCTCCCAACACCAGATCTGCAGGAGTGTACATCCAATAGATAGACTAGCCTCGCCATCATACATGACTTGATATAAATCATGATAAAGATGTGTGAGCATGGAAATACCCTATGCATATCGAGTATGGTGTTGCATCATGCTCTGAAGAATGTCACCCCATCCAACAACAAAACCTCATGATCTCCTATCTAGGCAGATAAATCCACCAATCAAACCTGCGAGTATAATTGGAAGAGTATCATAATGCATAATCATATCCTCCCATCTTATCTCCCCACCATCAATGCTCTCATCTCCAAAAACTACTAGGGCCTCAATCCCTCCTAAGTCCTGGAAGTCACACTGGACAAGCTCGCTAGGAATAGGGATATGTAGAATCCTGTATACATCCTTGAGCGTAACACTAATCGCACCAGTGGGTAGGTGAAACATGTTATGTTCACTATGCCATCTCTCAACCAATGTTGTCAAAAGACCCCTGTTATGGGTAATATCTAGCATATACAATAGGTGGCGTAGACCACAAGCACCAATATGTCTAATCTCATCCTGACTCAACTCTGGAACTAAGTGGCACATCGCTGGTAATTTCTCCCAACACTAGAGAACATCAAGTTTCTCTTGTTTAATCAGACAAATTTGTCCATCAATCATCTATTCTCTCAATCAAACATTTCAAGAAAATCTTATCTCTCAAGAAACTCATGTTATCAATCAAAAGATCAACATATCAAGCTCTTCATCAAAGACTAAATCGGTCTCTTCGAGCTCCTATCAAACCATCAATCATGGTTTTATCAATCAATTATCCTATCAAATCAAAACATCTATCAATCAAGCAATCAATCAACAATCATCAACTCAATCAAATCATCAATCAATCTTATCAATGATCATCTATTGCTTATCAATCTATCAAATTGAAGCATTAAAACATCCAATCAATTTCATCAGAGTGAACTTACACATTTTATCAATCAATAAAGTTCATTTTTCAATAGCATTGTCTAGCTACACATATGTAATAACCTAATGAACACAGGCACTAAACAGAGCAAATGCGCTAACCCACATCACAAAAGCACTAATCTACAATGCAAAAGCGGGAATTCAATCAAATGTGCTATCCAACATAACATTTGTGCGACCTAACGAAGAAAAAGCACTAACCAAGGAAATAGATGCATGAAAAAATAAGATATATGCACTAAACTAATGAAAATGCTAACCTAGTCAATGACAGTGCTAACCTAAGAAGAAAATGCGAGAAACAATTGTGCAAAAAATCGGAAAATTTTCAAAATTACTGAAAAACATGCAAAAAACAAGGAAAACTTGTACAGAAATAAAAAACTAAGCTTGGGATAGGTCACTCACTGGTGGGCCATACTTGATAGGTTGCTGATATCGACGAATGTGCTCAAATCTGTGATTCTCGTATAGGATCACCATCTTGTCAACTCAGCACTCCAAGATAATTTCTCTTTTCTCTCCAAAAGCTAACAAATTGCAAATGAGGATAAAATGAGCAAATGGTTAATTTTATTTTACCTTTTTTGATTTTTTTTGAAGGGGTAATTAGTTTTTCAAAGGGGGCAATTTTATTTATTTTTTAAAAGTAAATTTAATTGAAGGGCCTATTTTTAATCAAATCTTTTCAATCAATTATCATGAGATTAATTGCTCAATCAACTTTTTCAAAATTTCATGATCAATCTCCCGAGGGGGCACACAATCAAGATTTTCATCATTATCAGGGGCATCATCGAGACTTGATTTAATCTTTGAAAAAATGTTGTCTCAACATCATTTCAAAGAGGGGCAACATGTATACACATAAAATTGGCTATGAGCAATTAAATAAACATTTTATATTTATTTAATGATTATTCTTGTAATAAATAATTAATTTGAAAAGATTAATTTATTTAATTCATTATTCTTTAATATTCTTCTATTGATTAATTGAGTTGAAACATTTAATATTCAATTATCATTCCTTATCATATTTGTGCACTATTCACTATCCTATAGTTTCATTATTAAATAATTTCATAATTATTTAATTACCACTTTCCAACTCACCTCATCTCCACATCATCTCCACCTTTTCCAACTCATCCATCATGTGGCTAATTTAAATCAATAAAAAAATAAAAAATAAATCATTTTTGAGCCACTTATCTCCAACTTCCATATTCATGAATAAAATGTGTACGTGCACATAATATTTGAAACCTCCCTATTTTTGCTCCAACACTTCTATATTCTTGGAGGAGGTTTTCTCCACCTAACCCTAGTCCATCTCCACTTGTCCCTCCATCCCTAAATATTCTCCAACCAATCCTATATTCTCTCAGTCTTCTCCTTAGTCAAGGTGAGACGAGTGACACTTGTCTTCTCCTTCCCCCTTTCTCTCAACCTTCAGCCTCTTGCTCATAGCCATCCAAAAAGCAAGATTTAATCATGACCGTTGATCTCTACCACCTAAGCTTATGTACTCAAAAATCTATAAATAGAGGTCTCCTAAGCCATTTTTGAAACTAATAGCTAATCTTATAGCTAACTAGGAGTCTTAATCTTTGCATCTGTGAGTTCATTTGTCTAAGCAATTTAGATTTTTTTAGCAAATTAGAATAAATCTAGCATATCTTTTGCATATCATATCATCTATCAGTCCATTCCACACTTGCCATCTTGGAAGCTACCAATGCTTGTCTGAGAGAAAAATCATCTGCAACCAAGAATAATGGGGTTAGGACACAATGAGACATAATCCATGAAGGTATAATCATTTAATTTCTTTATTTCATGTTGTTTCAGTAATTGAAGCTTGAGTTCCTGTAGTTTTATATTTTCATGATGGACTAACAAGTTGCAAGTTAACTTTTGAGGTGAAAACTTAAGTTGATACACTAACAATTTGTATCAGAGCCTAGTTCCTTTGAGGAAGATCCGAGAGATTGATTCAGTGGAATCTAGTTATCATAGACATCTCAATGTGGCACTTGAGGATCTTGATGTAGCTAGAAATGAGATCTGTACTTTGAAGAAGAACCTAAATGCTACTGATTAATTCATTAGTGAGTTGAAGGATCAAGCAAGTTTTTATAGTGAGAAGAGGAAGGAATTAATGGACAAGTTGAAGGAGAAAGAAGATCAGATCATGGGATACCAAGACAAAACTAATGTTGAGAGAAATAATACTGCTTTGAAGAATGAGATGCAATCCATTGTGACAAGGTTGACTAAGGAGATTAAGGACTTAAAGAATAATGAAGAGAATCTAGCACAATCATTGAAGGAAAGAACTGATGAATTTTCTAGGCTTACCTATCAGAATGATCAGTTGAAGCTTGAGTTGACACAATCAAGGAATAATGGTCAAAAACTTGAAAGATAGATTGCTACCTTGAGGGATGAACTTGCTACTTCCAATGAATACAAAGACAATTCAAAGCTAGCTCAGCAAGGCTTGATGAGATGCTAGAAATTCAAAGGCATGGAATGGATATGTGAGGCCTAGGATTTGAGAAAGGCGAATCCTTCAAATCTAGACAAGGCAATGCAAAACCCGATCAGGAGAAGAACAAGAATTCTCCGGTAAGACAACCTAATGCTCAAAAATTCAATGGTAGATTATTTACTTGCAATAAGTTTGGTCTTATGGAAAGTCAATGCAAAAGTAAGATAAATAATGGAATGATAAACAACATAAAATAATGTTCCTACCTTTACTAGTCAATGTTTTATATGCAACAATTTTGGTCATAAGTCAAATATGTGTAGAGCAGTAATAAATAACTTTCAAAACAAGAGATGCTATGCTTGTGGAATTTTTGGACATATTTATAGTTAGTGCAGGACAAGATTAAATTAGATGAACTTGAGACCTATGCTAAATAATGTTGTTTGTAGAGCATGCAATAAAACCGGTCACATTGCAAGGTACTGCAAAAGCAAAAATAGTGCTCTGGTAGACAAGAACAAATCAGATCAAAAGAGAAAGGAAAAAGTTGATGAGATTAGAGATCAACAAAAGAAGATGTGGGTAAAGAAGGATGAATCTAAGGAAAATGGTGGATCTGTACCTAAATCTGGTGCAGAACCTTCATCTGTAACTAGGGCTTTTGGCCTTAGAGGATGGTAAATTCATGCAAATCTTGCAATACCCCTTGATGAGATCTATAGTCAATGGATTACAGATGGCAGGAATTAAATTTCAGTTGATATCTAGGATTTAGATGGCTGATTTCGACATCCGATAGTTTTTGAATATGGGAAAACAAGTTTTGATGGGCTCCTGAAACCCATTAGAGCCAAAAGATCAAAAGATTTACATTAAAGTGTACTAAAACACAAAGGACAACACACAAAGAAAAAGATAGTTGACGAACAAAATGCCAACAAACTAGAGACAGCTAGTCAAAAACCAAAAGGACTGACGGAAGCCCAGATTTAGGTTAAGTTCTAAAGCATTTTATTCGCTTCTAGCTCTAGTTGTTCCATATTATCAGCTTTTGGCATCCGATAGTTGCGTAGGGAATCTGATTGGATATCAGAGGTGCATTTATTTCAAACTAAAATTAGGATTTGCAAAGTTAAAAGGGCAAATATGAGAGTTATTCTTCACTTTGTGAATAGTGTTTTTGAGCAATAGAACAAGGTGATCAAGACTTCTAGGCAATCCGAGAGCTAAAAGCGATCCGCCAATTGATCTAGGGCATTCAACAAACAATTGAGGTATTTTTTGAAGAAAATTTTTGAGTTTGGATTTATAAAAATTTGAAATGGCATCCTCTTCTTCCATTGCTACACCACCTGTTATTGAGGTCAAGGATAGAACTCATCATGTGTTTAAGAAGCAACCTTACAAATCCATGGAGGCTGACCCAATTGGAGCTTTCTCTTCCATTCCACATGGATTTCTGCATGTAGAGGATATAAGGGCATATATTCACTATGAGATCGAAGAAACTAGCATTGAGGATATTTTGGACCTCTATACCAATAGTATCATGGATGAAATCGGTAACCCCAAGCCAAAATTTGTGTAGTTGCAGAGAAAGGGTTTCACCCAGTTCATTAACATTCCCTCATTCAATGAAAATGAATGGATTAAGTATGTGTTGAGTAGAATTCATGCAGAGTTTACATGGGTTGACCAACCCTACAAGATCACTTCAGAGGCAATTAGGGTGGTAACTTGTTTGAATCAAACTGGTGATAAGCCAGGGCTTCAAAAAGTCACAAACCTACGCTCAACAAGCTAATCAGTGCAGAGTTTGATGGGCGTTCGATGAAAATCAACACAATCAAGGATGATGATGTCAAGTTTGTTGCGATTATCATTAGTTATAAGGTATATCAATCTAACTGACTAAATTCAGTATCTAGCACGACCATCCATGCATCCTACCAGATGGTTAAGGAAGATGCTCATTATGGTCTGTCTAGTGTTCTATTGGATGAATTGATGATAAATTTGAAGAAAATTAAGCAAGCCAAAAAGAATGTCTTCAAATTTGGTTCCTTGGTTATCTGTCTGGCTCTTTACTTCTTGAATCAAATTCCCAAAACTGGTAGAGTAGAGTGGGCTTTTGACAGACTGGTGGCCCAATAGATAAAGTAGGGTCTTGATAATCTTGGGAATAGGGACAATCAAAATGTTGCATTGTGGGCATTCTTCAAAACTTTTCAGGACAAGATGAAGGAGAGGGTAAGAATCCCTATGGAAATTGTCAAGAATAATGAGGCGACAATCTATTTTATGGTGAATAAAGATGAATGTCTTATGAAGGCAATTGAGCCCCAGAAGATGTGGATCTTGCCAATGGGATATGAGGTTGATCCGGGAACTTTAGATGCCTACGCACAAGACCCGCTAAATGCTTTGGTAGACTCCAAAGAAGAAAGGTTTGGAACATGCAAATAAAAATCAATGCAACTGCACACCAAGTTTACCAAACCGGCTAGGAAAAGAAAAGTTTCCAAGATAGTGGAGGAAATCCTCATTGATGAAGGTCACCCTCAGGAGAAAGTCAGGGCTGAAAGAGCTACAAGGGATGCAATTGAAAAGGAAAAGAAACAAAATACTACACCAGTTCTAGTTAAAGAAAAGGTCACAGGGTCTTCTCCCGCTCTGGTGAAGACACCTCTGGCTGAATCAAAACCCTTCAGTTCATCTGCTAAGGAGAAAGGTGTTCTGAGGAAGAAGCAGAAACCCTAGTGAGAGTATGTTACAGTTTCCCTGGTGGTTATGAAACTGAGTCTAATGCAAACATTCCTAAGGCCCCAAAGAAAGGAGAATTTGCAAGGGTGATTTGGAAACCTCAATCTAGTGAAGGAAAGAAAGGGTTGAAGGAGAAAAGGGCAAAATCTGATCCTATTTCGATCAGTAGGCTTAAGAGAGGAGAAAGAAATAAATCAAACTTGGATGAGGCGATCGAATCTAGTAAGATGGAGACAGCTAAAACCAAGTATCATATTATTCCTTCTTTATCAGTTCAAGAGTTAATAGATGAAATTATTAAAAATAGAAATTTGAAGAATATCTCTGTATATTATGAAAACTTTGATGACAATGATAAAAGGAAGATTGAGTAAGTTGTAGTTTTGTATATGGATGTATTTAGTAAAGCGTTAATTGAATTAGGAAAATATATTCCAAAAGATCTGTATAGTTTAATTGATGCTACAAGAAAATCTGTAATTCAGATGGATAGAGAAATAAAGGAAAGTGAACTGATCAATTAGTGCACCAGTATCACTATTGAAGAAATTGATAGATTAATTTTTCTAGCAAATAAAAAAGAATTCACAAGCAAACAAAGAGTCAACAGCTTGATGGTAGGCAGAGTAGAGGAAATAAGGAGAGAAACCAGTGAAATCTGGAAGAAGTTTCTCATTGAGAACCGGCTTGTAGAATCCGATTCACATGACACAGCCACTCAGTTAGAGAATCCTCTGGTGCAAGATGAAAATAAGGTGGAGGACACTCAAGAAAATTTTAGATTATGTAGAAGTTGAGGTCTATAGATAAAGCACATGAAAATTCAGTTGAGGAAGTGGTTCATGCACAAAGTGTTGACACCGGTACATGGGAGCCACCCATAGATAATAAAGGTAATGCAGGGCAAGAGGCTGAGAAAAAGGAAGAGGTAGAATAGGAGAAATCAGATAAAGGGAAGGGTAAGGTAACAGAAACTCTGATTCTCATGGCAATTGAAAAATAAAAAATGCAAAGCCAAGGGAGCTCTCCTCAGTTTAACATCAGTTCTGACAAACCTTTCAATCAAATGTCTCTGACAGAAAGGATGATTGTTGTTATTTCTCTCCAAGCACAAGCTAGTTAGGAGTTAGCACAATCTGAATAAGAAGAGAATAGACTCATTGAGAAAACGGTTTCAATTTTTGAACAGGTGGTACCGTAACTACAACTTGATGCTAATGCTAGTTTATCCAATAAGATCCAGAACTTAATAGATCACATATCCACTCACTTTAATTATTTAACCAAGGCATCAGCTCGACAAGCTATGCAAAAATTTAAAGATGTCAAAGTACAAACATTTTTGCAAATGATTAGCAATTATAAGGCCCAAGCTTGAAAAGGAACTAAAACTAATTGATGAGGCCTTAATGGAAGGCAGTTAAATTTATAAGTCTTGTCTACTTTTGACAAATTTTACTACTGAAATAGAAAAGTAGATAAATAATTGTAAAGGTTAGTTGGCTCAATTTTTTCAAGATTATGACCCTACGGTTAACTTAACTGACAATATTGAAGGCTAAATTTTGACAATTATGGAGCAGATTAGGAATTTTGAGAAGGAGAAGGAGAAAATGGTTAGGCGGACAGGTGAACTTTGGAACCTAATTGGTCCCTAGTTAGACAACTTAGTATACCATAAGATGGATTGCATTAAAAATATGTCTTGGGAGACTACAACTGAGATGGAAGCTATAGAATTACATGCTTATGTCTTGAATGGTTTTGTTTCAATTTTGGAGAAATTGTAGGCAAGTTGCAATATATATTTTGGGTTCCTCAAGATTGCATATGCAAATGTACTTAAGCATGTATAGATTTGATCATCTACTATGTGTGTATATATGTATAGAATATTTTGTTGCACACCGTATCTTTGGCATTTTTGTCAAAAGGGGAGAGATAATGTGAAAAATGTATAGGTTGATTGTGTATGGAGTGTACAATTTGGTGATCCAGATTTTTGGATTGTTGATCTAAGGGAGAGCCTTAGAATTCTTTATTCTTGATCTGGTGTACAGGTTTCATAGGTTTCAACACATAGTCATTATTCACAAGTGTTGCCATCAATGCGAAAGGGGGAGATTGTTGACAATTGACATGATAGTTAAAAATGCCTATGCAAAAATCTTCATGCCTTAGTCAAAATATTGGTCATTCAAGATTAATTTTGCCCTTGGTCATTCAAGATTAATTTTGCCCTTTGTTCTGTGTCACAAGGTTTAGGGTTTATGAATTTCCGATGAAGTCTTGTTAAAAAAAAACCTAAGTGTGCTATATTCCTTCATTACCTTTTTCCACTTAAGCCAAGGGTCGGTTACCATTAGCGGGGCCATTGTATTTCCTAGGCATTAAGTTGTTTGCGGTTAGACCCTTTATATTTTCCTAAGTCTGCATGTAAAATTTCCCTATGGTCCATCCCCCTTTAATATTTATGCCAGTGCCTATTAAATTTTTTCTTAAGTCTAAAGTTTTAATATTTTGGCCAACGACTAAAGGTAGGGCAGATCTGACGACCCGTGCTACCCCGTGGTCGAAGGTGCAAGGAGGATAAGGATTAGGACATCACAAGATGATGCCATGTGTTCTAAGTTGGTAGGGTGAGCTAGTGGTTTGACTTTTCAAACATTTGATGTTACTGGTTCCCAGTGGATAAAGTCTGAGTTACAAAGGGATTTCTTATCTACACGTGCTTGAATGGATGGAGATGTTTTAATTTCTGCAAAAAAGTTCATCAACTATTAAGGGGATTAAGAAGGTGGTCACAGTGGTAGGGAGATAAATCTCAAATAGATCTAACAGTCCTCGCAAACCCAAGATGAACGAAGTTTAAGAACCGTGATATCACGAGATGATGCCACGTGTCCAAGGCGGGCCGGGGTAGCTGACGGTGGGGTCACTGAAGATGGTGAGATAGCAGTAAGGTGGTGGTGAGTTGGAGGTGTTGTGTCATAACTTTCACGGGTCCACTTGCCATGTTTAATGGTCAATGTCAGATTGACTAGTCTTGATCGTTCGATGCACCAACATGAGGGAAGATCAGCGGTTCAGATTTGAACTTCTTTCAAATGTTGGCATCATTTCTTTGTGTGCGAGAACAAAATGCCAGATGAGGTTTGGTCTACTAACATAGAGGGGTGGTAAAAGAGTATTTTCTACTCTTTTCTAATTAGAAAAGGTTTTCAATTGAGGGCAGAGAGTTTTTGAGAACCAGAAAAGATTGAAACGGGCCTTTGAACCACAGTGTTAGGGTTTTCTGGTGTGTGTGAAACATTTTGGCATCTTGCAGTGGTTATTTCTTTGGGAAATGACCCCAGTATGTCATGAGCAATGGCAAGGTGGGCTCATATCAGATATTCATCGACAACGGCAATAAGGATGGTAAAGAGCATAAAGAATATCCTAAGAGACAGTTAGAATATTTGAGAAACAGAGAAATATTTTATAACAAAATCAGGTGTGACTGGTCATTTTTTAATGACAGTGATAATATTAATTGGTAACTGAGAGGGGGGGGGGTGAATCAACACTATATTGGTTTATTGCAAATTTAACAATAATCAAAACTCTTAATCAAACTTTAACACTAATAAGTATAAGAAGCATTAATAGGAAACATGCACACACAAAATTAAACACACATGACAATCAAGATTTATCACGTGGAAACCCAAATGGGAGAAAACCACGGTGTGAGTAGAAACTCACAAAATCTGCACTATTCTTAATTATGCTTAGTGAGGAGCCATCCCTGTTAGGAGATTACAAAGACATTGTTAGATGCCACCCAGTTAAGGGATTTTCTTCAAGGCCTGTTAGAACCTTTACCCTGTTAGAGGTAGCCTTGTTAAAGGACATAGGATCATCATTTAGGATGTCACCTGGTTAAGGGATTTTACAAAGGGACCTGTTAGAGTCCACCCGGTTAAGGGATTTTACTGTGCTATAATTATTAGAGAGAAATAAGTCATTGATCTAATTATGACACTTTTATATCGTATAGATCTATTTTGTATCTCCTTCAATCTTTGCTCAGTGATGGCTTCACAAATTCATGAGGAACCCTTCTGTACTTTGCTTATTTTTCACCTTTGCTCTAACTTCCAACCCCAATCCACTCATCACTCCATCAACTGCCAAATTCAACATGAAAAGCATGTATATAGTTGTCTTCAATCTTCGCACTAACTTTCCCTCCAAAACTTGAACTCAAAAAATCATTCTATGCGCCAATCTGTTTGTTCCTCAAATCTCACCGATTATACCCGTGGGACTAGCCTTTCATGCCACAAATCTTGTTGGCTCTCTAACAAGCACTCCAAGTTCAACTGGAACTTTCTAAATTGAATAGATCTACATTTCACCTTTAACTTTCTAAATTGAATAGATCTACATTTCACCTTTGTGATCTACTATCGGTTGTTTTCTTTATATCGGTGAACTTTCTTTACTCAGCTTAATCTATCGGTTGCTTCCTATAAACTGGTGGAAGTCTTTAGTCCCCTGTTCCTTACCAATCCACTATAACCCTTTTCCGATCAGTTATAGTGGATTGTACATATGAGAAGGAAAAGATCCACCGATAGAGGAAAAGTAGTACCGGTAGAGACATATAGAGACTAAGTATATAAGCAGGTACTGGTAGAGGCAAAAAAGGTAGAGATAGAGATAGAGAAGGCAGAGAACAAGGGGAGAACTGAAATAAGGGGAGATCCAGACCAATCCAATATAACCCTTTTCTGATCGATTATGATGACATCTTAACCAGTATTGCCATCAATGACAACTTCTTAAGTACTCCAAACTTCATGATGCCAACAATCTCCCCCTTTGGCATTGGTGGCAAAATATCTAGGCTGGATTGGACTGGATCTCCCCCTATTCTGGTTCTCCCCCTATTTTTTGCCTTCTTTGCCTCTATCTCTTCCTTCTCTGCCTCTATCGGTTCCTGCTTATATACTTAGTCGCTATTTTCCTCTACTAGTACTACCAGTACTACTCTACCTCTCCCAGTGGATCTCTTCCTTCTCATATGTACAATCCACTATACATCCATTCTCCCCCTTTTTGCAACAATGACAAAAAAATAAAGGAATCAAAGTATGCAAAATAATTTATGAGAGTAAGTCAAAAGTTTCTTTGAAATTGACCTTAGCAGCCTCCAAAGAAGATTCCCATGTAGGCTTAAATTGTTTTATGGTGATGATTTGTCCATGTGGGTGTGTGACCAAATCCTCCATGTCATCCATTGTCTTGCAAGCAGGTCTACTGATGAGACCTTATGCTTGTTTCGCATGGCCTTGTAATAAATCAATGAAAGGGGCAAGATAGCATTGTATCTCTAGCAGATTTAGAGCTTGTTTGTCCTGTTCCTCTTTTAGCAAGTTGATTTCATGAACCAAATGTTTGACTTTTCCACTAAAAGTTTCTACTGAGCTTGTAAGAGGATCAAACGAACCTAGCAGATCTTGAATTTCCTATTGATTCTTTACTCTTTTGACTTCAAGATCTTTGATGAAAATGGGGAACTTTGAGAATCTGACCAATAATTGGCCAACTTCCTTTAAGATTGATTTCACCTCTTCAGTGCCGGTAGAGAGAGCAACTTTTTCAATTGATATTTGTTCCATTAAGTGCTCACCTCTTCTGGTTTCATATTGCCTTGTTGCAGCCTTCTCCAAATCGATTGCCTCTGAACCAATTGCTTTGACAAGAGTGCCCAATTGATCGATGATAGGTGCATTATCATCAACAACAATATCAAGAATGAGATTAGATAAGATTATCTTTGCAGTATTAAGAATTCTTGTCTTCTTTTTCTTTGCTTTAATTTTGGCCTTTTCAGCTTGAATTCTCATTTTTCTGAAACTTTTATTAATTATTTGGGGGTCATCTTCTTGATATCAATTACTGAGTCTTCCCCTTTTTCTCCTCTATTTCTTCTTCTTCTTCTTCAGCTTCTACCTCAGAAGTAGCTAAGATGGGGAGTTTAGCTTTATTTTTCTCAGTTTCCTTTACTAAAGCTAACTTCCTCTTTACCGAAGGAGTGCCCACCACTGTTTTCTGACCACCTTCAGGTTGACTGGATGAAGAATATTTTATCTTCTTCTCTTGTTCTGGTTCCTTGGTCTCCCCTAAACTAATACCGGTTGTTCCCATTTCCTTCAACTCTTCGTTCTTCTTTTCTTCTTCCTTATTTTCATGTTCCTTCTCCTTTGTTTCATCAATAGATGGTATTGATGAGTCTATCATCTTGGGGTTTTCTCCTTCTGCACCTTTTTCTGGCAAATGAGGTTTGTTGCTAGTAGAATGTGTTGTGGGAATATTTATTGTCACTAGATGCCTTTGAGGTTTTTCCTCATAAGGAATGTCCTCAATTGTAACTTCATCATCTCCGGAATGCTTAATTTGATCGGTTCCCTTTACCAGTGTATCATCAATATCAATAGTTTCAACATTTGATTTTTTCTCAACCGGTGGCTCTGCATCCTTTGTCAAATTAGGAATATCTGACACAACATCACCTATGATATCTTCAATTGAAAATTCATCAAACCCATCAGTGGTGCCCTTGTCTTTTCTTTTTCTATTTTCTTGAGTAGATGTATATTGTCCTTGTTTCACTTCTTTTTCTATTTCCTCCTCAGCTTCCTTTTGCTAGCTCAAAATTGTTTTCCACATGTCAATGCCCTCATCATGCACACCTTGAATGTCTCCTATGGCCACTCTCCATGTTTTGTTCCTTATTTTGAAATGTTGTATACAAGCTTCAGCCACTAAAGTTGCTTGATTATAATCCAATTCATGTTGCACTTCCATGAGTGCCTTTATTTTATGTTCCTTTTCAATTGCCAAGGCAGTTTTCTATCTCCCTTCAATGAGATCTTGTAAATATGATGGAATTAATCCATGTAGTTCACTGGGGGTTTTGAAGAAATTATGTAGGTTCCAGATGAGTGCATCTTCAATTTTTCTTTTGTCTTCCTCATTGCAAAGAGGATACTTTCTCCCAACACCATCTAAACCTCCATACTCTTTGATCCCATGAACCAATTCATCAACAGTTGGAGCTACATTTCTACCACTTCTTGTGACTTCTTTAATTACCACATCAGATTGGGTGCCAAAGTTATCATCCTCCTTTTCGTCTTTCTTAGGCTTCTTAGCCTTTGTCGATTGACTTTTCACTCTTTTTCTTTCTTGCATATGTGACTCTTACCGGTCCACTTCTACCTTGGGAAGATGTAGGAGTATCTAAGTCCTTTTCTTTCATATATGTTGTTGGTTTGCTAGATCCAGCACCCTTGGATCTAGTCTAGGACATTTTCTTCTTTTCATCTGTTTTCTCTTCATTTTTGCTTGATTTTGCCCCTATTTGCTCACTTGTACCGGTGGAAGCAGTGGCACAGGATTTTTCACATCCATATTTCTTATCTAAGGTGTCAATCATTTTCCTAACTTTCTTTTAAATGATAGGCTCTTTGAGTTCCTTCTCAATTTTGGATCTTGCCTCCTCATAAGTTCCAAATATCTTATCTTTTTTGTTTATCGTTTTAGATAGTAACATGTTTACATATATTTTGGCAATGTCTGGCCCGATCTCATAACCCATAGCGGGTACCCAGAAAGTTCTAGGTTCAACCACTTAAATGATGCAACAATCACTATCAACAAGAAAGCAAATAGTGTCCTTGTATTTTTGAACTATACCAATCGAGATTCTTTCTCTTTGATGCATTCTAGTTTGGAATTCTTTAAAATAACCCCACATTGTCTCTCCAAACTTATCACCTAAGTCTCTTATCATTTCACTTATCTAAACTATGATAGGTTTATCTGTACACCACACTACATTTCCCTTACCGAGAAATAAATTTTTCACATAGAAGAAGATGCATACCAGTATTGGACTATACTTGAATGATTTCCTTTTGTCCTTCTTAATTTGATCCATGTTTACTAGGAATTGACTCCTTATCATCTCACAAATATCATATGTTGCATCCTCTTTGATGATCCGGTAAGCTACATGGATAGAATCGCTCGACACACTGTTCATGCGGCTTGATTGGTACACTCTATAAGCTATCACTGCAGATGCAAATCTTACTTTTGTATCCTCAATGTGAGAGATTGTCATTACTCTCTTGTCATATTAGGATTGAGTCAACCGAGTGACCTCACTGGATGATATTGTCCTTAGGGTTAGTGCTTCACCTATTTCACTAAACCCTGTTACTCTTTGGATCACATCCTTTGTGATTTTGATTGGAACTTCAGCTTCCAACCACATAAACTGGTCATGCACTCTACTAAGCACATACCTTATCCAATCGGCATGGAATTGGTTTGGAATATCAACAACATATGAAAAACCCTTGGTCTTCATATGCATATGTTCTGCCTTCACTATACCATTATCACAGAACCCTTTGAATTCATCTTGAATGAATTTGTCTCCAAGATCTTCAAGCTTGTAGTGGATGAAGGAATAGACATCTTCAATCAATAACACACCAGAGGGCACAGATGATAGGGCACCAGTTTTATTGACTTCTCTGTCATTCATAGGATGCAACTTGAACTCGGGTTGTAGTTCCTTAACTACCTCAACCAACATAGGAGTCGACAAGGAAGTTGCCATGATGAATTAGAACAGAATTCACAGATTGATTTCGTCAATTATTTCTGCTAGAGCTTCTGATTACCAAAGCTTCATTGCTTGATCTCCAAACTAACTTTGTGCATAACTCACTTAATAGATTTAGAAAGCCTTTGATCACACTAGGAGCTCTCAAATGCACAAATGAGAGCAAGGTAAACAAAATGAGCTTTCATTTCCTTATTTATTAGTTAAGTTGTTCGATACACTTTTATGACGGTTAAGTTGTACAACCTCAAATGGTAACATTTTATAATTCACGAGTGTTACTTCCATACTGATAACAATAAAACCTTTAACACTTATACTCTTAACAATTCACCGATAAAGAATTACAAACAATATGTCAAATTTTTTGCATCTAGGTAATGCAAATAAGAATTACCTCACTTTGGTTATAGGGAATCAGCCATGATTTTTCAATAAGTGTCCCCCCTGAGCATCGGTTTGCTTAGTTTGAAGAAGAACTGTCATCGTTGGTGGATGATGACTTAGTTTCAGACTGCTTCTCTTCTTCTTTTATTTCTTCCTTTTTTGTGCACATCCTTTTCATTTCATTCTTCACCTCTTCAACTATCTTCTTTCCTTTCAAATCATTTGTCCCTTTCTTCTTGCTAAAATGTTTTCTGTCTTTAGATCAGTTGTAGGATTGGTTCCTACACTCTCTTGCCAAATGACCGATCTTATGGCAATCAAAACATGCCATACCAGTTATCTTCCATGGTCCTGCATTGTTTCTCTGACCCATTCTCATCTTGCAATTTGCTACAACATGACCAAAGTTGCCACAAGTAGAACAGGTGGCATTTAGATGATTACTCTTTCTGTTAGGGCTAACCGGTTTGAATGGAGATCTTAATGCATTTTTCTTGAACATGCATTCTTCATCTTTGTGTCCCAAATGGGAGAAAACCACGGTGTGAGTAGAAACTTACAAAATCTACACTATTCTTAAGTACACTCAGTGAGGAGCCATCCATGTTAGGAGATTACAAAGACATTGTTAGGTGCCACCCGATTAAGGGATTTTCTTCAAGGCCTGTTATAACCTTTACCCTATTAGAGGTAACCTTGTTAAAGGACTTACGATCATCATTTAGGATGTCACCTGGTTAAGGGGTTTTACAAATGGACCTGTTAGAGTCCACCCGATTAAGGGATTTTACTGTGCTACAATTATTAGAGAGCAACAAGTCATTGATCTAATGATGACACTTTTCTATTGTATAGATCGATTTTGTATCCGCTTGAATCTCTGCTCGGTGATGGCTTCATCGATTCATGAGGAACCTTTCTATACTTCACTTATTTTGTACCTTTTCTCTAACTTCCAACCCCAATCCACTCATCACTCCATCAGCTACCAAATTCAAGATGAAAAGCATGTATATAGTTGTCTTTAATCTTGGAGCTAACTTTCCCTCCAAAACTCAAACTCAAAAAATCATTCTATACACCAATCTGTTCATTCCACAAAATCTTGTCGATTATATCGGTGGGACTAGCCATTCATGCCACAAATCTCACAGGTTCTCTAACAAGCACTCTGACTTCAACTGACACTTTCTAAATTCAACAAATATACATTTCACCATTGTGATCTGCTGCAAGTTTTTTTCTTTATATCAGTGAACCTGCTTTACTCAGCTTAATCTATCGATTGCTTCTTGTAAACCAATCTCTGCTCACTAGTGGAAGTCTTTCATCCCCTATTCCTTACCAATCCACTATAACCTTTCTCTGATTGGTTATGATGACATCTGAACCGGTATTGCCATCAATGACAACTTCTTAAGTACTCCAAACTTCATGATGCCAATAGATAGGTGTCTCCTCTGGCTCGTAGCTTGTTGGCTCCCTTTTTTCTATAAAAACAATTTCAAGGCCATGAGAGAGGGTTTCAAATTTAATTTAGGTACTTAGTTTTGCTTGGTCAGAGTCATAGGTCCCATGTAGCAGGTTTTAGGTGAAAATGAGAAAAGTGTAGAGTCTTTTGCAAAGAAAAATAAAATGTCTTGGGTCATATTTTATGTATGTTTTGAAGGACTGAATTGTATATTGTTTTATGGCAGATATAGCATTTAAATAAAATGAAATAGAATTCAGACTTATTTCTCTCCATTGTATGATTCTACTATCTTTTGAATGAAGTAAATCAAGGGTTTATTTCTTTCAGTGCATTGTCATTATCTATGTGATTTGTGTTATGCTTTGATCCAAGGGATCAATTAAATGCTTGAACAAAATTGCACAGTGGTAAGGCTTGTGCGGGGATTTTGATAAGTACTTTATGCTTGGGTTATAGTTGACATGTATTGTAAGGCAATATATTCTTAGATTAGTATGCTATTAGATTATTTGTAATTCACCTAACATTTCATGAACTTGACTCCCCAATGGAATAGGGCACTAATCACGCTTGTCTTAGTCTTTACAAGTAATTTTATGCATCGTTCATCTATATTTGTTACTAATTGTTGAATATCATAATACATTTCAAGTTATGTCTATAATTGCATGTTCTACCTATATCTTGCTCTAGATAAGGTCTAGGATCACTAAATAATTCACCATTCTTGAGCATTCTCCCTACTGTTGAGCTCGTATATGAGATTATCTACTTTGTTTTAACATAATTCATGAGTGTGGTGAAAAGATCACAAATTTTCTAAGGGATCACCCTCCCGGGTCTTACAGAGCCCAAAGTGCAGAAGGATTTCATATCCTTGTCACAGTTGGTCCAATTCTGAAGGATATTGATAGTTGGAGTTGGCTTCTCCATGATTATTTGAAGAATCAACTTGGTTTCTGCCTCTTGTAGTGTAAACCCATTTGGGTGTAAGGCCTTCCCCAAACCAATCTTGATCAACTTAGTTGACCATGTTTGACCCTATTAATAAATGCTATATAATACAATAGAATGCACTGTGTTAGACCGATAGATTTGTGAGAAAAGAAATTGAACCAAGTTATAGAGTTATTTCACCCAGTGGTGTATATTTTGATGTATTATGAATTGAAAACCTAAAATATCCACTGATTGGATAATCTTGATCTGACGTATGTCAGCTATATCTGGATTTAGAACTTATCGGATTCCATGATTTGGATAACATTGATGTAGGATTGATGCTTCATTTATATGCTTTATGATATAGGACTCTACATAATTCTAGAATAGGATGAATTTGAGATAGTGTATGTCATTATTGGAATTTCAGGACTTTACTATGATGATAGAAATAGAATGCATGTTTTATGTATGGAGTAAAATTGTGAGAATTGTGATAATTGTTTATGTGGATTTATTTGGATATAAGATGTATTGGTTTGTGTAAGTGTATATTGTATGCAGAGTGTTTGATGTGTATTTTTATTCATGTGCTTTATATTATATGAGGTTATTCGAAATTACTAATGTGTGATTGAGTTGCGCAGGAAAAGATATCCATGTGACCATGGAAATATTAGGGAGAACCAAACCTAGACCTATGTATGTTCATAAAACCAGGGTTTGTCTATTTGGAGAGACAACACCCCATTTGTGTCGTATTTTATTCGTAATAGTAAATGATGCATGTGTGTTAAATGTTATTTAATTGATTTTTTTAAATCCAACAAGAGACACGATTTCATGTATAATTTTGTAAAAGTATTTTCATTGTCACTTAACACATGTGTGGATTTATGTTTGAGTTTTTAAATTTGTCTCTTGGAGGGAATTGTTTAACTATAGCTTTTTCAATTAATGTAATGTGATTCCATAAATGCCTTGGGTAAAGAATCTTTAGGTTGGTCAACATAGGTTTGACCCGAAAATAAACTTCAGAGGGGTTTAAAAAGGGTTAAATGGACTCCTAGGGGTAGTTTATTAGGGTTTCGTAAAGCCCATAAGGTATACCTAAGGGTTAGGAGTAATTTTAGGCATGCTTCTACTCCCATGTGACCATTTAGACACCCTAAAAAGTGACTTTTCTAAGTTGTACGAAAATGGAAATTAGAAGGCTTGAACTAAGTTGATAACCTTCCTTTTTGAATGAGAGTTCCCTTTCCCATTTTACCTTACTTTCCTTTTCAGTTTTAGAAACTTGAGAGAACTCACACTAGTGTCTTCTTAAGCAAGAAAGAGAGATTTTGGGGGTAATCACCCACTCTCCATGTCTGGAGACAAAGAATTTTGAAAAAAAGAAAAGATAGATTTGGGATTTAGAATTTGGCTAAGTGTAGAAAGAAAAGACTTGTGGAATTGGGTTGCTCATCCTCAACAAAACTAGCATACCTTTGGATAGTTTAAGGTTGGTTCTACCTTTCTTTTAATGTTTTCTTATTGCATGATGTTTTGAAAGAAATGCTTGTGTAAAAGACTAATTTTCTTGCATGTATTCCTTGGAAATTTATTTGGTGTTTTGTGATTTTGCAATTTATGTGTTTTGGGAGTAATCAAGACCTCCTACTCTTGGGAGAGAGGATGTTCTTGTGGGTGGTAGAAGTGACAACCCTCGAGTGAGAGGCTCTCGTTACGAGAGTGATCACAAGGGATTTTATGTGACCCTTGTTGTATGGCTTGTTTATGCATTGGGGGTCATAAGGAGGGAAATAAGGCATGAATGCCTTGGGGGACATAAGGAATGTGGGGTTGTTATACTTTATGTATTTGGTTTGCCATGAGGTGGCTATATGTTTTACCATACTTGCAATCTCCTCAGGGTACTTGGTCCACTACCACCCTTGAAAAGACATCACAAATGTGTGGTGCAGTGTAGCCTAGGTTGGGATTGTGTTTGAGATTGTGTTTTCCCTTGTCTTTGGTGTTTGCATGTGTGTTACCTATCTAGGGCTTGGTTCTCTGAGCTCGGGGGTGGCTACCAGTTAGCCTAGGCTGGGAGGTGAGCACTCCATGGTCATCTCTTTGATTATAATTGCAGGTTGTCAAAAGAAAATAGCAGGACAAGTAGATGTGGTTGGAATTAGTAGTTGCAGAAAAGTGGTTGGATATGTATTTATCATTTTCCTCATGTATTAGAAATGAGAGATCTATTTGTAAAGTGACAAGAGCATCTGGGAGATAAGATTTAAATATTTGTAATAGTCATTTAAGTTATATTGCAGAAAAGAAAAAGATTATTTTTTATTTGGTTTCTATGTTTTGAAAAAAAAAAAAATGTGTGTATAGGATAATTTGAAAAGAAAGAAAAACTAATATTTCCCTTATGCATTTAAAACAAATTATTAGAAGAGAAATGGACTAGATATGCTTGCATGTGATAGGCTGGAAATAATACATTTTAGATCTATGTATGGAAATGCAAAACTTATTTAAAATGTGTTATTTAATTTATTTGCAGAAAATAAAATCAAAGATTTTATAGTCATTGCTAGGGTTTGAAATTAGTAAATTGTAGTATGCATGCTAACTTTGATAAAGGATATTTATTTTACATGTTAATTCTGAAACTAAACGTTCAGTCTATTTCCTTGTTACATATCTCTAAGGTTAAATTGAAATAAACCTAGATAAATAAAGCTACTGGTTAGAATTACTAAATTCTGTCATTTTCCTCATTTGCAGAAAATAAAATCTAGAGATAAATAGGCTATTGATTTAAATAATTCCATCTACCTATAGTTGTTGTGTAATGTCATTAATACTGTCATTAGTTTATGTACTGAAAATAAAATCTATAGTTAAACAGATTAAATGAAATAAATAAAATACTAGAGTTGCTGTTTTAAGTGATTTAATTCTACTTTTTACCTTATTTTTGCTGAAAGTAAATCAATATTTAAATAACTTATCTATTTTCTTTTAGCAACTAAGATTTTGATAAGAGGAAATAAAAATAATGTTATATATCTGAAGAAAGCATCTAATCTATTAATTATGTTCAGAATAGAAACACCTGCATATTTATTGCATAGAAAATTTATGCCCTAGTTACAACATATATTTATATTTAAATTTATATATATAATTATATATATATATATATATATATAAATATATATAAATAAATTTGCATGCCTATATATTATGAGTAATGGAAATCATTCTTAAAAATAAGCGAAAATAAACTTACTGTTTAATATATATATATACATAAATACGTAAAACATCTACATACACTTATATATATATATATATATATATATATATATATATATATATATATATATTTGTTCTTTTGTTTTTTTTTATTAATAAACAAAATATATAAAAGCAAAAAAAAAGGGGGGAGGCTTTTATTTTAGGCTACCGGCCGAGCCACTGTGCTGAACACAGTGGATGACGAAAGAGCCGAACCACTATGCTTAGCACAGTGGATGGCGCGGCCGGGAGTCACCACTGTGGGCGACCACAATGGGCAGCGCCACTGTGGTGTTCCATAGTGGACGGCCCAAGGGCCGCCACTGTGGGCGTCCACAGTGACGCCGCCACTATGGTAGTCCACAGTGAGTGGCGCCCGAGGGTCGCCGCTCGCCGCATTTTCAACCTGTGCCCCGCCATAAAACATGGCCGCCGCTCCACCCAGAAACCAATTCGGCCCTCCTCCGCCCTACTCAACATTAGTAAAATCAAAAAAAAAAAAATACAAAACCCTAGCCCGCGTAGGGCTAGGGGTAGAATAGAAAAGAATATAGAAATAATAAAATGAGAGGTACTATATAGTATTCATTCTAGGTTAGGGTTCTGGAAGAGTTTAGAAATATGAGGTAAATAACATAAGTATTAAAATATATAGCTACAAATATATATATATATATATATATATATATATATATATATATATATATATATATATATATATATATATATATATATATATATATATATATATATATATATATATATATATATAATGGAGTTGGACAATATAAGAGAATAATATATATTTAGATTTAATATTTATTTAAGCGATATAATTTATATATGTTTTATTTTAACATATGGTTTTAATTAAGGAAGAAATTGAAATGTATAAATTTAAAATTCTTATGAAGTTTAACCTTGTAGTAATTTTATAATAAATTGTTTTATTATAAGTCCACCTAAATATAGGTGTTAGATGAGATAAACTTTATCAAACAAATTTTCATTATAATTATGATTGACCCTTTAATCAATTTAGTTTGTTTTTATTTTAATTATCGTTAAAATAAAACATGGACTTTTATATAACTAAGTGTCAGAACTAATTTAATTAGTTCTTAGGATAAGTCATTGGCTATTGGAGATTAATTTTACCTGCGTTAATTGATTGACTGAATTAGTTCATTGATTAAAATCGATGAGACGATAAAACTAATCAAATAAAATTCCGCATCTAATTGCTACCTATTTTGGTTACTCGAGATAGTAGATAAAGTCAACTCTTAACATAGTTAAGACAAAAACTTGCTAGTGTATTTCGTATTAGAGAATTTAATGTTATTATGCTATTATTTTTTTTTTTTAAATTATCACGTTCTTGCCCTAAATTTTGGGCATGACATTGGGAACCAACATGACACTCATCTGGTGACTTTCAGTAGTTTCTTATTCGTCTAGGGTTGTCATTGATGGAAACTCTTCTTGGAGATTCGATCTGGCTGTCATGATTCCTCCTATCTGAAAGTATGAGCTAACCGGTAGGCAGTTAACCAGTAAAACAGCACTATCTCGGTGATGTTTTGGTCCGGAAAGATTTATGATGATTGCAATGATTGATTTGTGATCTTCGTGAATGGGAAGATCCTTAGGAAGTGTGTGATTATATTCTTTTGGTCTGGTTCTATGTTTTGTTAAATATTGAAGCCTCTTGAAGCTACGCATTATACTTCTTGAAGCCGACTTGAAGGAGATTATTTTGTTAAGACCAGATATATAAGATCGAATTGGCGATTATTTTTCGGTGTATTACTATTGTGTAGACCCATTTTTGTGCAATTGAGTGCAGTTTCACATGCACATTTGGTTCATAGACAATTTGGAAGGTGACTAAGACAGAAATAGAGTATTTACAGAGCAAGAACAGTCAGAGATCTACTGCTTAATCAGAACGCATTCTTGCATTATTAGATGCTATTTTAGAGTTCATTTCATTGTATTTCCTCATTGTAATTAAATTATAAGTCAGTGAGACATTCCTGAAAGTTGTAGCCTTCCGAGTTTTTATAATTGAGCAGTGAGTTATAGGCAGTGAGCCTGAATGCAAGAGAATTCCCCATCTGTGTAATATTTATGTACTCCTGGCCATAGTATATGAATATTGTGGGTACTAGCGCCATAGTAGTTTTTCCCTTTTCGTGTTTCCATGTAAAAATTTTGGTGTTGTGGATCTGTGGTTTATTTATTGCTTGTTTATGTTCTTTACTGTAATACATTGCTAATTGGTGGATAAAGAAAAAGTTTGTGGATGTGATTTGTGGTAGATCATTGATTCACCCCCCCTCTTAGTGATCCCTGATTCTAACAACATTGTCACTATATACCGCCAAGGAGAAATGAGGGTCATTTGGAAGTTAAAATCCAAGGGGTGGGTAATCCCCCTAGGATCAATATCTAAAAAGATAAAATTTTAAATGAATTTACATTCACTCAGTTAAACCTAAGAAAACCCCCATTAGGGTTCGATTGTGTGTGATATTTTTGGACATTTATTTATCTTGATGGAAATCCAGCAAATGATAACGGGTTAAGGGTGATGTATTTATTAGGAAATAGAATTTAGTTGTTTAAGGCCACAAGTAGAAGGTCACCTTAAGCCTTTTTTCTCTAGAGCTACCATCGTGGGTAGCAACCGCAAAGAAACTATCTTGGAAATTGACTCTAGAAAGCGTTGCATACCCACCAAATAGTTTACATTAAACCATAGATAGAAACTAGAACTACATATTTTACGCCTTGATCCTATGTCAGAGTAGGTTTGTAGGCAGTCTTGGGATGGAGTTGTCCCTAGTACTTAGGCATTCGGGGATGGGGATTGGGATTTTCTTATGGGTGAGTACTTGGTTCTCGAAGCTCCTCGGCCTATCAATCAAAGGGTATAGATAATGCTAATTGAAAGATTGAAATTAATTCAATGCATACTCAGAAAGAATCTCGTATGGATTCACTTGACTTCCCATAGCTTTAGGCCTAATTCCAAGGTAGACCTCAAGCTTGTTTATATAATTATTTCCAAATACTCCTAAGTGTGTTGACCTCAGTGCACTCCTAGTAGGGGAGTGTAGCCTTTAGAGAGTTACTCAAGACCTAGCTAGCCTTGATGACTCTAAAGTCTCTGGATAGAGCATTTCCTATTCTTATGAATAGATGCCTATCCTAAATTAGATAGATGAAACCCCTTGTCCCATATGGATAGATGCCTAACCCATATGGTTAGATTCCTATCCCCATATGGATAGATACCTAACCCGTATGGTTAGATGCCTAACCTATATAGTTAGATGCCTATCCCAATTGGATGGATGCATATCTTGTTTGGATAGATGTACCTGAGTATGCAATTGAATCGAACACAAAAAAAATCAGTTGAAATTTTTAGGTTAAGTGTGTCATTACACAAACAATAGGTTATCTCCATGCACACAGGTTCACAAACACCGATGATGGTGTAAATGTGAGATTGTTGGATTATATGAGACAAATCATCAGACATTCCATACCACAAAAGATGCCCCAATATACACCAACTCGAGATGTACCAAGATACAAAATGATCAAAGTAGCCCCAAATAGGTGTAGGGATAGGACACAAAATAAAAATCAAAGTGAAAAGACCAATCATGCAAATGGTATCTCTTGCCAAGAGCTGGACAAGGATATAGATGAACTTCCTAACATGGGAAGGATGCATCCCAATGGGAAAAGGATAATGGATGTGTCTGACAAAAAAAAAAGTGGCAAAAAGACCAAGTGGTTATGCAAGGTATGCAGATAAGAGCATTGCTGCTTAGATTTGATTAGTACATTATGGATGGGTGCTTGGTTGATGTGAAAGTCAAGAAAAAGCTTAGATTTATGAGAAAAATATTAAAATTTTGGGGGTGGACCTCAATGTGATGGGATATATCTTAGTGTAATGGGTCAATCCTTATTCATAGTTTGGACTATAACTCGTCATCTCAATGGGAGGGGGAATAAGATGGGTGGTAATGGAAAGTCATGTAGGTATGTAGCCAGGTCAAAGAGTGCCTACATAGATGGGGGAAGAGTAATAGATTTAGTGAGGGTTGATGGAAAATTAATGGCTTACATTACTAAAGAAATATGAATGGGAATGATGCAAGCAGGTTAGCATTGGTAGGCACGGAGTGTCCAGAGAGATGGTAGATCTGATATATTTATCATGACGCCTGAGAACAAGTTTTCACCAAGGTACTTGCCCATAGTGCCACAAAGTGATTTTCACTAATAGACAAAATGATTTTTCTTTACTTTTTTGTTTCTTTTTTTTCATTTTTTGTATTTTTATGCATTTTTTTTTTTTTTTGAAAAATTGGGAGTCCCTAAATACTAGGCATAGAACTTCTTTAGGTGCATGATGTTTATGGGCACATCCATGGGTTCTCCTTCAGGTTTAGTCTAGTGATAAGCATCAAAACCATATTTTTCAGTAATGACATTAGGCCCCAAATAATTAGGCTCGAACTTGTCTTTCGTTTCTCAGTCCTGAATTTTTTTTCTATAATCCAAAAGGACAAGATCACCAATGTCAAATTTTCAAGTCTGAACTTTCTTGTTGTAGTTGAGTCAAAGGTGATTCTAATTAACTCATAGATGGTCCAAGGCCTTGAGCTATAGTTCATCCAACAATTCAAGCTCTTGTAATATGGCTACTCTGTATTCTTTTTAAGGGAGGATGTTCTACAAGGACACCCAAAGTGAGGGGATCTCTATCTCAAGGGGAAGAACGACTTAGGAACTGTAGACCAAGGAATATGGGGTGGCTCCTATGAGCGTGTGAATGCTTGTGCATTAATCCCAAAGAACAAGATGGAGTTGCAAGTGCCAATCCCGACCAGCTTCACTGACTATCTTTTTAAGAATCTTGATAAGAGTTTTATTTCAAGCCTCAGCTTGACCATTACCTTGTGGGTAGTATGGAGTGGAGAAGTGATGTTGGATGGAAAAATTTTGGCATATTTCTTTGATATCTTGATTCTTCAAAGGTATATCATTGTTTATAATGATAACCTTGGGGATTCCATAGCGACAAATTAAGTAATTCAAGATAAATTTAGCAATTTGTTTACTAATTGTAAAGGTGAGTGGTATGGCTTCCACCCACTTGGTGAAGTATTCTATGGCATTTATTATGAATTTGTGGCCATTGGATGAGGTGGCTTGGATTTTATAGATGAGTTCAAGGCCCCACTGCGAGAAGGAAGAGGGTGTAATGAATGATTTCAATCTTGAGATGGCACATGAATGTTATCACCATGTTTCTGGCAAGACACGCATTTCTTGACATAGTGATATGCATATTGTTCCATTGTAGGCCACTAGTATCATGTCCACAAGATCTTCTTAGCCAAAGTGAGGTCACTTGAGTGTGCCCCACAAATACCTTTGTGTACCTCATGTAATGCTCGTTTAGCCTCCTCTTTGTCTAAACACCTTAAGAGGGTTCCATCGAAGTGCCTTTGAAATAGGGTATCTCCAAGGATAGTGTAATGGGTAGATCGATGAATGAAAGTCTAATGTTGGGTTTTGGTGAGGTGAGGAGGAATGGTATTGTCATGAAGATAGGCATAAGTTTCTTGGTACTGGGGAGAGTTAGGACCAACAACGACACACAACATGTCAATCTCAAGGACATTGTATGTTGGGACTAGAAGATGCTCAACCAAGAATTCACACTTTTAACTATTTTTTGGCATCTGCAGGAGGAAACCAATAGTAGCCATGACATTTATAGCTCTATTTCTTGTCCAAAGGATCTGTTCAAATTGAATGGAAGTGAAATGTTATTTAAATAATTTTACCATGCGATGATAGGGCAATAATTTTTCATCCTTTATTTGGTATTCATCATTAACTTGTTTGATGATAAGTTGGGAGTCTCCATACATGTGCAAGTTAGTGATCTTCCATTGAATAGCTAGGTGGAGACCAGTAATGAGAGTTTCATACTCCATGATATTATTTGTGTAGGTAAATTCTATCTTGAATAAATTGGGTATGAAATCTCCTTGAGGGTTGATTAATATAATAGCTACCCCTGATCCATGTTGCATGCAATAATCATCAAAGTAGAGCTAGCATTTGGTGGACTGTGTGATTGCCATGATAGAGTTGTCTGGAAATTCGACAATCAAGGGGTGTTCTTTGGGCCATCATCCAATTGATCATGAATAACTTGTCCTTTGATTTACTTTTAGTCAAAATAATCAATATCAAATTCACTTAGCAGCATAACCCACTTAGTGGTGCAGCCTTTGATAGTAGGTACTTGAGGGGGTCAATATTTGCAATGAACTTGGTCTTATGATTGAGCATATAGTGGCAAAGCTTCTGAGTACTAAAAACAATTTCAAGGCATTCTCATTCAATTGGAATGTAGTTTAACTCATATCTCACTAACATGTGGCAGATGTAGTAGATAGGGTGTTATTTTCCTTAATCATCAGTTTGTGCTAATAACACCCTGAAGGCCACTGAGGTAGCTGAAATGTACAAGAGAGGTGGCTACCCAGGAATAGGAGGCATCAAGACTGGCATGGCTTCTAATTATTCTTTGATCTTTTCAAAGGCTTTATGACACAAGCAATCCCATTGAAACTTGGTGTCTTTTCATAGGAGGTGAGCAAATGGATGGCACTTGTCTACAATTTGTGCTATGAACCATCAAATAGACAAAAGTTTACCTTGTAGACTGCAAAGCTACTTGAGTATTCTGGGAGGAGGCATTTCCATAATTGATTTAATCTTTCTAGATCCACTTCATTTCCTGTGCATGACATAATAAATACAAGAAGTTTTCCAGAAGTGACCTTGAAGACACATTTCTTGGGATTGAGTCATAACTTATATTTTTCCAATCTCTCAAACATCTTTCTCAAGACTGCTATGTGGCCTTCGCATATTTTTTATTTACCCAAGAGGTCATCTACATAATCTTCTATGATGTCATGTAGGAGGTCATGAAAGATGGTAGTCATTGTTCTTTGATAGGCAATACCTACATTCTTCAATCCAAATGGCATGACCTAATATCAAAATGTTCCCCATCGAGTGGCAAAAGTTGTCTTGTGTTGATCCTTGATGGCGATTTTGATTTGATTATAGCCAGAGAAACCATCCATTAGGGAAAGAACCTCATGTCCACCTATGGGATCAATGATCATGTCTATGTTTAGAAAGAGGATATCTTCTTTAGGGCACACTTTGTTAAGGTCTTTGAAGTCTATGCATATGTATATACACTCGGTGGGCTTGCCAACAGATACAATGTTTGAGACCCATTCTAGATAGTCGATGGATTTGATGAAGCCAACATCAAGAATTTTCAATATCTCTTCTTTGACCAGTAAATAAATTTGAGGGTGCATCTTGTAGAGTTTTTGTTTGACCAGCTTCGCATCTAGTTGAACAACGAGGTTGTGCACTACTAATTTTGGATCTAACCCTAGCATATCCACATAGGACCAAGTGAAGTTGATCTGTGTTTCCTTGAGGAAGTAAACAATGTTCTTCTTTTCTTGACCTATAAGAGACTTAGCGACAAGGACATTCTTTGGATTTTCTTCAGTACCGATGTTGATTGTGTCGGTCTCTTCAATTAGCAGTGATGATCTTTCTTGTAGTGAGGGAATCATGGTAGGAAGGTCAAGTACCTCATCTTCTAGTGCATCCAAGTTTTCACTATAAGATACATCCTTTGTTTTTATTTTTTATTTGCCCAAGGGTGCCTCATCAAGGTTTTCACCAAGGGACCTTTGATTTTTCTTTTGATTTTCACTTTTGCGACTAAGGGAGTTGACTTGACTACCAAAGTATACCTCCCTATTGAGTTGAATTATGTTGACAGTCATGTGATCTTTAAGGTCTTGCATGTTTAGTAATGCCAAGAGGGCATTATCATCAACACAAATATCAAGAGTCAGTGGCCCTTGTTGGTCCCAATCAATGAGGTTTGGGTATACAAGTGGAAGTTCTGATGGGGTGGAAGGAGTGATAAGGATAATGGTGTTTACGTAGGTGTCAGTGAATATGTCGTCAAGGTATTCGAAAGGCACTTCGTGAAATTCCTCTTCATTAGATTTGTCGATGCCAGAGGGAGGGTTTGTCAATGCACCAGCAATGGTAACTTTAGGCACCGAAGAGTAACCCAAGCCCCTATTGTATATGTATGAAGTTGGTAAGATGGGATCTTTTCTTCCTTGTTCCTTAGGTCCAGGACTATGTCCTTTGTATCCCATATTATTGAATATAGTTGATGCCTTAGGATACATTTCTTTGGGAATGTATGTAAGTGCTTCATTTTCTTCTCTATAGAGCCAGGAAGTGACATTAGTTTCAATACTCTCTTCATCAAGTGGGCCCCACTATTGGAAAGTGGTTTTCTTACACTGCATGGTAGGTTTCTTCTGAATCACAATTTCCTTGGGCCTACCATAAGACTTGGGAGAGGGAGATTGGAGATATAAAATGTGTTTTGTATGGTATATTCTTCATAGCCATTGTCAAGGATCTTGACCTTGGATTCAGGTTGAGTGGAGGTGGATGCGATATTAGAAGTGTTTGATGGTGGTGGAAAAGATGGTGTGTTGAGTGGGCAATGATAGGGATGTTTTCCTTCAAGGAGCTTGCAATAAAAGACTATGGATCAACTAGGATAGTGATTTCTCTACCATTGTATGGGAAATTTAGGCATTGAAGGTAAGTGGATGGAATGGCTTGCATGGAATGAATACATGGGTGCCCAAGGAGGATTTTATAGGGGAGATCAAGGTCCAAGACTTGACAAGTAGTTTCCACTATTTTAGGGCCCACTTGAAGAGGCAATGTGATGGTACCTTTCAATACCCTTTTTGCGTCGCCATATGCCTTTATTATTATTTTGTTAGATGGATCAACCTGATCTTCAAAGAATCCCAATTGTTTGATTAATTTGTATGTACAGAGGTTTAGTCTGGATCCACCATCTATGAGGACTCACTTGATTTTGTGTTTATGTATAATGGCCTCAATGTGAAGCGGTTTATTAGGAGAGGGGTCAGTAGATGGAACGTCTTTTGAGGTGAAAACCGGGTGATGATACACAACAAGGTTACCTATCAAGGCTTGGAATTGAGCGACATTAATGTTTTCAGGGACACGATATTCTAGAAGAGCCTGTTCAAGGATCTCTTTATAGATGGGTGAGGTTTTGAAAAGCTCAAGGATGGAAATTTGTACAGGGATCTTGTCAAGATGGTCAAGGATATTGTAGTGATTAGTGGATGATGTGGAAGCTAGAGGAGGAGGGGGAGGATCTCCTTGGATAGTTACTCTTCCTCAATAGGTGGTGACATTGCAATCACTTTAAGGAGAAGAACTGGAGGGTGAAGTATCCTAAATGACTATCTTAGCTTGAAATGGTTCATTGGATCGATGAGAAAGAGGGTCTCCCTGAATGGTTACCTTGGATCTGTGAGATGTCAATATAGGGTTGGCTAGTTGGATATTGATGGCATTGACATGATTGTCGATAGGTTCAATGCAACCTACTAAGGAGTCGAATCCAATGATATTGTTGGTGTAGTCATAAAGGATCAAATGAGACGATGAGCCTTTATCCTTACCATGCTTGGGGAAGAGGTCATGATACATCTTAAGCTTATCATTGAAATTATTAGGCTTAGCTACCACAACCTCAACTTCATCCTTGTTAATAAGGTCCTGAATGCACTAACTCATTTGACTGCAAAATCTGATGAAATGTTCTGACGAAAGATGCATAATTAGATGTATCGTCGGATACCTATGATATTTAATGTGAAATTTTTAATTTATTTAAAAGTTATGCCCAACGTTCGTCGGAATTTCGCCAATCCATATTTTCATCAAAATTTCGACGAACGTTCAATGAAATATCGACAAATGTTTTTTTAATAAATAAAAGTGAGCTCAACGATTTATAAATGACTAATTTGATCATCAAATAAAATACACAACTAAACATTAGATTTATGCTTGGACAACAGTTATATATATGTATGTATGTATGTATGTATGTGTGTATGTGTGTGTGTGTGTATGTACACATATATATGTGTATAAAAATATATGTCTTATATATATATATATATATATATATATATATATATATATATATATATATATATATATATATATAGTTATATTTATATTTATATTAATAAATATATTTTTATATATATTTATATTAATAAATATATTTTTATATATATTTATATTTTTAATATAAATAAATATATATTATATTTATATATTTTTATATGTGTATATATAAATATATATCTTTAATATAACATATATTTAAGTTACACCAAGTTATGGATACCTAACATCATGGTCCCACACCATGATGCTAGTCAAAATTAATTATTTTAATTTCCATAAAAAACTTCCAGCCACAATCCTAATGGGTTGTGCAAAGAATCTCATCCATTAGATTATTTTATCTCTACCATTGGATCTTAGGGCTTGAAAGGAAAACCTTAACATATATTAAGATGGAAAGTAACCCTATTCTCTCATTTGAGAATTTTCTCAAGATTTCTAACCCTAGCCTCCTCCATTTAAGCTATTGTTGTAGGTTTCTCAAAAGTGCTTCATCAAACAAGCTATGGAATCAAAGCTCTACTTTTTTTCTTATATTGCTTGCAGATTTGCAAGTTGGGAAGGAGTAGAGGCCATATGCATTTGTGAGAGATCAAAATCTCCATTTTATTTGTTTTGGGTTCGCACCAATTTTATTTTGAGATTTTTTTTATTTCCCTCTTGTTTTCTCAAAACCCTAGATCTAATTTTTCTCTTATATTGTTTGCAGATATCTAGTTTGGGAAGGAGTGGCAGCCATATACATTTTTTAGGAGATAAAAATCTTCATTTTATTTGTTTTGGGTTCGCACCAATTTTCTTTTGAGATTTTTTTTATTTCCCTCTTGTTTTCTCAATAAAGCCCTAGATCTAATGTCATTTTTCTTTTGTTTGCAAGTGCAAATTTGGAAAAAATGGTGACCATTTGATACATGAAAAATTAAAATCTTCATTTTATTATTTGCAAAGATTTTTATTTTGATATTTATCATTTTTTAAAAGTTTTTTATTTGGTTTTGGGAGGGTGTGGAGAGTCGAGGCTCTACCCATGACCTCCCCTCCCCCCCTGCAACCCACAACTGTGGCAGCCACAGGTTTCCACAGTCGTGGAACCCACGACCTGTGGTTTCCCACATAGTCGTGGGTCTTTATAGAAGTAAAAAGTATTTTTATTTTTATTTTTTAATATGTGTGTGTGTGTGTGTGTGTGTGTGTGTGTGTGTGTGTGTGTGTGTGTGTGTGTGTGTGTGTGTGTGTGTGTGTGTGTGTGTGTCTATGTATATAACTAATAGTTTAATAATGAAGGTTAATTTTGAAAAAGGTTTTATAGATGAATGTGATCTTTGTGAAGTTTTTTTTATAGTGTTTTTTGAACTCTAAATTTAATAATAGTGGACATTTTAGTAATAGTATTGTAATATTCAGAATTAAAATGAATTTAACCAACATTTCATATCTAGATGACATCCAAACTTATGAATAATAGTCACTATCTCTTAATTATTTTGATACAAATGACTAAATATACTAACGATAGACATAAATCAATTGATATTTAAATGACAATTAATGATTACTATGACTAAACAAATGACTACCATGACTAAGTAAATGACCAGTTAATAAGAATCAATGACTAAATTAACCACTAAATATATTAGTATGCTACCAAATTGATGACTAAAATATATTAGTTTTAGTCGATTTTCCGACGAAAACTAGGTCGTTGCTTTTTCGATGAAATTAGGTTTGTCATTTTTACGAAAAAATTTGTAAGGATGTTTTGACGGTAATACAACAAAAGTTTGTTGATATTTCAACAAACATTCATCGGAAATTGGTGCCAAATACAGTAGTGATGTATTTCTTGAGTTTCATAGACTTTCATGTATCATGGCATTGGACATGATGGTACTCACAATATTCGTTCTCATTATAACATCGAGGTTTTGGTTGGTTAGCCTCATATGGACAAGTCATGGGAAAGACAACGACGCCAGCCTTGACAAGCTTCTAGAAGACAACCTCAATGAGTTCAGCAATTGGATTGTACTCATGTTGATACTGATTATATTGATGGGATGATCGGCTTGGAATGGAGATGTTGTTGCAAGCTTTGAATTGGTTCTTTGAATCGAATTGGCCAATTGATCAATTATTGGTGGTGGTAGGCTTGGATGGGATAGTCACAGTCTGGAAACATTTGGCATCAATGACTCCATCATTGATAATATTCTTGTTCTTAGACCAATACCTATACTTGTCATTGGATGAGGAAGACCCTTGGCAATCTTTTTGATAAGGTTTTAGGACACCCTGCTCAAGGAGGACTCATTCTAATGCTAGGCCTTTCTTAGCGACTTGCTCGAAAGTTTCAAGACTTTGACAGATCAAAGGATGAGACATTTCAAGGACAAGGCTGCATTGAAACAACTTAATCTGATAGGATTTAAGTATGTCCCATGGGTGCTAGGTCCAGGAGGCAACTGAGAGGGGGGGGGGGGGGGGGGTGAATCAGTTGTCTATTAATTTCAACCAAATATACTTTAACCAAACTTAGTGCATAATACTGGTAAACCAAACTTTAATGTCGGTAGACAGTTTAATAGTTAATTGCAATACCGGTAAAGTTTAATGCATGAAATAAAAACACAAATAACATACACAACACATAACACATTTATTTGTACGTGGAAACCCTGTAAGGGGAAAAACCATGGTGGGAAACCTTACCCACAATCAGATGATACTACTGTAGATAGTATGTGTGTACAAATGGGGTCTGGACATGCAGAAAGGCCAACTACCTTGAGCTCACTGCTCAATCACAAAATGGGAGTCACACTGACTACAATTGGATGGTTAGATCCAATGATAATGTACTGTTCAAAATAGCATCTTCATATGCTGGATTCAGTACTAGTTAAGCTCTAATTTGCCTTCTTCAAAAGCTACCTTGAATCTTCAAATGATGTCTGCATGTATAGCTCTACTTGTATTCGCATATACTTTATTACAATCCTTTTCCACTTCTACCTACATAATCTCATAAATGAGATCTTACATATATACCAAAACCTAAGAACAAATGTGTAGGTTGGCTCACTAAGATATTACAATAAAATCAATTACAAATGAATCAATATGCAATGTATGATGTTGACTCAATTCATTTACAACAATAACAAATCATCTCCATAACATGTCGTGGTGATCTAGAATAGATAATGCTTGTCAGTCCATAACCTAGACCTATTTGCCGGTAACAACAAATATGAAAACTCGATTGTACCAATAATCAAATCACCAAAACCAAGTGTCCAAATGATGTCTTTGATACAACCAAGTAATCTCTAGATGATAATAGATCATGCTCAGTGCCGGTGAACAATATAATCCTGTCGGTTAACCAGATACCAGTGACTGTGCATAAGTCATTGAACATGTCGGTGAACATAACCAAAGACCTCCAAGTGTTCTCAAGTGTTGACAAGTGTTGACATCAATGACAAAACCAATGCAACACATCCATAATACCAACAATCTCCCCCTTTGGCATTGATGGCAACACAAGATGGAAATACCATCTAAGTGCCAAAGCAGAAATGCCAAAAACCAAAAACCAACAATCTCCCAAAGAGATCATTAAAATACAAATACAAAGAGTAACAATCTCTCCCCAAAAGATAAAGTGTTTTTCCATAGATATCTCTCCCCCTTTGACATCAAATGCCAAAGCAATACAAAACCAAATACAAAATAGTTCATAGAACTTGTTACAAATACTAATTGTTATAATCAATTTTATTCAATCTTCTCCCCTTGAGAAGTAGCTCTCCTTCATCAAAGCCAGAAAAAAGATTTCTCTGTTAATTCTATCGGTCAAATGCCATGCTCCAACTGTCTAAGTTTCTACCGGTGAGGGTATAACTCCAAGTTGCTCTCTTAGATATTCAAAAGTTTCCTTAGGCAAAGGTTTAGTAAAGATATGTACAATTTGCTCTTTAGTATTCACATAAACCAATTTCACTTCTTTTGCTTCAACATTCTCTTTTAGAAAATTGAATTTGATAGAAACATGCTCAGTTTTTGAGTGAAATACTAGATTCTTATATATATCAATTGCTGCCATATTATCACAGTAAATGATTATAGGTTCCTTGCATTTTACCTTTATGTCCTTCAACATTTGCTTGATCCATAGTACCTGTGTGCAATTAGTTGATGCTGCAACATATTCTGTTGATAATGATGTACAACTTTGTTTCTTGCTCAACCATGAAATTAGTCTGCTGCCAAGAAAAAATGCTTTGTCAGTGGTGCTTTTTTTTTCATCTACATCTCCTACCCAATTTGCATCTGTGTATGCATATAAATCAAAATTTTCATCTTTAGGATATCATAAACCAAGATTTATTGTGCCTTGTAGGTACCGGAAAATCCTTTTCACTGCTGATTCATGATTTTCCTTAGGATTAGTCTGAAATATTGAAACAATACATATTGCATTCATAATATCAAGTCTTATTTGTGTTAAATACAATAAACCTCCTATCATAGACTTATATCTTCTCAGATTAACAAGTGTTGATTCATCCTTCAAAGATAGTTTATCAGTTGTAGTCATAGGTGTACTTACTAGTTTAGAGTTTTCCATGCCAAGTTTCTTAAGTAATTCCTTCAAGTACTTTTATTGATTTATGAATATACCTTTATCAGTCTGTGAGATTTGCAATCCTAAAAAGAATTTAATCTCTCTAATCATAGACATTTCAAATTCTTCCTACATCTTATTAGAAAAGTCTTTACACAATCCATCTTCTCCTCCAAAAAATTATATCATCAACAAAAACTTCTATAACCAAGATGTCATCATTAGTCACTTTGCAGTATAAGTTGTTGTCAGCATTACCTTTAGTGTAACCAAGATTCAAAAGATATTTTTCCAATCTAGTATACCAAGCTCTAGGAGCTTGCTTCAATCCATATAAAGCTTTCCTTAACCTGCAAACCATATCTTTGTCATCTGTCAAAGAAAATCCATCAGGTTGTTCAATGTAAACTTCCTCTTCTAGATCACCATTCAAAAGTGCACATTTAACATCCATTTGATATACTGTATAATTCTTGTGTGCTGCAAAAGCTAAGAATAATTTGACTGCCTCAATTCTAGCAACTGGTGCAAAGGTTTCATTGTAATCAATTCCTTTTTTCTGTGAATATCCCTTACACACTAATCTTGTTTTGTTTCTGATTACCTTACCATCTTCATTAAGTTTATTTCTGAATACCCATTTAGTTCCAATTACATTTTTGTTTTTAGGTCAGGGAACCAATTTCCATGTGTTATTATTTTCAATTTGTTCCAATTCATCTTCCATAGCCTTAATCCAATGTTTATCTTCACATGCCTCATTAATAGTTGATGGTTCAAATTGAGAAATTAGACATACCTCTTCATTTTCCAGTCTTTCTCTAGTCATAACTCCTTGATACTTATTTCCAATTATCTGACTTTCAGAGTGATTCAATCTTACATACCTAGGTGTGTTCACTTGTTGTTGTGTTGTGATTATCTCAACTGTCGGTTCAAAGTCTATAGACCATCTAAACTATTGATCAATCTTCACATTTGCACTTTCAATGATTTTCTGCAATCTCTTATTAAAACATCTATATGCCTTTCTTTTAGATGAATAACCAAGAAATATTCCTTCATCACTTCTAGGATCAAATTTGCCAATATACTTATCTCTCCTAATATAACATTTGCTTCCAAATATTCTAGAATATTTAAGAGTAGGAGTATTACCAAACCATAGTTCATGAGGGGTATTACCGGTTTCACCTTTGATGTGAACTATGTTGAATGTATAAACAATTGTATTGACTGCTTCTCTCCAATACACATGAGTTAGGTTTTCTTCTAATATCATGCTTCTAGCTGCATCCAAAATAGTTTTGTTCTTCCTTTCCACAACTCCATTTTGTTGGGGTGTCTGAGATGCTGATAATTGTCTTCTGATTCCATTCACTTCACAAAATGTATTAAATTCCTTAGATGTGAATTCACCTCCTTGATCTGATCTCAAGCATTTGATTTTCTTACCGGTTTCATTCTCTACCAGGACTTTGAATAGTTTGAATTTCCCAAAAGCTTTTGATTTCTCCCTAAGAAAAGTAACCCATCACATTCTAGAATAATCATCAATGATTAACATAAAATATATATCTCCTTGTAAGCTTCTAGTTGCTGGACCACATAAATCAATATGAATTAAGTCAAGAACATTATTGGATTTTTTTGGAATACTCTTAAAAGTTGCTCTAACTTGCTTTCCAAATTGACATTCCTTACATACCGGATTGTGAGGTTTAACAATCTTAGGTAAATCTCTTACTGCCTTAGTTGTACTGATTTTCACAATGCAATCAAAATTTACATGACACAGTCTCTTATGCCATAGCCAACTTTCATCAATATGTGCAATCAACCATGTCTTCTCATTGTTATTCAAATGAAAGATATTACCTCTAGTTTGATTACCAGTTGCAATTTCCAAACTAGTTCTATTCATGATTTTGCATTTACCATTCTTGAATTGTAATTGAAATCCCTTTTCAACTAATTGACCAACACTCAAAAGATTATGCTTCAAACCTTCAACATAGTAAACATTATCAGTATTGTGCTTACCATCAAAAGATATAGTGCATTTTCCTCTAATCAAACAAGCTTTCTCATCTCCAAATCTTACTAGACCTCCATTGTATTCCTGAAAGGTTAAGAATTTACTCTTATCACCAGTCATATGATGTGAACATCCAAAATCAATGATCCATTCATCCTTTCCTTCAATTTTAGCTGACAGGGCTTGCTCTACCAGTTGAACAGTAGGTGTCGGTTGGTCTTCTGTTATTGCAACAAAAGCCCATCCATTGTCTATCGGTTCCTCATCAGAATCATCAATAACTCCTTCATCAGCATAGTAACATGATTTGTCTCTATTCTTCTTGAATCTGTACCTTTGATATTCAGGGTTAGGCTTATATGTTCTTTTAGCTTCTTCTTTCAATCTTGCATGTCTATTAGGACACCTAGAAGCCATATGACCAATTTTATTGCAGTTAAAACATTTAAATGGTGCTCTACCTTCATAGTTACTTCCAACTGGACCATTAGGCATTTTCCTTGCAAATAGTGCTTCAAGCTCTTCAAGTTCTTCATTCTCTCTTTTGATTTCTCCAAGTTCTCTAGCATAGAGTTCTTTCCATTTAGATTTTTCAGATGATGATGATGATGATGTTGCAGATGTTAAAGCTTTGAAAGCCAAATTTGTCTTAATTGAAACAATAGGACCATATTCCTCAAGTTCAAAAGTTGAAATTTTTCCAACCAAAGTATCTCTAGATATTGATGCATTAGGCATTGTTCTCAATTCATTAATAGCAGTTACTTTCATTTTGTATGTCGGTGGCACTGCTCTTAAAAATTTAGAAACAATTTCATCTTCACTTAAGGATCCTCCACAACATTGTATACCCAAAACAATTTCATTAACTCTTTCCATAAAAGCATAATTCCTTTCATCTTCTTCCATTTTCAGATTTTCATACCTAACCCGGAAGCATTCCAGTTTTGCAATTTTGACTGTGGTATCACCTTCATTCAATGTATCCAATTTATCCCAAATAGCTTTAGCAGTAGATCTATCTGATAATCCCATGATTTGTTGATCTGACAATATGCTCAAAAGTGTTTCTCTTTCTTTGCAATCATTTTCTTCATCTTTAGCCAAGGTTGGTGGAATAGGTTGACCTTGAGTAGGAACGGTATAGCCATTCTTTGTAACATCCCATATGTCCTTTCCAATGCAATTAAGATGTGTCTCCATTCTGATTTTCCATATACCATAGATAGTTCCATCAAGCTTCGGACTGTCCTTCCTGAAATAGTTAGTAGACATAGGATCTCCTCAAGTTGTTCAACTTCTGCAAAAAGAGGACTAAGCTCTAATACCAATTGTTAGGTCTCAGAGGTAATTGCGAGGGGGGGTGAATCAGTTGTCTATTAATTTCAACCAAATATACTTTGACCAAACTTAGTGCATAATACCGGTAAACCAAACTTTAATGTCCATAGACAATTTAACAGTTAATTACAATACTGGTAAAGTTTAATACATGAAATAGAAACACAAATAACATACACAACACATAACACATTTATTTGTACGTGGAAACCCTGTAAGGGGAAAAACCATGGTGGGAAACCTTAACCACAATCAGATGATACTACTGCAGATAGTATGTGTGTACAAATGGGGTTTGCACATGTAGAAAGGCCAACTGCCTCGAGCTCACTGCTCAGTCACAAAATGGGAGTCGCGCTGACTACAATTGGATGGTTAGATCCAAAGATAATGTACTGCTCAAAATAGCATCTTCATATGTTGGATTCAGTACTAGTTAAGCTCTGATTTGCCTTCTTCAAAATCCACCTTGAATCTTCAAATGATGTCTTTGTGTATAGCTATGCTTATATTCTCATATACCTTATTACAATCCTTTTCTACTTCTACCTACATAATCTCATAAATGAGATCTTACATATATACCAAAACCTAAGACCAAATGTGTAGGTCGGCTCACTAAGATATTATAATAAAATCAATTACAAATGAATCAATATGTGATGCATGATGTCAGCTCAATGCATTTACAACAATAACAAATCATCTCCATAACGTGTCGTGCTGATCTGGAATAGATAATGCTTGCCGGTCCATAACCTAGACCTATTTCCCAGTAACAACAAATATGCAAACTCAATTGTACCAATAATCAAATCACCAAAACCAAGTGTCCAAACAATGTCTTCAACATAACCATGTAATCTCCAAATGATAACAAATCATCCTCAGTGCCAGTGAACATTATAATCCTGTTGGTTACCCAGATACCGGTGACTGTGCATAAGTCACTGAACATGTCGGTGAACATAACCAAAGATATCCAAGTGTTCTCAAGTGTTGACAAGTGTTGAGATCAATGACAAAACCAATACAACACATCCATAATACCAACAATGGGAACTTCCTAATAAGATGTCACCACCTTTGCAAAAAGTTGGCAAAGGTCTCTCTAGTCCTTTTCTTTGTGTTGGATAGGTCTATCATAGAAGCATCATTATCAATGTTGTACTCATAATGTGACACAAACTTTTGGGCCAAGTTGAGGAATGACATAATTGGACCATGAGGTAAAGTTGAGAACCAAGCAAGGGTACATCCACTAAGACTCTTAGGGAAAAGTCATCATAGGTAGACAACACCATAGGAAACATCCTGACAAGCTATGTATAATTCCATCACATGTTCCCTAGGATCACCTTTGCCTTTATACTTGGTAAATTTAGGAATTTTGAAACTGAGAGGGTATGGAGCCATTGAGATGAAAGGATCATAAGGACAAAGACAAATTTCTTCAAAGATATATGATTTCTTGTGGGTCACATCCTTTAAGTTCTTAACAAAATTTCATGTCTTGAATTTTCCTCATGAGATCAAGTGATTCATTTTAAACATTAGGAATATGTTGACCTAAGTTAAACCCTGTGATATGGGTGGACATGGTTGATATACCGCCACTAATGTATTGATAAGAAGAAGTGGGAATCTGGGAAGTGATTGGAAGGTACAAAGTAGGAATAGCACTAATAGGTGGCAAGCTAGCATTAATGTAGTCGGCAAATTATGGAGGGGTGCAGAAGACCTAGGTGGTAGAGAAATAGGGGGATTGGAATTACTAGTAGGTGTGGAGGTGGTAGGTTGCAGATTAAGGATGGTTTTGAGGAGAGGACGATTAGAAAAGTCACCTTCCCTAAGGGTGTCAAGGATTGATTGATCAAAATCAAGAGGTAATTGAGCCCCTTGTTTGATAAGCTCATTAGGAAAGTGTTAGGAGCCATCTTCATGAGTTTATCTATCATTTCTTGGTTGTAGGGATCGTCCACAAAGGTCTTCAAGTGTGGTGAATGTTTGGGTCAGTCAACATATTTTGCCTCTACTTGAGCATCATGATCAATATAGAGGTTGGGATCAAGTAACTCATTGGCCATTTTTTGCTTTTAAGCACGAGTTAAGACCATGCACAGGTAACCTCAAGATAACGAGAATGGGATGGGAAGATTAATTGAAATTGAATGGATATATTTGATTAATAAATAGATGAGGTGATGTAAGATGAAGGTGAGGACAAGGACTTAGCAACTTTGGATTTGATTTAGGATTGGCTTGAAATGATTGGATTGAATTAAACTTGGAGATTGGTCCTTGGATTAGGACAAGATTAATTTGGATTTGGATGATGCCTTAGTTATTAGATTAGGACTAGGAAAGGTGTAGGCATTAATGATACGAGCCACAAAGCAAGGTAACAACCACGCTAGGATAAATTCAGATCTTTGGATTAGGATTTTATTTGATTAAGTCTTCTCCTACTTGGGATAAGCTAAGTTCCTAAGAAAAATTAGACAAAGGATCAGGGTTTGGATCAATTCAAATTGTTATGAATAATTAAGGTACTTGAGATAGATAGTTTCCCAAGCACCACACTAATTAGGGATCAATAAATGATAAAGATCTAAATCAAACTTTGCATAGTGATGACCTTGGATTGGGATTGATGATTGATGATTGAAATTTGTATTAAAAGACTGATTGGGTTAATGTGCTAACTCCTTATGGATGGGAGGAAAATGATTATGGATGGTGGAAATGATGATGGAAGGAAAAAAAGAACAAAGGTTACCCAAGGGAGGGATGACACTCAATATGTGATTTTTGGTTGAGGAAGGAGAGACAATGAAATGTGGTCGCTCCTATTGATTGATTCAGATAATCTTGACCTTTGCTCAAAAGCATGGGTTGTCAATGGTTCTTGATCAAATTCATTGTTGAAATTGTGGAGATAATCGTGGAAACTGTGCAAGAAGATGTGGTGTTTCAACAAGAGATTTCATTTTTTGTACAAGAATCTTCGATGCTTCAGGATTTGCTTGAGACTAGGCTTCTTTTTCTTGATTTGGAAATAGATCAACTTTTTGGGATACTTGAGGGACCTTTGGTTATGGTACATGGATGAAATTGATTGGAAACTTAGTTCAAACGGAGATGGAAAAACAAAGTCAAAGACTGCAATTCTCAGGTGCAGATAGTGATTCTCAAAAAATGCAAACAACAAAATAGAGGCAGAGATGGTACTTCTCAAACGTAGACGCTGAAATGCAGTCTAGTAGTGACAAAGTAAGATTTGAGGGATTTGGTCGAATTTTTGGTCAAACTTAGAAATGTTGAACTTGTTTGTCTTAACAAGATATATCAAACATGAAAACACGTTGGCCAAGGAGACACTTGAGACAAGCATGAAATAAAGGGCCTAGATTAGTTCAATTTTACAAAATTCACTGGTATGCACAATTGAAAACACGTGAAAGCATGCACTACCCAAGCTAGAAAGAGGATTCTACTTGTTGAGTCCCCCCTTATATTTCGCCATATACTCAAACAAAGCAGATAGAAATAGATTCAATAGCATTGGCTCTCCCTTACATGACACATACCAAGATCTCATACCCTGAAGATTCGGAGACCTTATGAACCGAGGGACATCTATCTCAAAAGTGAATAGTATGATGTGGGGCAGCTTTGGAGGTTAGACCTCCTACACCAACAAGAAAATGGGATTTTGGCCTCTACAAAAATAGGTGTTTAGTCATCTTTTAGGGAAATATCGGTGGTTATACATGCAGCGGTTCGCTCAATTGAGGGGCCACCTAGCCCTTTGAAAAAGGGTTTACCATGTCACACAAACATTGAAGGAGACATATGTCAGTAACACATCTGCACCAAGTGAGAATGACTTTTGTCACCCTCATGAATATTTGTATAGCAGACCAAAAGAGTAATTTTGGGGCATTCCCTCTCACCCACCTATTTCATCGAGAGGTAGGCCCTTTAAGGGTTCTAAACTATGACAAAAAGGGGATAGGTCTATTTTTTTATCACCCAAGCTTTTGCAAGGGGAGATCATATACCTTCTATCCCACTCAAACATGACAAACAAATTGTCTAATTACTAATGCATAAAAGAAAAGTCCTAGCATACACTTAGTGATAAAAGTAAGCCTTCATCATTCAAACCTACATCAATAATTAGTAGTCTATGGATTCTTAGTCTTCGACAATCGATAAAAGGATACAAAAATACCAAATGATTAGCAAAACCTTATATTAAATTTGACTAAATCAGAGACAGCCATATACAAGCACAGACTGCAGTCCGTCTACGAAGACAACATAATACAGATGTCAACACCGAAGCATACATGTTGTTTTAGCTGATGTAGAAAAAAAATAGTTAGTCCTAAAAATAAAAATTCTTCTACAAGTTAAAAACATAAATCTGGAAGGTTGAATTTACAAATTAGAAACAAAAACTATAAATGTATAGGATTTTTGTGATTTTTATACTATTTTATGATTTTTTTTATTTACTGCTAGAATTAGAAAAACCTACACATAAAAATGTTAAGGTGGAGACGTTGAAATAGTTTTTCACAGACATCAAAATAAAGGTGCAAACATCGATCTGTAGGCGCAAATGGTGATTAATTATGAAAACTATAGGGAAGAGACATCGATTTTCAAGCAGAGACGCTAAAATTCAATTGGAGATAGTGATGGGAGGTGGATATGGTGATGTGATACCTACATGAAACTTTGCAAGAAAACTCACAAAAAAAATCTTAACTAAGGGACTTGGGCTCCCACTGGGCATGCCAAAATGAGCGTGAGGAAAAGTAGGTTAGCAAGATGAAATGCTTACAATGTAAAATAAAACACAATGAAACATAAAAATGTATACAAAACAAGCTTGTTTCACCATCTTTCTTCACCTCCTTCGGTTGAGCGGGAAGTAGAAGTGTACCCAAGATATCCACTTGACTTGCTCCTTAGGATGAGGGGTGTGGATTGCTCTCCACTACACAACAAAGGATCATATTGGATAATAAGATGGGTGATGGAATAGAAAAATTTGAGCGTAATATGAATGCAATGGATGATTCTTAACTCAAATGAGTACCATGACAATATGGAAAAGGTGGATTGATTTGAGAGGGGAGGAGACTCAAATTTATAGATTGGAGGGGCCCAAAATGGATGGCCAAGATCAAAGAGGAATGGAGGGATAGGATTGAAAGTGAGTGGGAGAGGATTTGAAAGGATATGTGGGAGATCCAAGATATTTTCTATAAAGGAATTTATTGTCTCTACACTTCTCAAGTACGTGGGGAAGAGTTCCTCAAGTACCTTGGGAAGAGAGGAAAGGAATTTAAAATTCCTCAAGAGAGGACAAGGGAATTAAAATTTCCAAGAAAGAAGAAGCATGGGGAGAATAAAGGATAAAAGAATTAAAAATTCCTTGGGAAGAGAGGGCATGGGGAGATGCAAGAGATTAACATTCCTTGAATAGACAAAAGTAGATAGAATTTAAGGCTGGAGGGTGAGATGGGAAAGCCATTTATGGCAAAGAGTTGACCCATCCCTAATCAAGGAGATTAGGAATGTGCAAGTGATTAGTGAGGGGATTAGGTGGGACAATGGAGGATTATGAGAGAAGGTAGGTGAATTAGGAGGATGGGGCATGAGGAGAGAGAATGAGTGGAGGAATATAAAATTGGAGGAAATGGTATTCATGATTAGGCTAGAATTAATTAGGCTAAATGATGGGGATTAAGAGGGTGAGTTGTAGGAATTAGAACATTAGTTAATTAACTAATTAGGATTTAGAAGAAATATTGGCTAAGGTTGAGAATAATTTTAGAAGAATAGGATAAATTAATTATAGGGCAAAGATGACAAAATTAATTTAATTTAATTAATTTTGAAGAGGAGGGGTAACATAATTAATACAATTAATTATGTGAGAAGGCTAAATTAATTAAATATTAATTTAATTAATTTTAGGCATCTACGCTTGAATAAACATGTATGAAAAATATATTTCAAATCTAAGAAAGTGAAGGAATTGTTGGATGGTACACCAACAAACTTATATTTCCTAAAATCTCAAAATGCTCTACACAATATGGAGTCAATTTGGATGCCTTTGCAAATGTAATCAAACTTTCTTGAGGTCTAACTCTTAAAAAAACTTTTTTTCTAACTTGACTCCCTAGAAGTTCTCTTTAAATCTATGCAATTATTTTGTCTATGTGTGAGTTCCTTGAATCTATCTCTAATAATAGAAAGTTAAATATTATAACTTTTGAATCATATCTAATCTAATCACAACTCAATTCTCTAGATTGTTCAGACCAACTAGTGTACTATACTTTTTTCCATACAAAGTTTCAAATGATGACATTTTAAGTTATACATGTGATATGCACTAAAATAAGAAAACTACACAACTTGTAAAAAAAATCTTTCTTCTTTGATTGACTCATGCAATACAAACTAAACATATCATCATTCATTTGAATAATTATTTATGTTTTCTATCTATATTTATTTTTTTCAAGGCAATAGAAAATAAAGCAATGTGTGAGGTAAAACCTATCTTGAAATTATAAGAGGAATCCCTTGAAGATCTAAACTAGACTTAGACACTAAGCTATGGACAAAATAGACAATTATTAACATTTTATAGTATTTTTAAGGAATTTTACAATAAATAAATAACTTCATGCTAACCTTTTTGCCTTGAATATGAACCAAAAATTGGTAACAACTCTTGTCGCATAAGTGATATTTTATAGATTTTGAAAATGAAAACACTAATTTTAAACACAACATCACCACCTTCCCATTGGCTAAAATAGAGAACATGTTGATGCGCATAGAATTTGAAAGGAATAATAATTACTTCTACATGACAATAATCTCAAGATAAATATTGATGATATTATCTACTTTCAACTTAATTACTAAAACCAAAAATACCATAATCATGACATTAGATTAATAGAGCTATCTATAACAACACATAAGTGCAACACCAATGATCAATAAGAATTTATGTCCCCGAATAACTTCTTTGTAAGGTTGCAAAATATCCATTTTAAGAGATTTAGGATAAAAATTAGTTCACCCCAAAAATCATTACCTTTATAGCAAAATAATGATATATTTGAAAAATAAAGAAAAAGACGTTTAAAGCATAAAATTATCTAAATTAAGATGAAATAAAATCTAACTAAAACAATTCAAAGTTAATCCCTTAATCATATATTCAAAAGTAGAAAATTTGAAAAAGCAATTACCCATTAAAAAAATCTTATTAAAAAATAACTTTCTAAGTTAAACAATTTCTAAAATTACCAAGATTGATGCATGAAGGTCATTTTGATTCTCTAAAAAGAAAAGTGCTAGAAATAGTATTGTTTTAAAAAAAATCTCTTTAAAATATGCGGTTCTTGACATTCTAATTGTCAAACATAGAAACTCTATTGTAGCCAATTAAAACTGCTAAAAAACAAACTCAAACACTAATGACACTTTAAAAAAAGAAAAATAATGATGATCAGTAATGTTGGGCACATTTTTAAAACACTACCACTCAAATTTGTAGAAATGGTTTTGAAGAACTCTTAGGGCACTTTACCATCAAAAGTTGGTAATAATTACTTGGAGTTCACTTATGCCCATTCCACTACTCAAACTTGGAAAATACCTCCTATGCACCATTTTGGAGTCTCTCAATCATTTAACCTAGCAACAACACCTACGAGAACTCCAAGATCGTCTTTACTATTTAAATTGGCAAATAGGTGCCAAGACAACTCCTTTTTTTGTTTCTACCACTCAAAAAATGGCTCTAAATTATAAGGAGAACTCTTGAACACATTTTCCAACTTTAAAATGGGTTATAACCACAAAGGAGTGAACCTAGACTTTGCCATTACCAAAATCTTCCCAAGCTACCTCTTAGAGCCTCTCAAACACTTTTCCATGCCTCAGCTAAATATTGGATTCTATCACTTAACTATTTTATGTTTCATCTAATATGTTGGAAATCTATTTTCATTAGCTATGCAATGGCATTGATCAAAACATACAAGCACAACATCCATGAATACGAGGTATAAAGATTCTATAACAACTCTTTAGAGAATGAAAGTTGTTTAATAAATTAGAGCAACACTCATACGAAACTGTGTACAACACAACTAAAATCAAGTATTGTTATAAAAGCTTTAGTTAAATATTCACAAAATATAGAAGCATACTTATCTCTATTCGAATCAATACTTTTCAAATCCAATAAAAATGAACCACTTCCTTAACTAATCTTGTTTCAAAAGCTAGACCATCATCTTTAACATTCCCTAAAATAAAATGTGAATTAATTTTGTAATCTTGTGAAAAAATCCATAGAAATCACAAACCACTTATGAAAATGCCCAAAAGGGATATCTATGCTAGTGTTCACCCAAAAACACTCTAAACATTTAACCTCAAAGGTAGATTTATGTTTCTTACTACTAGGCCAAAATTACATCTTCAAATTTGCATACTATTCAATAACCCCCATATGTGTGTTATAAGGAGCACAATGACCTTTTCAAATTATTTATCCCAATTAAACTTTTAAGTGGAACATATTGTTGCATTGCATGAAGATTGCATTGAATAAGTATAGTGTTGCCATTGATGTCAATAGCAACCAGTAATAAAATAGTAAAGAAACTGGTAATGAAGCAGCATAGCAACCAGTAATGATGCAGTGACGATCAACTGATAACCCTAACCAGTTGAGAAGCAGAACCCTAACCGATGAAGCTTGGAGATCAGTTGTGATGATCTATGACCAAATGATGATCGACGATGAAGATGCCACGTAAGCATGTTGCACATGATGAGTTTTGAAAATGTTTTGGTGAGTAAAGATAACCGTTTATCTTGAGAATGATCAAATGCATAATATGAAGTGAAAAATGTATGATGTGTTACAAGATGCAAAGTACAGTGATCTAGGAGTGGTTGTAGATGCCTAGAAGAATGTAAAGTTGATTGCATGTAATCTAAAAGTCAAGATTGAACCGATGTGTTTGTAATCTCTATGAGAATTGTAGGGTTTGTGTTATGTTACCAACCTAATGTATTTGATTATAAGGTCGATGATTTGATTCAATCAAGTGTTGGAAAATTTGGTTAAGTGTGAAAGTGATTGTTGTTGAACCAGGAGGTGTATCTGTAGAATGATGTGAAGGTAGATAGGAGCAGTAAAGCGTTTGATTCAACAAGGAAGTGTTATTTCCAGAATAGTCAAGAACCTGTTGTTCTCTAACCATTACAGCAGTAAAATCCCTTAACTAGGTAAGCTCTAACTGGCTTGTTGTTAAAATCCTCTAACCAAGTGATCCATTAGCTTGGATTTGAAGTCCTCCACCAAGGTTACCTTTAATAGGGTATTTGTAGTCAACCCCTTAGCTGGGTGGTCCTTAATTGAATCTGAACCTAACAAGATATTATTGTATAAGCTTCTGACCGAGCTTGGCTCCTAACAGGGCGAACTTTAGAAGAGTTCAAAATACTTGTGGGTATTCATCCCCACCATGGTTTTTCCCATTTGGGTTTCCACATGAAAAATCAATGTGTCAAGTGGTGAATGATTTTGTGGATGTGTTTTTGCTATGGTTGATATGACTGATTGGTAAATCTGCATAGATATATTTACATGATTGAAAATGATCTAAAATATGTTATTACTGGTATTAGTGAAGTGGTTTAAGGTTTTGGTCAAATGATATTGAAGTTTCAGATATGTTGTATTGTATCACTAAAGTATTTGGTTAGCCAGTAAGGTTTAGCAATGTTGTTGCAAATTTGTTAATGTGACTAAACTGGTAAACTTCGTGAGTTGTTTTTGAGTTCGAAATAAGTTTGGTGAAAGCCCAGTTAATTTTCTATCTACTGATTCACCCCCCCCCCCCGCTCTCAGTAGTTGACCGGATCTTTATAGTTTCATCATATTATCAATTGCTATCAGAGCATTCCAGGTCCTCTTGAGTATAAGCCTGACAACTTGTGGAAAAGATCTAGGAGAAAATGATGAAGAGAGAGGGTGTGAATTTTAATAGAGATAACTACAGAATATGGAGTGATAGGATGAAGATTTACATCAAGAGCTTAGGAAGTCGGTATTGGGATCAGGTTGTTACTAAGTACAACTTCCCTAGTGGAATTCTGATAGATGATCAAAAGAAGGAGCAACAGCAGAACAACCAAGCATTGGAAGCCATCATTAGTACCTCATCCAATTCGGAATATGTTGATGTTCATGGATTGGAGACTGCATATAAAGTTTGGAAGAAACTGTAAGAAATCTATGGTGATGATGAGCATGTAAAGATATCCAAGGAAGAGAGTCTCAAAGGAAAATTTGATGACATGAGAATGGCTAAAGGTGAAAACATTCAACAGTATGGTCAGAGAATCAAGGAGATAGTTGGAGAAATCAAAAGTGTTGCAGGTACAGTAGAGGATGCCACTATGGCTAGCAAGGTATTGAGAACCCTTCTACCGGTCTAAGCTATCAGAGTTGCAGCCATTCAAGAACTCAAATCTATTGACAAGACCAAGGTAACTCTTGACTCTATCATTGGTAAATTAACTGCATTTGAATTAAATGGTTTTGATGGAAGTGTTTAGAGGTCAAAATCTGCATTTAAAGCCTCAGTCTCAACCCCACTAGTAAGGAAAAGTAGAGAAGTAAGTTACAGTCATGAATCTAGATCTAGCAAAGAGGTAGATGATGAAGATAGCCTGATGGAACTCAGAGCATTGTTGTCCAAGTGGTTACCCAGAGGTATCGATAAGTATAGAAGTAAACTAACACCAAAATATTTTGCATGTAACCGGATAGGACATATTGCTGCTAACTGTCCTAATGGAGATAATGAGGAAAAATGAGAGAAATATAAGAAGATTAAAGGAAAAGGAAAAAGAAATTGTTTCATTGCAATGGATGGAGGTATTACTAATGAAGAATCCAAGGAAGATTCGAATGAGTACATTGTCTTTGTTTCTATCAAAGAAGACATATCAGATCAAAAGGCATTGATCTCTCACTTGGATAGTTCAGATGACTAGATTATAAACAGTGGTTGTTCACACCACATGACTAGTGACTGGAGAAAGTTTCTAACATTGGAAGAATTTGATGGAGGTGTTGTCAGATTTGGGAATAACTCTCCCTGCATGGTGAAAGGCAAAGGATCCATTTCCCTGAATGGTAAGAGTGGTGCAGATTATGTCTACTGGGTTGAAGTTCTGAAACACAATCTTTTGAGTGTTTCTCAACTCAATGACAAAGGTTACCCATTAGAATTCAAGGATGGAGTTTGCAAGATCTTTGGAAGCAAAGGTGAACTGATTCCAACAGGCAAACAAACCAAAGGTAACTTATTTCACTTAAACTCTAAAGTCAATAGTTGTATGATTGCAAGATTAGAAGGTAGTTGGCTTCGGCATCGGAGGTTTTTCCATGTGAATTTTGATAACATTGTAAGCCTTAGCAAGTCAAAATCAGTAAGAGTTTTACCACAATTGGACAAACAGGTGAATGCTTTGTGCAAGGAATGTCACTTAGGGAAAATGACATCCTCAACCTTCAGGAGAAAATCTTTCTTAGCTGAACATTCGCTAGATTTGCTTCATACTGACCTATGTGTACCAATGAGGACTAGGAGTATTCAAGGAGATCAGTACTTCATGATATTTACCGATGATTTCTCAAGAATGATGTGGATCACATTCTTGAAAAACAAGACATAAGCATTTAGAAAATTTAAGGCATTCAGAGCCTTAGTTGAAAAATAAAGTGGAAGGAAGCTGAAATGTTTGAGAACCGATCAAGGTGGTGAATTTACTTCTGAGGAATTCACTAGATACTATGAAAACAATGGGATCAAGAGGTAGCTATCTGCACCAAGGACACCACAATAGAATGGTATTGCATAAAGGAACAACTGGTCAGTGGTTGAAGCTGCTAGGACTATGTTAATTCAAGGAGGTGTAGCTAAGACATTTTGGAGAGAAGCTGTCAGCACAACTAATTGCAAATCGGTGAAGCATGGATGAGAAACATAATGGTTTACTTTCACTTTTGCATTGTTGTCAAAGGGGGAGAAGGAATGTATATGATTGATAGTTTTATGTGTCAAGGAGAGAAGACAGATTGCAGACCAGTTACCAGCTGAAGATATGAAGATACAATTGAAGGATAGTTTATGTTGTAAAATATTCACCAGGATTCCTATACCTATGTGTATGCTTTACTCTCAATCATGACAATCAAATGGTATTGATATTTCTATTGCCATCAATGCCAAAAGGGAGAGAATGTTGGCATTGCATGAAGATTGCATTGAAGAAGTATAGTTTATCATTGATGTCAATAGTAAACGGTAATAAAGTAGTAAAGCAATCGGTAATGAAGCAGTATAGCAACCGGTAATGATGCAATGATGATCAACTAGTAACCCTAACCATTTGAGAAGCAGAACCCTAACTGATGAAGCTTGTAGATCGGTTGTGATGAACTATGACCGAATGATGATCGATGATGAAGATGCCACGTAAGCATGTTACACGTGTTGAGTTTTGAAAATTTTTGGAACGTAAAGATAACCATTTATCTTGGAAATGATCAAATGCACAGTATGAAGTGAAAAATGTGTGATGTGTTACAAGATTCAAAGTGCGGTGATCCAGGAGCGGTTGTAGATGCCTAGAAGAATGTAAAGTTAATTGCATGTAATCCAACGGTAAAGATTGAACCGATGTGTTTGTAATCTCTATCAAAATTGTAGGGTTTGTGTTGTGTTACCAACCTAATGTATTTGCTTATAAGGTCAATGATTTGATTTAATGAAGTGTTAGAAATTTTGGTTAAGTGTGAAATTGATTGTTGTCGAACCAAGAGGTGTATCTGCAGAATGATGTGAAGGCAGATAGGAGTAGTAAAAGATCCAATTCAGCAAGGAAGTGTTATTTCCATATCAGTCAAGAACCTATTGTTCTTTAACCATTACAATAATAAACTCCCTTAACTGGGTAACCTCTAAAAGGCTTGTTAAAATCCTCTAACCAGGTGATCCATTAGCTTGGATTTGGAATCCTCCAACAAGGTTACCTTTAACAGGGTATTTGTAGTCAATCCCTTAACCGAGTGGTACTTAACCGGATTTGTTCCTAATAGGACATTATTGTATAAGATTCTAATCAGGCTTGGCTCCTAATAGGGTGAACTTCAGAAGAGTTCAAAATAGTTGTGGGTATTCATCCCCACTGTGGTTTTTCCCATTTGGTTTTCCACGTGAAAAATCATTGTGTCAAGTGGTGAATGATTTTGTGGGTGTGTTTTTGGTATGGTTGATATGAGTGATTGGTAAATCTGCATATATATATTTACATGATTGAAAATGATCTAAAATATGTTATTACTGGTATTAGTGAAGTCGTTTAAGGTTTTGGTCAAAAGATATTGAAGTTTCAGATCTGTTGCATTGTATCACCGAAGTACTTGGTCAATCGGTAAGGTTTAGTAGTGTTTTTGTAGATTTGTTGATATGACTAAACCGGTAAACTTTGTGAGTTTTTTTTTAGTTGGAAATAATTTTGGTGAAAGCCCAGTTAATTTTTTATCTACTAATTCACACCCCCCCCCTCCCTCTCAGTAGTTGACTGGATCTTTATAGTTTCATCATACTATCACATATATCCTTCCTTGAAATCCAATAACTCCACCTTTCTCAATCTATAATCTACATTATCTAGATAGTATGCCAACGTTTCTTACATCTACAAGTAAAATTCATCTTCCTTCTAAACTTGTAGAGTATATATTTCAAATCCGCTCTAATCTTTTACATATCTTCTAAACACTCCCTTATCCTATGAGTATCTAATCACTTTATTTTCCTTTTGCTTGATGTTAAATATATCAATCTTAAAATTATAAAGGAATCAAACAACCATCTTCTTTGTCTAGAATTCAACTTTCATTATGAGAACATATATTTGAATCCTTTTATGATCTATTGTCAATTTGAAAGGTATATCCATAATATATTCTCCATACATGTAGTATGTGAAACAAAGTTATCAAATCAAATCACGTGTGGATAGTCCTTATCTTTTCTTTTAGTATTGTTGACTCATAAGTTGCAACTTTTGTTGCATTAACACCCTACCTAACCCTTATAAAGAAGAATTGGTCCAAACAGAGAATTCTTCTCAAAGATTATGTAGTTGTAAAATCAAAATGATGGTTAAAGCTACTTTCAACTTTGAAAGTCCTCTTCACATTTATGTGTCCATTCAATCTTTTTGCCTTCCTTTTGACATTAAGAAAATGGCATAAACCACTCTAGAGAACTCTTTCACAGATTCCCAATCATACTTCACTAATCCCATGAAACCTCTATTTCCAGTTACATTCTTAGGGGTAGTCCATTGAACTAGCTCAAATCTTTGCATAATCTACTCAAATTCCTTCCTCAAAAATGATGTTTCCAAGATGATGAATCTTAAATTGAAAGAACAAACACTCACTCAACTTTTCATAAAGATTATGTTCTCTTAACCATTGCAGAGGATTTAGAAGAAATATTGGCTAAGGTTGAGAATAATTTTAGAAGAATAGGATAAATTAATTTTAATAAATTAATTATAGGGCAAAGATGACAAAATTAATTTAATTTAATTAATTTTGAAGAGGAGGGGTAACATAATTAATACAATTAATTATGTGAGAAGGCTAAATTAATTATGATGCTCTGCAAAAAGGATTAGAAAATCTGTTTGATGGCAACACACACAAGAGCACAAGAAACAAACGTTAGTGTTAGCAACAAAAGATTATCCTAAACAGGCATACCAAGAGAGATATTAAGCATGAAATAGAAAGCATATAAACATAAAATGAAATAGCTAATCAAGATGCTCATAGTTGCTCCTCCCTTGTTCCTCTCCTCTCCAAGTCCCAAATGAGTGTAGCTCTCAGCTTTTAGCACTAGCCATGGATGCCATATGGAGATTCAAGATGGTTGAATATGATAAGCAAATACTATGCAAGAGTAGATAGTGATGCTATGAAAAAGCTCTATGCTAATGCCAGTATAACAACAATACTCTAAAATGCTTCTCCTTTTGCTTGAGGAGAAGGGTTCTATTTATAGAAGAAATAGGGAAATGAAGGGTTAAGATTGAGCAATCTTAACAAGGGTTAGGATTGAAAGTTGGGGATCCATGTGCACAATTGGCACCAATAAAATGGTGACAAGTTTCAACATAGGATTGGGTTGAGAGAAGAGGTTGGAGGCATTAAAGGCCTGAGAAGACCTCATGGTTATCTAGAAGGTAAGGGTCAAGTCTAAATTAAGATTACCCACTGGATTAAGAGTTAATCCAAGGATAAACCTTTGTGCAAATGTTTAAGAGATAATCATGGTCAAAGCATTAAAGGCTTGATGAGACCTTTGGGTTGGGTAGAGGTTGAGTCAAAACAAATGTTTTAACCATGTGGGAGGGTTTGAGGTAACCATTAATGGTTATTGGAGACTTTGGGGATTAAGTGGTTGAAGGTTGAAAGCCTTCAATGGTTATCAAAGACTTTGAGCCATTTAGTGGTTGAAGGTTGGAAGCTTTCAAAGGTTATCCAAGACTTTGAGGGTTAATTTGTTGAACACACAAAGCATTAATTGCTTTTCAAAGACTTTGGAGTCTTTGAGAAGTGACTCCAATTTGCTTAGGAATGTGACAATATTTAGGGGATGGATTAGGCTAATTAGGAAGGGTTTAGAAGAATTTAGAAGGGGTTTAGGCATACAAGTGGATTTTGTAGGAAAATGCAAGTGGGAGAAATTTTGGTATTTTCAATTAAAATAAAATCATTTATTTCAATTAAATGGTGTAATTTGCATTTGGATAAATATTCAAATAAATATTAATTTATTTAAATGAGAAAAATGAAGATAAAGCATTTAAAATGCTTGAAGACTTTGAGGGGAACCATTAAAGGCTTGAAGACTTTAAGGAAAACCATTAAAGTCTTAAGAAGACTATAGAAGGAAGCCATCAAGTTTGAAGACTTTAAAGCCATCAAGTTTGAATACTTTAAGGGAAACCATTAAAGGTTTCAAGTGGGTGAGGATAAATAGGATTTTAAATAAATAATTTATTTAAAATAGTTGTGCAACTTGCTTTTGTAGGAAAATACAAGTGGGTGGAGGATAAAGGTGATTTAAATAAATTATTTATTTAAAATAATTGTGCAACTTGCTTTTGTAGGAAAATGCAAGTGGGTGGAGGATAAAGGTGATTTAAATAAATTATTTATTTATTTAAATGTGAGAGGTGGGATTTTGGGGGTTTTAAATAAATATTAATTTATTTAAATGTGAGAGAAGATTTAATTAAATAAATATGATTTATTTATTTAATTAATGGTCTGAATTTGGTTAAGTGAATTAAATCAAATAAATTGAATAATTTATTTAATTAATAGGAGAATAGGGTTAAGATGAATTAATTAAATATTAATTTAATTAATTATTAATTGATGGTTAAATAATCAAATAAATACTAAGTATTCATTTAATTAAGTGGACAAATTTATGTGACTACATTTGCCCCTCTTTGAGACGGTGCGGTTTATCGCGTCGTTTCAAAGAAAGAAAAATAGGTGTGAAGAAATGCCCCATAAAATGTAAATTTAATGGGTGGTATGCCCCCTCGAGGGATGGGCCGAATTTTTTTGAAAAATCGGGCGATCTCTCGAAAAAGAAGGAAAAGCGGAGGGGAGGTAGAATAGAAGAAATTAGAACTAATGATGAAAGAATGGGAGAAAATGGAGTGAATATGAAGAAACAACAAGCCAGTGAGTACCCTGAGGTCATGCAAGAGATACATAGCAGATGTAGTGTGGGGTTTTGATTGATGCTATACAATTGATCAAAATTGGTTGGACAATCTGGTGCAATCGGTTGAATTGCCCCGGTCAAGTCAAAGCGTGACAGTTGATGTCAGTTGGTCGCTTGGACATGATAAAGTCTGAGTAAGTGAATCAAAGTGACCTGATGGTGACTTAGACAATTGATGTAATTGCCCGATGAAGTCAAGGTATATGAAGCAAAATACTCGTTGAGACGTAGACAATTGATGTAATTGTCCGTTGGATTGTGTTTGATTGGTTGATCAATTGATAGTGTGTGCGGGTGATGGATGGTTGTGGGGAATCATGGCAGCCCCGTTGAGACTAGGTCATTATGATAAATGTCTGATGTAGTCTAGGATTACCATGATCGATTACCTGTTGAGACCTGAAGATACTTGATCAGAGTATCTGTTGATAGTCTAGGTGTGTGGGAGTCGATGTATCTGTGCAAATAGAGTAACTTTCTTGACTTATTGGATGACTTAGGATAGGAAACACAATCCCTCCTATTTAGAGATGGATGGTGATGAACGTGGCTTGATTAGGTTGATGGGGACACGATGTAGGGTATGTGATGGTGATTATCGAGATGGGGACGGTGGGGAGGGGTTCAATGTTAGATAGAAGAAATGGAGGACCTATTACATTCCTATGGAAGAAGAGGAAAATAGAGTATGCATTATTATGACTACGTATGCATGATATGCAGTTTTATGAATGTATGGATGGGTGGAATGCAACGAAATGCAATATATACAAATGAGATGGAATGACGATCCATAGTGCTCTATTTTCATCATTGAGCTTTAAAATGTTGTAAGAAAATACAAGCAACTTGACATAAAGATTCAAGATGACCAGAGTATTTCTTACATGGATTTTATATAGCAAGTTAATACAAGCAACTTGATATAATGGATCAAATTGACCTGAGTATTGCTTGCGGAACAGACAAGGATTATCTCCTTTCATGCATGACTTGGATCGTCCTCCTTGATCTTGGGCTGATCATATCCTGAGACAAGTGCATACCGTACTAAGAAATAAAAACCTTTATCCAAATTGGATGAGGAGGAACCAAAGAATGAGCATTGTACCTGTAAACAAATAGTATATACATAAAGAATAAAAAATAAGGATCCTTGGTAATGGTTCATGCTCATATGGTCGAGGTATACGCTGTAGTCAGCAAGCCGTAATGATCTATGACTACATTTTGCATAAGATCATGTAGCTTGGTGAACTTCCCACGTAGACACCATTAGTACATGCCCCAGTACTTCATCGGAAATAATGCGCAAATGATACAAAACAATGCTGAAAGATCCCGATACAGATAAACGAACAATTGTACTCACAAATCAACCAAGTATTTGATAGCTTAACATAATTTTCTTGTCAAAGAAAATGTCACTTTTCTCTTTGTTTTGGTAAGGAAGGATGCATCCTTGTTTTTAAAGACAGTTTCTGATTTGTTGGATGTGGATTGTGTGGTTGATTGATAAATGGTCATTGTGTGAGTACTGTGTTAATGTTGGTTTTGCATCTGCTTGAATGAATATGTACAATGTGTTGTCATGTTTTTGTGTGATTTTCGATGGGTTTTTCGATGTTTTTGGATTTTGTGTAATAGTTTTTGAATGTTTTTGGATTTTGTGAGTCATTTTTGAATGTTTTTGATATTTTCTGATGATTGCCTGAATGAAGAGCGTAATGAATCATATGAGACAATGTAGAATCCACTTCCTTCACGAGGGTAAGGGTATTGCCCCCAGTTTGTAGACCTGACTATGAAAAGGTGGGATGCTAGACGCATGGAGTATTTTCTTAATTGCAGATCAAATAACAAGCCATGGTTTGGATGGATGGATGTATGTGTGCATGAATGTGATCGCAATGAGCCTGAAAGATACTGGAGCCATTGCCTTTACGAGTGGCGCCTGTTTGCCAGGTTTTCACCATCGCACTTACCCAAGGTGCCACCGGAGTGGTTGTTCACCGTTTGGATGCATGATTTTTTTCTTTACTTTTGTGAATGTTTTTGTATTTTCTTCAGGACATTTTCTGAATGTTTTTGGTATTTTCTGATGTGCAGTGGAGCCTGATGCTCTGTACACCTTAGGTATAAAACCTTTTGAGGTGCATGCTGTTGATTGGATCTGCAAGCGGTTCTCCTTCTGATGTAGCCAACTGATATGCCCCGGACCCGAATACAGCAGTGACAACATATGGGCCCAACCAGTTTGATTCAAACTTGCCTTGATGTTCTCTGTTTGGTTGGTTGCGAGGATTTTCTCGAAGAACAAGATCACCTACCTCAAATGTACGAGATCTAACTCGGTGATTGTAGCTTCTACTCATGCGCTGCTGATAGGCTTTGAGGTGATTGTATGCAGCTTGTCGCTTCTCATCAAGTAACTCTAAGTCCTGAAGACGGGATACTCTGTAGGCTTCATCATCAATGAGATTATGCAAGGAAACTCGTAAGGATGGTATCTCGACCTCAATAGGTAAGATAGCTTCAGCACCATAGACCAATGAATAAGGAGTTGCACCTGTAGGGGTTCGAATGCTAGTTCGATATGCCCATAATGCTGGATTCAATTGAACATGCCAATCACGACCGGCATCATTGACTGTCTTCTTTAGGATTCTCAATATGTTTTTATTGGATGCTTCGGCCTGACCATTGCCTTGTGGGTAATAGGGAGTGGAAAAGCGGTGTTGGATATGAAATTTCTCACAAAGTTCACGGACATCCTGATTTTTGAAAGGAAGACCGTTATCTGTGACAATGGACATGGGCACACCATACCGGCAGATGATGTAATTGAGGATGAATGAGGCGATCTGCTTGCCGGTGACTTGGGTAAGTGGAACAGCTTCGATCCACTTGGTGAAATATTCGGTGGCGGTAATAATGAATTTATGGCCATTGGATGAAGATGGATGGATTTTACCCACAAGGTCAAGACCCCATTGACAAAAAGGCCATGGTGTTGTGATTGGTTGCAGTTCTTGAGCTGGTGCATGTATCAGGTCACCATGAACTTGACATTTCTTGCATTTCCTGACAAAGTAGTAGGAATCCTTTTCCATAGATGGCCAATAGTATCCAGCTCGCATGAGTTTCTTGGCTAGTGACGGACCACTTGAGTGAGTCCCGCAAATTCCTTCATGTACCTCTTCCAAAGCCTTTGTTATCTCATCTTGTTCCAGACATCGAAGGAGAGTACCATCAAGACTACGTCGGTATAGGGTTTCAGCAATAATGGTATATCGAGCAGTTTGGCGAATGAAGGTTTTACGTTGATTATTTGATTGGTTGGGAGGAAGGGTGTGATCACGGAGATAAGTGTAGAACTCACCATACCATGGGGATTCAGAACCGACAAGGCGACATATCATTTCGGATTCGGGGATATCATAAGCGGGAATCCAAAGCTGTTCTACCAAGAACTCGTAGCGTGTTGAATTCTGTGGAAGATCTAGTAGAGATGCGATGGTAGCCATAGCGTCAGCAGCTCGATTCTGATCTCTTGGTATCTGCTCAAAAGTGATAGTAGTAAATGATGTCTTTAGAGTGTCCACCATTTGCTTATATGGCATGAGTTTATCATCCTTGGTCTGATACTCATCTGTTGCTTGTCGAATGACTAGTTGGGAATCGCCATATACTTGCAATTCTTTTAATTTCCATTGTATGGCTAATCTGAGTCCTGTGATCAAGGCCTCATACTCTGCTATGTTGTTGGTGCATGGAAATGTGAGCCTGTAAGACTTCGGGATGCTATCACCCTGAGGTGTGATAAACAGAATGCCTGCCCCCGAGCCGTGCCTAGTGTATGAACCATCAAAATATAGTTTCCATGGTTGTGCTGTTGTGATCATGAATATCTCTTCATCTGGAAAATTGGAAATGAGAGGATGATCGCCTATGAGTGGTGCATCAGCCAATTGATCTGCAATGACCTGACCTTTGATAGCTTTACGGTCCACATACTCGATGTCGAATTCACTTAGAATCATTACCCATTTGGCCAAGCGACCTGTCAATGCTGCTTTGCTGAGTAAATACTTGAGTGGATCAATCTTTGCAATGAGTTGTACCTTGTGTGTTAATAGATAGTGCCTCAGTTTGGTGGCTGCCAAGATTACTGCTAGGCAAGCTCGCTCAATAGGTGTGTAATTGAGTTCATAGCCCACCAGTGTGCGAGAGATGTAGTATACAGCACACTCTTTACCTTCTACATTATGTTGTGCTAGTAGTACACCCAATGCTGTACTTGTTGCTGAGATATAGAGCAATAATGGTCTACTTGGATCTGGTGGCATCAACAATGGTGGATTCATGAGATAGTCTTTGAGTGACTGAAATGCTTGCTGGCATCTGTCATCCCACTGAAAGCGGATGTTCTTGTGTAGCAGGTGTGTGAATGGGTGACACTTATCAGCCAATTGTGCAATGAATCTGCAGATGGATTGAAGCCGTCCTTGTAGTGTTCTTAGCTGACTGATATTCTTTGGAGGTGGCATGTCCATGATTGCCTTAACCTTTGCTGGATCGACCTCAATACCTTTGCTTGAGACAATGTATCCTAGAAGCTTCCCGGAGGTCACTCCGAAGACACATTTCTTTGGGTTGAGTCGAACATGGTATTGTTCCAGTCTATCAAAGATTTTATCTAAGATGTGAAGATGTCCTTCTCTAGTAAGTGATTTTGCTAGTAAGTCATCCACATAATCTTCCATTATAGTATGCATCATGTCATGGAAGATGGTGGTCATTGCTCTTTGATAGGTCGCTCCTGCATTCTTTAGACCAAAAGGCATTACATTCTAGCAGTATGTGCCCCATGGACATGTGAAGGCTGTCTTATGTTGGTCCTCTGGTGCGATCTTTATTTGATTGTATCCCGAAAAGCCATCCATGAGTGAAAGCATGGCATGTCCTGCTGTCAAATCTACTATGATGTCGATATTTGGTAGAGGGAAGTCATCCTTAGGACATGCCTTATTCAGATCTCTGAAGTCTGTACAAATGCGGATGCCCCCTTTTGGTTTGCCAACTGGTACAATGTTGGAGATCCATTCTGCATAATCAATTGGTCTAATGAAACCAACATCCAGGAGTTTCTTGAGTTCTGTTTTGACTAGCACGGCAATCTGAGGATGCATCTTACGAAGCTTCTGCTTGACAGGTTTGGCTCCTTTTGCTACTGTGAGATGATGCATGACTAAATCAGGATCAAGCCCAGGCATGTCTGCATATGACCATGCAAAGTTGATCTGACGCTTCTGGAAGAACTCTATAAATTTAGGTTGTTCCTTTGGAGTGAGAAGGGATGCCAGATGTATAATATGAGGATTTTCAGGAGTCCCCACATTGTATTCTTTGGTTTCCTCGATAAGAATCGTTGATCGTTCCTGTTGTGTACTAGCAGGGAGGATGTCAAACCCTTCATCCTCAGGCGCCTCAGAGAAGTTTTCACCATTGGATACGCTCTTTCTTTTTACTTTTGTCGGATCAAATAGTGCCACAGTGTGGTTTTCACTGGAAGATCCATGTTTTAATGTTATATTTTTGCAGCTGAAGGGTTTGGCATCCGCCCCGAAGTATGCTGCGCTATTAAGTTCAATGGCGAATCCAGCTTTGTGATCCCCGCTTGGTAGATTATCCCTTAATTCCAAAAAGTCAATGATAGCCTCATCGTTCTGGAAGAGGTCAAGACATGGGGGATTTGGTTGGTTCCATTCAATGAGTTCAGGGTGGATAATGGGCATTACTTCATCGATTAAGTTAAGTGCGGGAGATGTATCAGTGAGGGTTAAGACGGTGTGGTGAAGGTCGTTGATGGTACTCTCCCTGTCAGAATCAGGCGTAGGATGAGACGTAGGGTCTGTGGAAGATGTTTCCAGCTCAGGTACCCAAGTGGTCTTTATCTGTGCTTCTCCGTAAACAGGGATGTCTTTGCGGGGTGGAGGTGGTGATGTGTCTTCCTCATCTGAAGTGTTAAGTTGCACTGAATCGAATTCCCACTCATGTGAGTCGGTCTCTGAATCACTCTCCAGCATCCGATTGCTATACCATACTGGGATGTCTTTGGAGTTAAACACGGCAGGTGTGATTGGTTTATGTATCCTTGTAGTGATCGGTGCTGCAGGAATTGTGATGGGGTTTAATGGATTTGTCACTGGAAGTATCGGTAATGGTGACTCAGTGGCTTCTGCTGGAACTATTGGTGCCATAGATGCTGCTGCGGGTTCCAATATAGTTGCTGCTACAAATGGTGTTGCTGATAGGATTACTGGTTCGTTTGATGGGATGAGTGACATTGGTGATGGTGGAGTTGTGAGCCTTGAGGGGGCAGTGGGGATAGTGCTTGATGGTGCTTTGATTATGAAAGGTATCCTCTTTGCAGTAGGTGGGCAAAATGGTTTGCTGGGTTTTCCTTTGAATCTGAGTTTAGGAAGGATCTCTTTTTCAAAGCCAAGGCCTGTATTACCTTTGGGCTTGAATTCTGGTAGCAGTGGTTCATGTCGTCCTTGTTTGCAGTATCCCAAAGCACTCTGACCATCATATCCCATTCTTTGCATAATGAGGAGGCCTTTGCCATACTGTTCTGTAGGAAGTGTAACTCGCGGTTTGTCGGTGGTGATGGGATCCTTATAGATCCAGTCCGCTAGGTCCTCATCTTGTGTTTCTTCCTCTTGACTCTTTCCAAGGATGAAAGGCGTTAAGGCACATGCAGGCATGTTTAGTGGTTGCTGGAGTAACTGTTGTGGTTTACCATGTGTTCTAGGAGAAGTGGGCATTTGTCCCACACAAAAGAGCTGACTCAAGTTGTATTCTCCGGGACCTTCCTCTGCTACTTTCATCTTAAGCTTTTCTTGCTTGGGTATAGGGGTGTTTGAACTGTCAAGAGAGGCGGGACTTACATATGACGTGGAGGAAATGGCTTCCCTATTATTAGGAACATTAATCTCTGGTTGATGGCTGATATTATGGCAAAATGCAAAGGGATTTGCATCGCCCAGGATTGTGATCTCGACCCCGTTATGTGGGAACTTGATACATTGATGGTAGGTAGATGGAACAACTTGCATGGCATGTATCCAAGGTCTCCCTAATAATAGATTATATGGTAGAGGAAGGTCCAGAACCTGACAAATTATGTGTTTTACCACGGGGCCTAGTCGGATTGGTAGTACCACAGCTCCTTTGGATGAACGCTCTGCATCATCATAGGCCTTGATGGTGATCTTCTTGCGAGGATCCACTGATTCTATTGCATATCCCAATGCTGTGACCAACTGTAGTGTACAAATGTTTAGGCCTGCTCCATTATCAATCAAGACTCGCTTGATCCTGTGTTGGTTGACAAAGCCTTCAATGTGTAGCGAAGCATTATGAGGTTGTTGGAAAGAAGAGTTGTCACTTTCAGAAAAAGTGAGACAAGGTGATGACTTTAGATTTCCAACCATGGCTTGAAATTGGTCCGTGTTCAGGTTTGCAGGGACTGACGCTTCTTGGAGTGCTTGATCCAAGATTGTTTTATGAGATGGTGATAGGCGTAATAGCTCTAAAATGGAAATGAGCGCAGGCGTTTTATCTAATTGTTCCACAAGATTGTACTGCTTTGGGATGGAGGTGGTGCCTTGTGGAGCTGCCTTGATGGTAACTTTGCCGCGACGCGTAACAACATTGCAATTTGAGGTGGGATTTTTGAAGGTTATGGTTGCAATTTGTTCACTGGCATCATACAGGTGATTGACAGTGTAATTATACGCAGCTTGCGTATAATCAGTGGTATCAGGACCTCGTCTGGACATCGAAGGACCCCTTTGATCTTGCGATGGAAGTGGATTCTTGAACATCTGATGATCATTATTGGTTGTTTTTGGGTCATGCCCTTCAATTTCAATTTCTCCTCGGTCAATAAGATCCTGAATGAGATCTTTCAATCGGTGACAATTACTTGTTTTGTGTCCTCTTCCTTGATGGAATTCACAATGTTCAGTATCTCTCCACCATGCCGGTTTGACCTGAGGCTCATAATTTGATAACTTAGGTAGAGTGATCAAATTCTGAGAAATGAGTTGTCGCATCACTGTTTCAATGGGTTCCCCTAAGGGAGTGTATGTGCGTTTTTGTTTTTGTGGACGAGGTCTTGGTTCATCCTGAGATGTGATGCGACCTTGATTAGGAAGAACATTTGTGTTATTTTGAGGTGGAGGATTTTGTCCTGCAAACCGAACCACAGGTTGTGCATTTTGGACAGTCCGAGCATCCACAACTCCATCGTTAACGATATTCTTATTCTTGTTCCAGAAGTTCGGTTTATCGCTATTGAAGCGCGGGCGAGGACCATCTTTGGGTTCATTAAAGATTTTGATGAGTCCTTTTTTGATGAGTGCCCTTTCACATTTTATACCTTTGGTGATCATATCGTTAAAAGAATCTGTGTCTTTGACATCCAGGTGAAATTCCATTTCTTCGTTTAAGTTGGAAATGAAAATTTCCACTAGTTCTCGTTCAGGTAACTGAAGAGAACGTCTACTAGACATTTGGCGCCATCGTTGCAGGAATACTAAGAATAGTTCACCTGGTTTTTGTTTGGTGTTGCACAGATCAGCCATGGTGATGTCGCGTTCAATATTATAAGAGTAATGAGATAGGAACTTCTGGATGAGTTCCTCAAATGTTCTTATGCCACCTGGTAGTCGGGAAAACCATGATGTGGTTGTTCCTCCCAAGCTTTGGGGAAAAAGGCGCATTAGGTATGTGTCCTCATAAGCGACTTCGAGACAAGCGGAATGAAATTCTCGGACATGATCACGGGGATCTCCCTTTCCTCTATATTTTTCAAATTTTGGTGTTTCGAACCCGCGTGGAAAGGGTGGCATATAAAGATTCCTATCAAACGGATAGGGACAGATGTCGTTAAGTGAAAATTGATTGGTCTTAACACCACTATGAAGTTGTTGGGCGAGATTCGCGACTTGTTGCCGCAACATCTCCATTTCATTTGGAGGAGGAGGTGGTGGGTTACCTCAAGGGATGTTATATCTGATGGGATCTCTATGCCTTTCCTCCTCATGGCGACTTTGTCTTTCTGATGCTTGTCTTAATTGGGCAAGATCAAAGTCTGAGGGGAGTTTGGCTCCTTCTTGAGCAAGTCTTAAGAAGTGAGCATCCGCATTGCTCCTGAGAATTTCATCAAATAATCTGTTAAAGTGAGGGTTATGCTGAACCCTTTCGATTGTTGAAGGAGTGGGACTACTTGGGTTTTCATTATTTACATTTCCTCCAAGTGCTTCTTGAAATTCATTGAGGTTGTCCTCTTCTTCCTCAATTTCTATTTCTCGTTGCCTTGATCGCGATCGGGTTTGAGCCATTTTGTTTGCAAGTTTGTGTTGAAGTTGATTGAAGATGATGATGAGTTGTTCGATGAAAGATGGATGATTAGTGGATTGTATGATATGTAGATCTCTAGCACTCTAAAGGTAGATGTAACCAGAATTCCTTCTTTGAATTGCTTGTTTGTTTTGATGATTTTTGGATGTGATAAGGTGTAGAGAAATCTGAGATGTGTTACAGATTTAACTACCTAGTAATGAGAGGATTCACTCATGAACTAGTTTTAACCTGCGTAGATGTGTCTCTTAGGATGAGCTTATCCTAGATGTAGAAACAATCTAAAAGTGATGTGATGTGTTTGATTTCAAGCAATATCTAAAAAAGGAATCTTGGGACAAGAACCTCTTAATGTTTTGAGAGTTTTGGGATGAATTGATGATGGAAAAATGATGTATGAATGAGATGATGGATGTTTTGTTTTCAACTTTAATAAAAACTTTGTGTTACAAATGGAAAAAACTCTACTTCTTCCCTTTCAGGCGTTGGTGGCATTTCTCGAGCTGTGTTGTAGGTGATACAGATGTTTGGGAAGAAGTTGGGATTAATCTTTCCTCCTTGATTTTTGTGATAACTCAGAGCTCTATATTGCATAAAAGCTCTGCGGTTCAATGATTCGGAATCAAACTCGTTTGTTTTACCTTGAAGATAGAGACGCATGCGATGTAGAAAGACTCTATGTGAGACAAAGATTTGTCTATTGAGATAGAAGAATTTCCTCCTTTTGATCAAAGCCTTTGAGCTTAATGGTCTTCTTTTCAAGGTAATATTCTGATGACACTTCTTCTTTCGCAAGATGTGAAGAATGGTCATAAATTTTTGACTCTTTGTTTGTTTGCACTTTGTTTTTGGTATTTTTGGTTGTGTTGACAGATGTTGGATGAATACTTTGTTTTTGGGATTGATTTTCTGATTTTTCTTTGACAAGAAAACAAAGCAAGCACACAAACACAAGATTGTAGCCTCAAAGGCACAAATGAGTATGGGTCTAGATCAACCCAATCCTTGGACTTGTTTTTGACCCTTCCTTTAGATTTATTTTAAGGTGTATTTCCAAAGCCTGAAGTCGGCTCAATTCGCACTAGGTCTGTAAAACGAACACACTTCAAACACTTTTTATCCCTAAGGTCAAATGGCCAGTTGTGATAAATTTAGCCCACATCTTGATATTTCTTCGACTTTGGTACTACATACCTTATGAATCCCGCCATGGCAGGTAAGGATGTGATATACTAAGTCTTGCACGAGCATAACAAATAGATGATCCCTATGATGGGGGAGTCACCACTTTTATCAAGCCACAAGTGACTTTTCAAAAAGCTATGTTTCTACTCAAGGAAATATGTATGGTGAGTATCTTGGGAGCAAAACCATCTATGCTCTTGCACTAAATTATACCTCAAATATCCTCAATCAATAGAACAGGTGGGCTACTACTTAAAGGTGTTTAGTCATGTTCGATGGCTTTGGACATAAGTTCATTCTGCAGTGACTCACTTAAGAGCCTTGTAACTGGTGGTGGGGCCCATTTGTCCTTTCGGCCAGTTACACTGTAGGAACAGCTATACCCAAGGCTACAGCTTTCGCTCTCACCTGATTTCTATAGCGGCTCGAAGGATTTACCGCTCGAGGTCGTTCCCAAGAGTATCGATCCCTTGGCAGGCCTCTCTTAAAAAGATAAAATGTGAGTGTTACTAACACTTTTCTCTTGCACCTAGGACCACGAAAGCCAAGGGAGAGGATAGTGTGTGTTAGAAGTAGGACCACTCGACCAACTCTTTGCACAAGTGTGCCAAGCACGAAAAACACCTGTTCTTTTTAATCTATCATTGCAATGTGATCTAACTATTTGGAGATGTTGCTCCAACAATCATGGTGTTCTTTTTAATTTTCAAAGGCAATTGTTTGAGTAAACTAGAATTTGAAAATCCTGGTCAACTTAATGAAAAACACGTTTGCATGAAGTAAGATTGCTTTAAAAATGAGACAAGTTGATTGTGAATTTTATTTGCACCAAAAATGGAAGTGTGGATTGTGAGTTTTATCTTGATGCAAGAAATAAAATTTGCCTTGTTGATTTTAAGCACCAAAACGAAGTTTGTTTCCTAACTTGCAAAAAAAAAAAAAAAAAGTTGTTTTTGTATAAGTTTGTGGTTCTTTTTACCTTTGAACAATGAAATTCTTTTTAAGAGCCCCAAACAAATGTGTGATTCTTTTTCAAAAGCCCAAATTTGAAATGTGAAGTTAATTTTAAACCAAAATAAAAAGTGAATTCATTTTTAAAACCAACTTCAAAAACAAGTTAGTAAAAAATATAAATCTACTCTTTAATCTAATTTAAATCTGCACAAAAGAGAAAAATAGTTAGTAAAATCTGCCTATTTGGTGGGCTTCTACAAGCCTAAATTTTTTATTTTTTTTTTGGTTACAAGGTGATTTGTACAACGTTTTGTTACAATAGCGCTAGTCTGCGTTTGAACAGAGGCACTATTTAACACAAACGTATTAAAAGAAAGGGAAAGACAGAGAAGGGAAAAGCACTGAAACAGGGGGAATAGCGCCAAAATAATGCCAAACGCACCAAAACAGTGTCAAAATCGCAACCTGTGTGACATTTTCAACATTCAAACATGTTATTGGTTAAAAAAAAAAAAAAAAAAAAAATGATCTTTTTGGTGTTTGGATTCACGTCGGGTTCACCAAATGATGCTCTGCAAAAAGGATTAGAAAATCTGTTTGATGGCAACACACACAAGAGCACAAGAAACAAACGTTAGTGTTAGCAACAAAAGATTATCCTAAACAGGCATATCAAGAGAGATATTAAGCATGAAATAGAAAGCATATAAACATAAAATGAAATAGCTAATCAAGATGCTCATAGTTGCTCCTCCCTTGTTCCTCTCCTCTCCAAGTCCCAAATGAGTGTAGCTCTCAGCTTTTAGCACTAGCCATGGATGCCATATGGAGATTCAAGATGGTTGAATATGATAAGCAAATACTATGCAAGAGTAGATAGTGATGCTATGAAAAAGCTCTATGCTAATGCCAGTATAACAACAATACTCTAAAATGTTTCTCCTTTTGCTTGAGGAGAAGGGTTCTATTTATAGAAGAAATAGGGAAATGAAGGGTTAAGATTGAGCAATCTTAACAAGGGTTAGGATTGAAAGTTGGGGATCCATGTGCACAATTGGCACCAATAAAATGGTGACAAGTTTCAACATAGGATTGGGTTGAGAGAAGAGGTTGGAGGCATTAAAGGCCTGAGAAGACCTCATGGTTATCTAGAAGGTAAGGGTCAAGTCTAAATTAAGATTACCCACTGGATTAAGAGTTAATCCAAGGATAAACCTTTGTGCAAATGTTTAAGAGATAATCATGGTCAAAGCATTAAAGGCTTGATGAGACCTTTGGGTTGGGTAGAGGTTGAGTCAAAACAAATGTTTTAACCATGTGGGAGGGTTTGAGGTAACCATTAATGGTTATTGGAGACTTTGGGGATTAAGTGGTTGAAGGTTGAAAGCCTTCAATGGTTATCAAAGACTTTGAGCCATTTAGTGGTTGAAGGTTGGAAGCTTTCAAAGGTTATCCAAGACTTTGAGGGTTAATTTGTTGAACACACAAAGCATTAATTGCTTTTCAAAGACTTTGGAGTCTTTGAGAAGTGACTCCAATTTGCTTAGGAATGTGACAATATTTAGGGGATGGATTAGGCTAATTAGGAAGGGTTTAGAAGAATTTAGAAGGGGTTTAGGCATACAAGTGGATTTTGTAGGAAAATGCAAGTGGGAGAAATTTTGGTATTTTCAATTAAAATAAAATCATTTATTTCAATTAAATGGTGTAATTTGCATTTGGATAAATATTCAAATAAATATTAATTTATTTAAATGAGAAAAATGAAGATAAAGCATTTAAAATGCTTGAAGACTTTGAGGGGAACCATTAAAGGCTTGAAGACTTTAAGGAAAACCATTAAAGTCTTAAGAAGACTATAGAAGGAAGCCATCAAGTTTGAAGACTTTAAAGCCATCAAGTTTGAATACTTTAAGGGAAACCATTAAAGGTTTCAAGTGGGTGAGGATAAATAGGATTTTAAATAAATAATTTATTTAAAATAGTTGTGCAACTTGCTTTTGTAGGAAAATACAAGTGGGTGGAGGATAAAGGTGATTTAAATAAATTATTTATTTAAAATAATTGTGCAACTTGCTTTTGTAGGAAAATGCAAGTGGGTGGAGGATAAAGGTGATTTAAATAAATTATTTATTTATTTAAATGTGAGAGGTGGGATTTTGGGGGTTTTAAATAAATATTAATTTATTTAAATGTGAGAGAAGATTTAATTAAATAAATATGATTTATTTATTTAATTAATGGTCTGAATTTGGTTAAGTGAATTAAATCAAATAAATTGAATAATTTATTTAATTAATAGGAGAATAGGGTTAAGATGAATTAATTAAATATTAATTTAATTAATTATTAATTGATGGTTAAATAATCAAATAAATACTAAGTATTCATTTAATTAAGTGGACAAATTTATGTGACTACAAATTAAATATTAATTTAATTAATTTTAGGCATCTACGCTTGAATAAACATGTATGAAAAATATATTTCAAATCTAAGAAAGTGAAGGAATTGTTGGATGGTACACCAACAAGCTTATATTTCCTAAAATCTCAAAATGCTCTAAACAATATGGAGTCAATTTGGATGCCTTTGCAAATGTAATCAAACTTTCTTGAGGTTTAACTCTTTCAAAAACTTTTTTTCTAACTTGACTCCCTAGAAGTTCTCTTTAAATCTATGCAATTATTTTGTCTATGTGTGAGTTCCTTGAATCTATCTCTAATAATAGAAAGTTAAATATTATAACTTTTGAATCATATCTAATCTAATCACAACTCAATTCTCTAGATTGTTCTAACCAACTAGTTTACTATACTTTTTTCCATACAAAGTTTCAAATGATGACATTTTAAGTTATGCATGTGATATGCACTAAAATAAGAAAACTACGCAACTTGTAAAAAAAATCTTTCTTCTTTGATTGACTCATGCAATACAAACTAAACATATCATCATTCATTTGAATAATTATTTATGTTTTCTATCTATATTTATTTTTTTCAAGGCAATAGAAAATAAAGCAATGTGTGAGGTAAAACCTATCTTGAAATTATGAGAGGAATCCCTCGAAGATCTAACCTAGCCTTAGACACTAAGCTATGCACAAAATAGACAATTATTAACATTTTATAGTATTTTTAAGGAATTTTACAATAAATAAATAACTTCATGCTAACCTTTTTGCCTTGAATATGAACCAAAAATTGGTAACAATTCTTGTCGCATAAGTGATATTTTATAGATTTTGAAAATGAAAACACTAATTTTAAACACAACATCACCACCTTCCCATTGGCTAAAATAGAGAACGTGTTGATGCGCATAGAATTTGAAAGGAATAATAATTACTTCTACATGACAATAATCTCAAGATAAATATTGATGATATTATCTACTTTCAACTTAATTACTAAAACCAAAAATACCATAATCATGACATTAGATTAATAGAGCTATCAATAACAACACATAAGGGCAACACCAATGATCAATAAGAATTTATGTCCCCCGAATAACTTCTTTTTAAGGTTGCAAAATATCCATTTTAAGAGATTTAGGATAAAAATTAGTTCACCCCAAAAATCATTACCTTTACAGCAAAATAATGATATATTTGAAAAATAAAGAAAAAGAAGTTTAAAGCATAAAATTATCTAAATTAAGATGAAATAAAATCTAACTAAAACAATTCAAAGTTAATCCCTTAATCATATATTCAAAAGTAGAAAATTTGAAAAAGCAATTACCCATTAAAAAAATCTTATTAAAAAATAACTTTCTAAGTTAAACAATTTCTAAAATTACCAAGATTGGATGCATGAAGGTCATTGTGATTCTCTAAAAAGAAAACTGCTAGAAATAGTATTGTTTTAAAAAAAATCTCTTTAAAATATGCGGTTCTTGACATTCTAATTGTCAAACATAGAAACTCTATTGTAGCCAATTAAAACTGCTAAAAAACAAACTCAAACACTAATGACACTTTAAAAAAAAGAAAAATAATGATGATCAGTAATGTTGGGCACATTTTTAAAACACTACCACTCAAATTTTTAGAAATGGTTTTGAAGAACTCTTAGGGCACTTTACCATCAAAAGTTGGTAATAATTACTTGGAGTTCACTTATGCCCATTCCACTACTCAAACTTGGAAAATACCTCCTAGGCACCATTTTGGAGTCTCTCGATCATTTAACCTAGCAACAACACCTACGAGAACTCCAAGATCGTCTTTACTATTTAAATTGGCAAATAGGTGCCAAGACAATTCCTTTTTTTGTTTCTACCACTCAAGAAATTGCTCTAAATTATAAGGAGAACTCTTGAACACTTTTTCCAACTTAAAAATGGGTTATAACTACAAAGGAGTGAAGCTAGACTTTGCCTTTACCAAAATCTTCCCAAGCTACCTCTTAGAGCCTCTCAAACACTTTTCCATGCCTTAGCTAAATATTGGATTCTATCACTTTACTATTTTATGTTTCATCTAATATGTTGGAAATCTATTTTCATTAGCTATGAAATGGCATTGATCAAAACATACAAGCACAACATCCATGGATACAAGGTATAAAGATTCTATAACAACTCTTTAGAGAATGAAAGTTGTTTAACAAATTAGAGCAACACTTATACGAAACTGTGTACAACACAACTAAACTTAAGTATTGTTATAAAAGCTTTAGTTAAATATTCACAAATTATAGAAGCATACTTATCTCTATTCGAATCAATACTTTTCAAACCCAATAAAAATGAACCACTTCCTTAACTAATCTTGTTTCAAAAGCTAGACCATCATCTTTAACATTCCCTAAAATAAAATGTGAATTAATTTTTGTAATCTTGTGAAAAAATCCATAGAAATCACAAACCACTTATGAAAATGCCCAAAAGGGATATCTATGCTACTGTTCACCCAAAAACACTCTAAACATTTAACCTCAAAGGTAGATTTATATTTCTTACTACTAGGCCAAAATTACATCTTCAAATTTGCATACTATTCAATAACCCCCATATGTGTGTTATAAGGAGCACAATGACCTTTTCAAATTATTTATCCCAATTAAACTTTTAAGTGGAACATATTGTTGGCATTGCATGAAGATTGCATTGAAGAAGTAGAAGTATAGTGTTGTCATTGATGTCAATAGCAACCAGTAATAAAACAGTAAAGAAATTGGTAATGAAGCAGTATAGCAACCGATAATGATGCAGTGATGATCAACTGATAACCCTAACTAGTTGAGAAGCAGAACCCTAACCGATGAAGCTTGGAGATCAGTTGTGATGATCTATGACAAAATGATGATCGATGATGAAGACGCCACATAAGCATGTTGCACGTGATGAGTTTTGAAAAGGTTTTGGCAAGTAAACACAACCGTTTATCTTGAGAATGATCAAATGCATAATATGAAGTGAAAAACGTGTGATGTGTTACAAGATGCAAAGTGCGGTGATCCAGGAGCAGTTGTAGATGCCTAGAAGAATGTAAAGTTGATTGCATGTAATCTAACGGTCAAGATTGAACTGATGTATTTGTAATCTCTATGAGAATTGTAGGGTTTGTGTTATGTTACCGACCTAATGTACTTGATTATAAGGTCGATGATTTGATTCAATCAAGTGTCGGAGATTTTGGTTAAGTGTGAAAGTGATTGTTGTCGAACCAGAAGGTGTATCTATAGATTGATGTGAACGCAGATACGAGCAGTAAAGCGTCTAATTCAACAAGGAAGTGTTATTTCTAGAATAGTCAAGAACCTATTGTTCTCTAACCATTACAACAGTAAAATCCCTTAACTGGGTAAGCTCTAACAGGCTTATTGTTAAAATCTTCTAAAAAGGTGATCCATTATCTTGGATTTGAAATCCTCCACCTAGGTTACCTTTAACAGGGTATTTGTAGTCAACCCCTTAATTGAGTGGTCCTTAACTGAATCTAAACCTAACAAGATATTATTGTATAAGCTTCTGACCGAGCTTGGCTCCTAACAGGGTGAACTTTAGAAGAGTTCAAAATACTTGTGGGTTCCATCCCCACCATGGTTTTTCCCATTTGGGTTTCCACATGAAAAATCAATGTGTCAAGTGGTGAATGATTTTGTGGATGTGTTTTTCGTATAGTTGATATGAGTGATTGGTAAATCTGCATAGATATATTTACATGATTGAAAATGATCTAAAATATGTTATTACTGGTATCAGTGAAGTGGTTTAAGGTTTTGGTCAAATGATATTGAAGTTTCAGATATGTTGCATTATATCACTGAAGTATTTGGTCAGCCAATAAGGTTTAGCAGTGCTGCTGTAAATTTGTTAATGTGACTAAATCGGTAAACTTTGTGAGTTGTTTTTGAGTTGGAAATAAGTTTGGTGAAAGCCCAGTTAATTTTCTATCTACTGATTCACACCCCCCCCTCTCAGTAGTTTTCCGGATCTTTATAGTTGCATCATATTATCAATTGGTATCAGAGCGTTCCAGGTCCTCTTGAGTATAAGCCTAACAGCTTGAGGAAAAGATCTAGGAGAAAATGATGAAGAGAGAGGGTGTGAAGTTTAATAGAGATAACTACAGAATATGGAGTGATAGGATTAAGATTTACATCAAGAGCTTAGGAAGTCGGTATTGGGATCAGGTTGTTACTAAGTATAACTTGCCTAGTGGAATTCTGATAGGTGATCAAAAGAAGGAGAAATAATAGAACAACCAAGCATTGGAAGCCATCATCAGTACCTCATCCAATTTGGAATATGTTGATGTTCATGGATTGGAGACTGCATATAAAGTTTGGAAGAAACTGTACGAAATCTATGGCGGTGATGAGCATGTAAAGCTAGCCAAGGAAGAGAGTCTCAAAGGAAAATTTGATGACATGAGAATGGCTAAAGGTGAAAACATTCAACAGTATGGTCAGAGAATCAAGGAGATAGTTGGAGAAATCAAAAGTGTTGTAGGTACAGTGGAGGATGCCACTATGGCTAGCAAGGTATTGAGAACCCTTCTACTGGTCTACGCTATCAAAGTTGCAGCCATTCAAGAACTCAAATCTATTGACAAGACCAAGGTAACTCTTAACACTATCATTGGTAAATTAACTGCATTTGAATTAAATGGTTTTGATGGAAGTGTTCAGAGATCAAAATCTGCATATAAAGCCTTAGTCTCAACCCCACTAGTAACGAAAAGCAGAGAAGTAAGTTACAGTCATGAATCTAGATCCAGCAGAGAGGTAGATGATGAAGATAGCCTGATGCAACTCAAAGCATTGTTGGCCAAGTGGTTACCCAGAGGTATCGATAAGTATAGAAGTAAACTAACACCGAAATGTTTTGCATGTAACTGGATATGACATATTGTTTCTAACTGTCCTAAATGGAGATAATGAGGAAAAATGAGAGAAATATAAGATTAAAGGGAAAAGGAAAAAGAAATTGTTTCATTGCAGTGGATGGAGGTATTACTGATGAAGAATCTAAGGAAGATTCAAATGAGGACATTGTCTTTGTTTCTATCAATGAAGACATATCAGATCAGAAGGCATTGATCTCTCACTTGGATAGTTCAGATGACTAGATTATAGACAGTGGTTGTTCACACCACATGATTGGTGACCGAAGCAAGTTTCTAACATTGGAAGAATTTGATGGAGGTGTTTTCAGATTTGGGAATAACTCTCCCTGCATGGTGAAAGGCAAGGGATCCATTTCGCTGAATGGTAAGAGTGGTGCAGATTATGTCTACTGGGTTGAAGTTCTGAAACACAATCTTTTGAGTGTTTCTCAACTCAATGACAAAGGTTACCTGTTAGAATTCAAGGATGGAGTTTGCAAGATCTTTGGAAGAAAAGGTGAACTGATTACAACAGGCAAACAAACCAGAGGTAACTTATTTCACTTAAACTCTAAAGTCAATAGTTGTTTGATTACAAAGTAGAAGATAGTTGGCTCTGGCATCAGAGGTTTTGCCATGTGAATTTTGATAACATTGTAAGACTTAGCAAGTCAAAATCAGTAAGAGGTTTTCCACAGTTGGACAAACTAGTGAATGGTTTGTGCAAGGAATGTCTGTTAGGGAAAATGACATCCTCAACCTTCAAGAGAAAATCTTTCTCAGCTGAACATTTGCAAGATTTGCTTCATACTGACCTATGTGTACCAATGAGGACTAGGAGTATTCAAGGAGATCGGTACTTCATGATATTTACCGTTGATTGCTCAAGAATGATGTGGATCACATTCTTGAACAAAAAGACATAAGCATTTAGCAAATTTAAGGCATTCAGAGCCTTGGTTGAAAAATAAAGTGGAAGGAAGCTGAAATGTTTGAGAACTGATCAAGGTGGTGAATTTACTTCAGAGGAATTCACTAGATACTATGAAAACAATGGGATCAAGAGGCAGCTATCTGCACCAAGGACACCACAACAGAATGGTATTGCATAAAGGAACAACTGGTCAGTGGTTGAAGTAGCTAGGACTATGTTAATTCAAGGAGGTGTGTCTAAAACATTTTGGAGAGAAGCTGTCAGCACAACTATTTATACAATGAACCGGATACTAGTCAAAAGAGGTAAAGACAAAACACCCTATGAATACTAGTATGGTAGATCACCGAATGTCAGTTACTTCAAAAATTTTGGTAGCAGATGCTTTACTAAAAGAAGTGATTATATTGGAAAGTTTGATGCCAAAAGTGATGAAGGCATATTTCTTGGTTACTCCACCAAGAGAAAAGCTTACAAGTGCTACAACAACCAGACTAAGAAGATCATTGAAAGTTTCAATGTCCGAGTAGATGAATTTCCTGAAAAATCTAAAGCAACCAGCAAGAAGAAGGAAGAAGAAGAACCTAACACACTGTTTTTAGAACTAGAACCGGTAAAGCCAGAAGTTGGAGAACTAAACATAGAAGCCCCAGTTCAACCGAAATAGGAAGGTCCAGTAGAAGATGAAGAAAGTGAAGAAGAAGAACCTGAAAACCAAGATCAAGTTATTCCAACGTATGTCAGACTTAATCACAGCCTCGATCGGATTATTGGAGATAAGAATGTAGGTGTGTTAACTAGAATAAGGCAAAGAGAGAACTATTGTATGATCTCCACCATTGAGCCTAGAACAGAAAAAGAAGCATTTGTAGATGAAGACTCGATCAACGCAATGGAAGAACTTGATCAGATAGAGAAGAATAATACATGGTCATTGGTACCCACACTAGAAAACAAGAATGTAATAGGCACAAAGTGGGTATTCAAAAACAAATTGAAAGAAGATGGAGTAGTGGTCAGGAATAAAGCCATACTGGTATGCAAAGGATATGCACAAGAGGAAGGAGAAGACTATGGTGAGACATTTGCACCAGTAGCAAGATTGGAAAGAGTAAGGACTCTACTTGCATTTGCAGCATACAGAGGATTTAAGGTATATCAGATGGATGTTAAATCAGCATTCTTAAATGGAATATTGGAAGAAGAAGTCTACATAGAATGGCCAGATGGTTATGCATTAGCTGAAGAAAAGGATATGGTGTGCAAGCTATATAAGGCACTATATGGCATGAAATAAGCACCAAGAGTATGGTATGAAATATTGCACTCTCACTTAGTAAAGATAGGTTATCAAAGAACCATTGAAGATAGTAACATATATGTCAAGACAGAAGGAGATAAAATACTAGTAAGTGAGATATTTGTTGATGATATCATTTTTTGAGGTAATGATGATATGTGTCATGATTTTTCTAATGAAATGAAGAATGAATTTGAGATGTCACTAGTAGGTGAGATAAAAAAACTCATAGGTTTGCAAATCCAATAGTTGAAGGAAGGAATCTTTATTACTCAATCCAAGTATGTGAAAGAAGTGTTGAAAACTTTTGGAATGGGAGATTGTAAACCAGTTGGAACACCAATAGTTACAAGTTGTAAATTGTCAAAGGAAGATGATTCTGTACCGGTTGATAAAAAGGAATACAGAACCATGATAGGTGAGCTACCTTATGTTATCCACAGTAGAACAGACATTGCTCATGCAGTAGGATTGGCTTCTAGATTTCATAAAGATCCAAAGGAGTCACACACGATTGCAACCAAGAGAATTTTCAGATACTTGAAAGGCACAATTATGGATTATGGTATCCATATGTAGAAGACTTTGACTTAAAATTCTATATCGATGCAGATTGGGCAAGAAATGTTGATGATAGGAAAATTACAACCAGAGGAGCATTTTTTCTTGGAGGAAGATTAGTGTCTTGGAGCAGCAAGAAACAAAGTTGTATCTCTCAATCAATAGCAGAAGCTGAGTATGTTGCAGCTTACATGAATTGTACCCAAGCAATTTGAATGAAACACATATTGGAGGGTTTCAAGCTGAAGATATCATAATTGGTAAGAATTTTCTATGATAACACCAGTGCTATAAATATTTCTAAGAACCCGGTGTTGCATGCTAGGACAAAGCATATAGAACTAAAGTATCATTTCCTAAGAGAGAAATTTCAAAGCAAAGATGTATCACTGGAGAATGTTTCCACTAAAGAACAGCTAGTAGATATTTTTACTAAGCCTCTACCTAAGGCTACATTTGAATATCTTAGAGGTAAGTTAGGGGTTGTACCCCTACATAAAGTCAACTAAACAGATCTGGAAGACATCAATCCTGGAGCCTATTGAAAATCTTGAAGGAGTATTAATGAAGAATGGAGCTACTCCATAGGGGGGGCAACTAATTGCAGATCGGTGACACATGGATGAGAAACATAATGGTTTACCTTCACTTTGGCATTGTTGTCAAAGGGGGAGAAGAAATGTATATGATTGATAGTCTTATGTGTGAAGGAGAGAAGACCGATTGCAGACCAGTTACCAGCTAAAGATATGAAGATACAGTTGAAGGATAGTTTATGTTGTAAAATATACACCAGGATTCCTATACCTATGTGTATGCTTTACTCTCAATCATGACAATCAAATGGTATTGATATTTCTATTGCCATCAATGCCAAAGGGGGAGAATGTTGGCATTGCATGAAGATTACATTGAAGAAGTATAGTTTATCATTGATGTCAATAGAAATCGGTAATAAAGCAGTAAAGCAACCGGTAATGAAGCAGTATAGCAACCGGTAATGATGCAGTGATGATCAACTGGTAACCCTAACCAGTTGAGAAGCAGAACCCTAACTAATGAAGCTTGTAGATCGGTTGTGATGATCTATGACCGAATGATGATCGGCGATGAAGATGTCACGTAAGCATGTTGCACGTGTTGATTTTTGAAAAAATTTGGCACGTAAAGATTACCATTTATCTTGGAAATGATCAAATGCATAGTATGAAGTGAAAAACATGTGATGTGTTACAAGATTCAAAGTGCGGTGATCCAAGAGTAGTTGTAGATGCCTAGAAGAATGTACAATTGATTGCATGTAATCTAACGGTAAAGATTGAACTGATGTGTTTGTAATCTCTATCAGAATTGTAGGGTTGTGTTGTGTTACCGACCTAATGTATTTTCTTATAAGGTCGATGATTTGATTCAATGAAGTGTTATAAATTTTGGTTAAGTGTGAAAGTGATTGTTGTCGAACCAAGAGGTGTATCTGCAGAATGATGTGAAGGCAGATAGGAGCAGTAAAGGATCTGATTCAACAAGGAAGTGTTATTTCCATATCAGTCAAGAACCTGTTGTTCTTTAACCATTACAACAATAAAATCCCTTAACTGGGTAAGCTCTAAAGGCTTGTTAAAATCCTCTAACCAGGTGATCCATTAGCTTGGATTTGGAATCCTCCAACAAGGTTACCTTTAACAGGGTATTTGTAGTCAATCCCTTAACCGAGTGGTCCTTAACCGGATCTATTCCTAACAGGACATTATTGTATAAGCTTCTAACTGAGCTTGGCTCCTAATAGGGCAAACTTCAAAAGAGTTCAAAATACTTGTGGGTATTCATCCCCATCGTGGTTTTTCCCATTTGGTTTTCCATGTGAAAAATCATTGTGTCAAGTGGTGAATGATTTTGTGGGTGTGTTTTTGATATGGTTGATATGAGTGATTGATAAATCTGCATAGATATATTTACATGATTGAAAATGATCTAAAATATGTTATTACTGGTATTAGTGAAGTCGTTTAAGGTTTTGGTCAAAAGATATTGAAGTTTCAGATCTGTTGCATTGTATCACCGAAGTACTTGGTCAATCGGTAAGGTTTAGCAGTGCTGTTGCAGATTTGTTAATATGACTAAACCGGTAAACTTTGTGAGTTTTTTTTTAGTTGGAAATAAGTTTGGTGAAAGCCCAGTTAATTTTTTATCTATTGATTCACCCCCCCCCCCCTCCCTCTTAGTAGTTGATCAGATCTTTATAGTTTCATCATATTATCACATATATCCTTCCTTGAAATCCAATAACTCCACCTTTCTCAATCTATAATCTACATTATCTAGATAGTATGCCAACGTTTCTTACATCTACAAGTAAAATTCATCTTCCTTCTAAACTTGTAGAGTATATATTTCAAATCCGCTCTAATCTTTTACATATCTTCCAAACACTCCCTTATGCTATGAGTATCTAATCACTTTATTTTCCTTTTTCTTGATGTTAAATATATCAATCTTAAAATTATAGAGGAATCAAACAACCATCTTTTTTGTCTAGAATTCAACTTTCATTATGAGAACATATATTTGAATCCTTTTATGATCTTTTGTCAATTTGAAAGGTATATCCATAATATATTCTCCATACATGTAGTATGTGAAACAAAATTGTCAAATCAAATCACGTGTGGATAGTCCTTATCTTTTCTTTTAGTATTGTTGACTCATAAGTTGCAACTTTTGCTGCATTAACACCCTACCTAACCCTTATAAAGAAGAATTGGTCCAAACAGAGAATTCTTCTCAAAGATTATGCAGTTGTAAAATCAAAATGATGGTTAAAGCTACTTTCAACTTTGAAAGTCCTCTTCACATTTATGTGTCCATTCAATCTTTTTTCCTTCCTTTTGACATTAAGAAAATGGCATAAACCACTCTAGAGAACTCTTTCATAGATTCCCAATAATACTTCACTAATCCCATGAAACCTCTATTTCCAGTTACATTCTTAGGGGTAGTCCATTGAACTAGCTCAAATCTTTGCATAATCTACTCAAATCCCTTCCTCAAAAATGATGTTTCCAAGGTGATGAATCTTAAATTGAAAGAACAAACACTCACTCAACTTTCCATAAAGATTATGTTCTCTTAACCATTGCATTTAATATGTACATTTTTTGTACTTGCATGTTTTATGTGAAAGTTAAGTATTAGGCAATGAAAAAGTTCATTGAACGAAAAGACATAGTTGACAAGTAATCTAGATATATTATAGAATGCTTGATATTCAATACGCAAGAGCATATGCACCATTTAATGGAAGAATAATATTCTCACAAGTACTACTTATACTTTCCAATATAATGTAGCAAAGATGGAGAGCATAACATTGTTAAGATATCATGTTAGTATGCTTTAAGCTAGTGACATGCATGATTATATCGTTGAGGGAAGATCCAAGGTTTTGTAATTACTATATTCTTAATAAGGTGGCTAGTACATTTGTTTGAGATGTTGCATTTCGTGGGAAATGGTGTTGTAGAAAGCCTAATGTAATTCATTATTGAGTAGTTGTGGGTATTGCTTGCACTTGTATTCAAGATGAGAAGAAACAAAACCTCCTTCTAAAATGAGACAAATGATTCGTGGTGATTCAAGAGAATTTTATGCTTATCATTTTAAGATCTTTATTGAAATCAAATTATTACTAAATCCACTATGAACAACATATTGCCTACGTTCCTAGACTTCAATTTAGTAAAATTTAGCCACTAATGAGAATAAACATATGCACATGAATATTCCTACGAGAGATTCTTACTTTAAGGAACAATTTTTATAGGCTAAGATGGACTATTATTAGCTTGTAAGCTAAAGAAAATAAAGGATATACCTCCATAACATGGAGAACCTAGAGCAAAAAATAAGGCATCCAATATGCTCTCATAAATAGTACATAGGGTACTTGATTCAATAACCATGATTACCTTTATATCTATACATAATAGACAACTTTTTATGTTATGGGAGATGCTTATGCCATCAAAAGCTATCATTATGGGAAATGTTGGAGCTTCTCTTTTTTCACATGTGAATAGGTCCTTCCTCTTGAACTCTATAATTTGAATTTAGGAGGTATATTACGACATCTAAAACCCATGTTATCATGGATTTGTATGTTGTGTGTAGTATACATCAATATATAAGACTTGCATGTGTTAGTAAGTTAAATTATATTAATTAACTTACCTGTAATGTCTATTAGAATTATTGCCATTATTGGGTCAATTCATACTCATGTATGAATGGCATGCACATAAATGCAATTGCTTTGGCCATTATTCTATTTCTCAACTCTTTGATATTTTATAACACCTTTACATACTAGTTTTAATATCTCTATTTTATTTGTGGAGTTCATAGTTCAAAACAAATGCATTCTTTCCTATGAAAGAACAGGATGAGAATACAAGGGCAATAAGGCACGAATCAAATTCTGTAATATTGTAAGCCATTTACTCTTGAAATAGCTATTCAAATAAATGAGCTCTTCCTTTTAACAACCTTCATTTTATCACTACCTTGTAATATGTTTCTCCAAATTGCTACGTAATAATGAATTGAACATTAAAATTAATCAGCTCTTTTGTTCTACAAACTTGATTTTATCACTATCTTTTTTACGTAAATTGTTACGTAATGAAAGGTTCTAGATTAGCCCCTCTTTTTTAGCAATTCTTAATCATGGCATACGGTTGCTACATCATTCGGAAATTCAGTGATAAAATGGTAGAGAATAATAAGCCTAAATAAAATCATCCCTTTTCGTGTCACTAAATAAAGGTATACTGCTGCTATGTGGAACAGTAAAAAATGGTATACAACTACTACATGATTCCTCCACCCCTGAGGATACATGTTAACATCTTAATCTTCTGGTTAACATATTCGTAATACATTTTTCAATTTAGATAGTTATGGTAGTTAAACTGTTATGCAACCTATAAAACAAGAATGTAAACCTAGATTCCCAACTGATAAGATTATTCTTATGGAGTTGGGAAGACAGATCATGGTTGTTCATGCACATCAATCTGTCAGGTATAAGGTTGGGACGGTGATTTCTACAACTAACCCATTGAATATTGGCCAGTACTCCCTCATTACATCCACCAAAGACAAAGCTATGGAGACCGAAATGCAGGTCATAAAACTCAAAAGGTTGAAATCAAGGGCAGATTTTTACTACCGAGGCATGAAAGAAAGGATCAAAAAGTCCTTTATACATGTGCATCGGATAGAAGAAAATTGGTTGGATCTTCGTACAGAAAAGGAGGTTCGTAAGATGGACTATTGCAAGCTCACCCTTGAGCATATTATTGATTTGAACCTAGTAGGAATTCTACAAGGAATGATAGATGATGGGAATGTGCTTGATCCGGAGTATGTTTCACAAACAGTTGATGAAGCCCCACTCTCATTAATCCAGTGATCACAAAAAGAATTCACATCCATTCTTGAGATATTTCAGCCTATCCTAGCTAACACCAACACTTGGCTCAAAGGTAATGGTGTTAAACTTATCAAGTTCAAAATTGGTAAGAAAGATGACTGTACAGGACCCCTTGGTTGCAGGTTTGAGATTCAAATAGATAACAAGGAAGGTGCATCATCTTTAGGCACTAGAATTAAGTTGTGAGTGAGTAAAGAAATGGTACTTCCTCTTGAGGAGGAGGAGACAATTTGTGGGAAGGAAAAATCCCAGCTTCTTATGCATGTGATTGATCCTAAAAATCCAGAGGAAGAACAACATTTAGATGATGCTCCTAAGTCACCAACTTCGGAGTCACCTCATGAGGTCCCTTCCTCTCCCTTCCTCAATCCTCTTGGAGCTACCTTTATCTCCTCCTAACACAAATGTGGATGATTCTTCCACTATTCATGATGTTCCTATAGTAGTGGATGAGTCTCTTCAAAATGCCATTCTCATTTCAGCAGTTGAGCCACCTCTTGATTCTCAACAAGAGAGTTTGTTGTAAATCTTCGAGGATACTCCTACATGTATTCATTTGTCAGAAATTAATACCTCTACTTTTAGCTTTGAGGATTTTATGAGACAATATTCATGTCCTTTGGTCACCGAACAAGCCATGGTTTCCATCCAAATAGATACTTCCCTAAGGATGACCACAGTTGTTCAAACAGAAATTGCTTCTCCTCTGCTTTCAGTCGCTACTGAAGGAGAGCTAATGGCTTTACCTCCATGGCTTGGTTCTTTCACTCCCAACAGAAAGAAGAGGGAAATTTCTCCCGATGTCTTTGATTATCAGCAACTCAAGCAATCTAGGCCTAAGGTTGCTAAAAGAGCCAGGACAATCTCAAGGGTAATAGTTGATAGCAACAATATGAAGGTGGCTGAAATTGTTGAACCTCTTGTAGACAAGCCACATGAGGAGATGCAAGATGTTGATTACAAGGTCACAAGGGTAGAATTGGGTAATAAAACACATGAATTATTCAAGCATGATCCCCAGTAGTTCGTAGCTTCACTAGTACATCGATATGATGAGCTTCTAGCCAAGAAGGACAAGCTAGAAGAGGAGAATAGGCAACTTGTTGCAGTTGTTCAAAAGATCATCAAATCCGCTAGTGAAGGGAGCAATCCTTCAAGTTCTTCTGGTCCACAAGAATCAATTAAAGGAGTTGAGAGAGTTGCTCAAAAGGTACAAGCATTGGAATCTTGGGTAGATCAACTTCATGATTTATGTGCACAGGACTTGAGGGAATTTTTTCAAATGATGGTCAAATTGAAGACCATTGAGGAACAATTGAACCAGGTTTTTGACACTTTCAAATAGAACTTGGAAAAGGTAGAAGATAGCTTGACAACATGGCTCAAGATTCCCCAAAAAAATTTGAGTGCTCTTCTAGAACATTAGGTTATCTAGAATACCAGGAGCTCTTGTAGAATAAAGCCCTTGTTCTCAAGTCACTTTTTGAAGACATTGATGATACCATGAGACTGTGAGTGGAAGTATTTTAGGATATTGTTTCTCATTGTGAGAAAGCTTCTTGTAATATCATGAATCAGAATGGAGAATTATTATTAGAAGAAAGGGTTCTCTCAGATCTACAGTTGAAGATTCATCATGAGTGGAAGAGTGAACCATTTTTAGTTGCATCTATTCAAGCTTTGGTTACATACCAAGTCTTCTTTTGAGAAGAATAATTTCGCAATCCTTTGTTGCAGCGATGCTATTGTGAAAACCATGATCATGGCAAAGAATACCAATGAACCAAACCATAATGAGCTACAAATGATCATCTAGAAGTTTGAAGGATTCATGTCTACACATGCTGCAACCTAAGTGTTTTTCAACACTTAGTTGCATTTTCAAAATTGTAATCTCTTAGTTGTACTTTATCTTTTGACATGTTTACTTGTAAGAACATTTTGTAAATTGCAAGTCAAGTCATTACGTGCACTTTTGTAATTACAAGTAGATGATTTACAAGTCAATTTAGAATAGGACTTGTAATTTTGAATAAGTCGTAGTTAGTTATTGAATAAGTCTTGGTGGTTGAGAGAATTTCTTAGGTTAGTTAGGATCCTCCCACCTTTTTCTCAAGACTCCTCTCCTATAAATACTTGAGGGGGTCTATTGTAATTTTTAGATCTTTTTGAAAGCAAGCAAAAACTCTGCCAAATTTGCAGCAAAGAAGTCTTTGAGTTTTTACATGTGTAAATTGAGGAATTGAAAGAAATAGAAGAAGATTACTCAAGTTTTGAGTCTTTGTGCTACATTCTTGAGTTTGTGTTCCATACTATCTTTCTTGCAAGTGTTTCTTAGAGAGCTTAATCAAATTTGATTTGCAGTCTTTGTGCTGCAAGTATTGGAGGTTAATATAAATTAGAGTAAATATTCTCTTGGAAAGAGTTGTAAGTCTTTGTGCTCACACTTAATCTTGAGAGAGAGATTAGAAGTAGATTTTATAATAGGAAATAGTTGTGAGACTTTGAGCTCACACTAGTTCTTAATGGCTTGTGTAGAAAGGAATAAGTTATTTCAGACTTTGTGTTGTCATATTTTGTTCTTGTTATTATTAGTATAGAAAAGGGTAGATAGGACTTCACATATTCAAGACTTTGAGCTTGATATTGTTGTCTCGTCCTGAAGGAAGTGACGGAAGTCTTTGAGCTTTCAGGAAATTTCATTTCCTTTCTCTCATTTCATTTCAAAAGTTGTTGTTGTTTTATGTTAAATTGCTATCACTTTTTTGTGGAGAGAAAAGGATATTGGCTTTCTTGAAAAAAGAAGAAAGATTGATGTTCCATCCTATTTTAGTTTTAAAATTAGATAGATAGGGGGATAATTCCCTTAATTAGGAGAGTTTTACTCACACACTGTGGTTGAAACCACAATTTTGTATATTTCCCCGAGTGTACAAAATTTTCAACCAACAGTTTTTGGCAACTCTACTGGGAACATGAACGCATTTGAGATCCTCACGCTTTCATTTGAATTCTAGTGTCTTGCTGATTTTTCAGAATATTATCACTTTGGTTTTTCATATTTCTCTAAGGTGGAAGGTGTTTATTTCTACGTTCATCATAAGAAGGGTGAAAGTTCTCAAGAAATATTTCCCAGTGAACAAGCTAGATTTCATTTGCTCACTAGTACATCCCCCCTTTCATGAACTACAAGCTACCCCCCATCAAAGAAAAAGAAGTATATCCCAAGTGAAATTTATCCTTTCTTTTTCACACCATTGATATCTTCATCATCTAGCATGGCTAATCTTCCTCCACCTCCTCCTCTCAGTCCATGGGGAGCAGCTTTTGGCCCTTTAGCCTTGACCCCACCTCTTCATCCACTTCCACAAGGTTCCCAGAAAAATCTTCCCAAGTTCTATGGAGATGGAAAGCAACATCCTGATGAGCATATCAAATCTTTTTACATGGCTTGTGGCATTCTTGGAGTAGAACATCAAGATGTTGTTGTTCGCTTGTTCGTAGAAACTCTTCAAGGTATTGCAGCCGATTCATTTTTCAATCTCACTATTGGTTTGATTGTATCTTGGAACTTGTTGAGAGACAAGTTCGAGGAATGTTTCAAGCCCGCGGAAGATGAAAATTCCTTGCTGGCCCAATTGACCCAATTGAAGAAGGATACCCATGAAGGCATGCGTAAATTCATTGCTAAGTTTAACAAACTAGCAAATAGAATTCCTACCAATTATCAACGTACTCTTGAGAATCTCAAGTGCTTTTTCATCAATACTCAGTTACCGGAGGTTAGTTTCTTGCTAAGGCAAACTACTCCAATAGATTTAGCTACTGCTCAAATAATGGCTACTGGAATTGAGGATGATTTGATCCTAGATAGTAAAATTAAAAGGGATCCTAATCAATCCAAAGGAAATTCTCATATGGAGATTTCATCGTCTACTTCTATCGACCCAATGATGCAGAAACTAGAAAATGAACTCCTTGCTTTGAAAAAGTGGGTATCTCAGAATTCCTATCCTACACCATACAAGGATATCCCAAGGTAGATATATCCTAACACTACTTCTAGTTATGCTGCTAAGAGTTAATCCAAGCTCCCTCCTCCTCCTGAGGGGCTTGCGCTTGAACAACCTCCTCCAAAGGCAGTTATTGGTTACTATGAGACTGATCAAAGTGAGTCTTCTTACTTTGATTATCAGTCTGATGATGTTACTATTCCTCAACAAGAAGAAGAAGATGTAGCTGACGACTCTACTATACACTATATGCACTATGATGACTCTGTTGCTGCCGAAAGGACTCATAGTCAATATTTTGTTGTGATGGCAAGATCCCAGACACAGTTGGCTCAACAACAAGAAGCCGCGAAAGTTGCAAGTAATTCCCAATTACCTATTACTATTGCTAAAAGAGGAACATCATTGCCTTATATTCCAAAGGATGTAGCGAAAAGTCAAGTAAGTAACAATTATCCTCCTTTTGCTTCTTCTATTGATCCCAAACCCAGTATGCCTAACTTCAAACTAGAATCGGACAATGTTCATCCCTCTCTAGCTAGTTAATTCCAAGCTTTTGACATTATTGATCATGCCAGGAAAACAAAAATTCAAATGTCCGAGGTTGAGTATTTACAAGCTAATCCTGATCAATTTGATAGGCTAGTTAATTTTGTTAAAAATAAGGAAACTCGCCCTATACTTGAAAGCACTACCCATCAAGAACCCAAGAATTTTCCCAATCATTTGGTGACCATTCCATCTGCTACCCCAGGAAAGATAGAACCCTTTTATATTTCCTTGTTGATCAATGGTTTTCAGTTGAGCAATTGTGTCTTGGATTCTAGTGCTTCTGATAATGTCATGCCCACTAAGGTTGCTCAAGCCTTGGGGTTGACCTTGACCAGAACTTTTGGTCATTGCTATTCCATGGAAAAAAAATAAGTTCCTCTTATTCGGCAAATCAAAGATGCTCAATTTGCATTTGCAGCTTTCCCAGAAAATAAAATAAAGATGATTGTCTTGGTAGTTGACGTTCTTGCATCATATGGTATGTTACTTGGCTGTAATTTTTGCAAGGATGTTGGAGGCGAACTCGACATGGATATTGTAGACACCTAAAAATGTCTCATTGATCATGTACTAATTATTCCTCTAATTGATTAAATAATCTTTATTATTTAATTAATTTAATTAATCTATTTCTTCTAATTTCATATTTCTTCATCATCTTATTAATTATTCTATTTTCCTATTATATCATCATTTAATCATTTTAATCATTTTCTAATATTAATTAAATATTAATTATTTAATTAATTCTGATTAATTCCCCAATTTAAATCATCTTTATTATTTAAATAAGTTACTAATTATTCAATTTCTATCTCTAGTCATCTAATCATTCAACCCTCTTCTAAATATTAATTAAATATTGATTATTTAATTAATTGTGATTTAATCCTTTAATTTAAATAATCTTTATTATTTAATTAAATTCCATTTCTAAATAATTAAATAGTTTCTTTAAATTATTTAATTAGCTAATTAATTCTTCCAAATCCCCAAATTATAATTTCATTTAATTTCATATTCTTCTAATTTCTTCCAAATTCAATTACATGTGCATGATTTCAAAAACCAAATTGAAAATCAAAGTTAAGTTCTAAATATATTCAAATACTAAATTGAATTAATAAATTCAACTATTTGAATAATATCTCATGCAAAGATTAAATTAATAATCTAAATCTAAATGCAAGCACATGCTAAATTAATTAATTAAGTCAATTAATTAATTAAATCATTTATCTCTTCAACTTCTATTTCCATCTTTCAGTTAGCTTTTTCTAAATTAAGCTTTCTTTGTCATCCTCTTTATTTCCACCAATCATTCTTTTTCTTCTTTAGTCAGCTCTTTCTCAATCAGTTGACTCAATTAATCTATTCAATCTATTGAGTTTCACTCCTACAATCAGCAGTTCAACTATCAACTTTCATTTGAGCTCACCTGAGTTCCACCTCTTGATCATTTTGTTCCACCTTTCAATCAATCTTCTCCAATTTTCTATAAATTGAGCATCCAATCCCCATTTTCAACAATCGTGAACTTTGAATCTTTGTGTCACTTGCAAGTTACCAGCGCAATATTTGAGAGCCATCATACCACGAAGAGGAAAAGAGCAATGGAAGTTCTACGCAGTCACGGAATAGGGAGTTTTGATTTGATTTGATGATTTATAATTCCTATTTCTTAATTGCGTTATTCCATTGTATTGTTTGTTAAATTCTGATTAGGATAGGGATTCATGATTTCCCTTGTTTCTAACTGATTACTTTGCTAATAGAAGATGAATTTTGCATCCCACATTTTGGTGAACCCGACGTGAACTAACAACAATTTAACCTTTTTCTATGTTCTGTGTGATTTTTGCAGATTGTGCGGATTTTTTATTTTTTTGTAGGTTGCACGAATTTTGAGAAAAAATATTTCTGTCACGCAATCGAGCTTACATCGTCACACAATCGCATAGATAGAATCACACATTCAACCCTTCGGGGTCATGCATTCGTTCAAATAGGGTCACGCAATTGCCATGTCCAAATCATGCAATCGCCCTTTTGGGATCACGCATTCGCAGGAAGCTTTGTTGTTTAAATTTTTCTTCTGTCTATTATCTGTTATGTTTAATTCTGTCTTAAAATTGGTTAATTTGGGATCAAATTGCTTTTTATTTCATGATTTGATTAACATTGTTTATGGCAAGAAAAGTTCAGTTCAAGATTTCAGGTGCAAGAAGGACGAAACAACAAAGGAGAGAAGCCAAACGATATCAAAAAGTTCTCCAGGCAGAAAAATTGATACAGGATTCGGAAGAACAACTGGCCTTCGACAGATATAATAGCCTAGTTCTTTCTTATATAGTTAAATATGATCTAATCAATATTGAATGGATGATGAGGGATTTGCCTAGGGCTTCACAATTGGTTTCGCAGGTTCCTGATCGGGTTTAGTTTTCTTGTATTTTTCTAATTTTTTTGTTGTCTGCATTCTATCACGCAATCGAGCTGTTAGTACTACGCAATCGACCAGATATCGTCACACATTTGATCTGTCAGATTTACGCATTCGGTCTATAAGTATCACGCAATCGCTCAGGTAGTATCACGCAATCGCTCAGGTAGTATCACGTAATCACCTTTGTCAAGTTTTGAGTTTCTGTTTTTGTTGGTTTAATTTTACTACTAATCTTCTGTTTGCAGCCTGTGGCGGATTCGCAGAGAGGATTAGATTAGTAAATTTGCATGCACACTTCACACTTCAATTTTTAGTGCTTAAAATCAACAACAGTTAAAAAGGACATGCATGGATAATCTCACACTTCAATTTTTTAGTGCTTAAAATCAACAACAGTTAAAAAGGACATGCATGGATAATCTCACACTTCAATTTTTTAATGCTTAAAATCAACAACAGTTAAAAAGGACATGCATGGATAATCTCACACTTTGTTGTTGGTGTTTAAAATGAACATGGGCTAAAATTGCAATGCGTGTATCTCACACTTGGTTTTTGGTGCTTAAAAATCAACAAATGGTTAAAATTGACATGTATGCCTTCATTCTTGGATTTGGTGTTTAAAATTAACATGCACATGCAGATCTAACACCTAAATTTGTGCTATAAAACAAACGTGAATCAGGCTACATTAGATTAAATCATTTTTCATTTTCTTAAGGGAAAAGAACTTTTCATTGTGTCTGGGGTGGACCTACAATTGCACTAACTGACTTTCTACCCGCCATCGGGCTCTTGGGAGAAAGAAGGAAGGTGACAATGACATCCAAATTTTCTTTTTTTCTATGTAGTGAGGGGTATCTTTGACTAGGGATTTCATCACCCCACAAAGGTACTTCAAATTGGGATGCGTTGGGGATATCATCTCTCCCAGCGTACTCTCGAGTGGGTTTTTTGAGCCGCTATATAAATATACTGGTTAGGCGGCTAGAGTGTTGAGTGAATTTGATGTATGTGGGGGCCTTCCCTGCACCGATAATCTCAACTAAAGCCTTAAGTGGCTTGCTCTAAGAATCCATCGTTGGATCGAGATCCCTCAAAACCTAATACTAAGAACCAAATTAGTTGCCAAAAATCCTACATTTAGTGGTTCCGGGAGTGCGGATCATACCCCATAGATACCCCTCATGTACCTTACATTATGAGATAGAAATCCCTCAGTGATAAGATCTTCGAATCTTCGGGGTAAGAGAGACTGGCATGCCTGAGAAGTGTGTACCGTGGAGTGGAGCCAGTGCTGCCAGACTCTCTATCTGTCCATCTTGTTTCGGTATTTTGTTGCGGGGGACTCACTGAATGGTGTCCACTATCCAGCCTAAGATTGTATTCCATGCTTTTTTATGTATCATTGTGCTAGACTAGTATTGAGTCAGTCCCTTGGGCTATTTCAGGCTCTATCCCACGTATCTCCAAATTTTCCAAGATTGTTTGAAAATTGAGTCAGTCAGCTATACATACCTACTAGCAATTGTTCTCAGATTTTGAAAACTACAAAACATTGTCCTACACACAAATTTATAGAAAACAAAGTCCATTTTGAAACCAAAACTCAAAATTCCTTACATACTTGTGACCCTAGGTGGTCTTTTACATCGTCTTTTGCATAGTCCAACTTACGTCCTCATTGTCATCCATCATCTTTTGCATAGTCCTACTTACGTCCTCATTATCGTCCTACGTCTTTTGCATAGTCCAACTTACACCCTCATTATCATCCTACATCTTTTGCATAGTCCAACTTACGTCCTCATTATCATCCTACGTCTTTTGTATAGTCCCACTTACGTCCTCATTATTGTCCTACGTCTTTTGCATAGTCCCACTTACATCCTCATTATCATCCTAAGTCTTTTTTGCATTATCATCCATATTAGTTACATTATCATATACGTCTTCATCTAGACCTCATATACGTCTACATCCATTATCAGTTATAGGTTCATAGCATGTGCCTTCATGGGTCTCCCAGGTGATGGTTTACTCCCCTTCGAGCAACCTAATCTAGTTCCAAATGACGGTCAACGAGAAATCATTGATGGTCTAGCTAACTTAGCTTGGGATTTAAGAAGAAGCGCACCTCAATATATAGGAGTCATACATGAGATTGACATTGAGTCTAGGATTTCTCGTATAATTGATAGAGAGATTGAGGCTGAACAACTTTGTCAACAAATGGAAAGACTTGCATTAGAGAAATCTAGAAATGCTAAAAAGGTTTCACATCAACCTCCTCAATAGAGTCTAGTATAGTCTTGCATACCTCATATTTATGTCTATTGTCTAGTGTTAGGTCATCGTCTTGCATAGAACCACCTTCATATAGGCAATTTTAGATGCCTGTCACAAGGTCACAGAAAGCGAAAGGAATAATGGACCCAAACAACACACAGTCTATAAACCCTACTTGGAACATGGACATGGACATGTCAACAAGTCAACACTCAGGTACACAGACAATGTCCACCATAAATGAATTACAATATCATTTGACAAAGGAAGAAATTGAGTCCGCACAGCAAGACCCACATGTCCTCATGATCCTAGATGCACTTATACATAGTGATAGGGACAAGTATCTTTCATTGTTAATACAAAATGGGGCAAAACTACCTGAGGATTTTGATGTCACAAAGATTTTACCACTAGGAAAAACTTTAGGTCAAGATAACAGTCAAACACCACCCTTGACACAAATATAAGCAATGACCTCCAGTTTTCCTCAAAATGTACCTATCCAAACAAATGTCAACACAAATGCAAACTTTCAAACAAGTGTGTCATCCTTAGCGATCAATGCTAGTATACCATCACAGAGCATACCAATAATATCAAGTGTCTCAGTACCTAGTGCAACCCAACCTCCAGTTTCCTATTCTATGGGATCCACATATAGTCAAAAAAATGCAAATCTAGGTATTGCCAATACAACAAGTACAACTCATCCAAACATGGGTTCGCATATCCTCTATTTCATAGTACCTAGTGGAATGCACAACACACAAGGTTATAATCTTGGTACCTTTCAACAACCTCCTAGTTATGCAACCATGAATCCTTTTGTGGGACATACACAAACACAAGGTATACCTTTGACACAAACAAATATTCTGACACAACAAATACAGAATTTGCAACAACAAATGATGACAATGCAAACTGGTAACGATAAAAAGAGCTACACAATGTAGGACCTACGTCCTTATCCATTCGATCATACATTATACATGCCACCTTTCCCACAACATTTTGAAATGCCCAAATTTGATAGATATCGAGGGAAGGGTGATCCTAGAGATCATATCAGAGAATTTTTTACAATATGTATAGAAGTTGCCTCAGAAGATACTTATCTAATGAGACTATTTCCTAAAAGTCTGGGAGGTCCGGCTTTAGAGTGGTTTTCACATTTACCACCAACCATCACATCATGGGGAGAATTAGTTGAACAATTTATAGCAAACTTCTCGCACAACATTGACACCCCGATTAGTTTGATGGACTTATGTGTCACTAAAAAATATGAAAATGAAATATTTGCATCCTTCATACAATGATGGAGGGCTCTCTATAGGAGGTGCAAGGCAGTTATCCCAGAAACAGAGCAAGTGGATATGTTTACAGAAAATTTGATTCCTAAGATTAAATATCTGATACAAATGCAATGTCTAACCACATTCAAACAGATCATAGAAAAGGCTCTCAAATGTGAGAAGGGATTAGTAGAACAAGGTCTTATTAAGTATGGCAACACCAACAACAATGACAAATCTAAGTTTTGGTCGAAAAACAAAAATGTGACCAGTGATGGTATTGTAGACGCCAGAACGATAAACAGAACTCAACTCATTTTATCTTTGGGAACAAGTCAGTCAACAAATCCACATACAAGGAATAACACAACATTAGCAAATGTAAATGCTATGCAAAACATGAACACAAGATACCCCAGGGTAAACGCTCCAAGAAGAAATTACATACCTTTAGGAGAACCAATTGAGTCAGCACTCAAAAAGTTAATATAGACAAACATGATCACTTTACCTAAAGTAAGAGTGTATGAACCAGGTCCTTTCAAACCCACATCGTGGAATGATAATGATTTCTCTGATTATCATAGGACTAAAGGTCACAAAATGACAAGTTGCTACAAATTGAAAAACTTGGTCCAAGATATGATAGACCAAGGGGACATCACAATTGATATCGATAAGACCTCAGCAAACACAAATCATACAATTTTTAAGGATCCTTTTGTTAAGCATGACAAGGGAAAAGCTACCACATCAGGTACCCAAGACAATACGGCTAACTACACAAAGGTCTCATACGACTATACTATTCATGCCATTAGTTCAGGAGATACAATAAACAATGATTCACAAGAAACACCTATTCAAGAGGACCAATATCAAGATGCTCATAGAGATGATCACCAAATTTGCATGATATTTGAAGCACCAAAGTATGATGATGATACAAATCTTTGTCTCAGAGACTAGGGGCATGATCAACCATCTCACTCAGGTTGGTTTGAAGATGAACTCATTGGACATATTATGGATGTCAAACATACACATCAAGACTATGAAGAGGGATTTAACATAAATCTTGATAAAACAGCCTATGATACAAATGATATAATTGCTACAATCACAATTACTCCCAGAGACAGAGACTATGCAGTGGTTTCTCACAGGTCAAAGGTAACTTTACAAGGGATACCACAAAATCAACCACCAACAGTAGGGACTTACAATGTAGTTGAGCAACTTAAGAAAAATTTGGCACAGATATCATTATTCGAACTATTGCGTATTTCACCCAATCACAGAGCTATACTAGACAAAGCACTTCAAGATTTAGTAATGGATAGAGATATAGATGAAAATAACTTCCAGTCTATGGTAGGAAATCTGACACAAGGCACATGTATTGCATTCACATAACAAGATATTCCTAGTGATAAATTGCTTCATAATGACCCACTACATCTGGAAGCTTACATTCATAAGAAAAGAATCAAAAGAGTACTCATAGATGGGGGAGTCGGTCTCAACATTTGTACTTTAAAGTTGGTCAAAGCACTGGGATATTCTGAACTTCACATTGATTCTTCCAAAAGGATAAATATCAAGGCTTACGATGATGAAGAACGTCCATCTAAAGGCATTATAACATTACCTGTACAAGTAGGACCAATAACAATAGAGGTTGCTTTTCAAGTCTTGGACAGAGAACTGGGATATAACATGTTATTAGGCCGCCCATGGATCCACACCATGCAAGCAGTACCATCCACATTTCATTAGTGTGTCAAATTCCCATACAATGGTATTGAAATCACCATAAAGGGTGATCCAAATCTGTTCCAACATTGCAATTATTTGAAAGATGGTGTGGATAATCAGATACCTATCAATCAGGCCACACCTCTCACTACACAGTCGGAAGCATTAAAGATCACAGAAACAAAAAAAGATATGCCTACAACATCCTCCTTACAAATAAAGGATATGGGTTGTGGAGAATACTCTATCGCAAATACTTTAAGTAGGAAACAGTTGTCTCTTTCTCCTAAGTCCTTTGGGAAACCTCACACTATAGTGTAAAAGCGAGACAAAGGAAAAGAAATTGTCAAATACACAGATTCATGCTCTTTCATTAGATGGGGTGACTTACAAGAAAAATCCCTGAATGAAGATGTTAACCATTGGATATATAGAGAAGAAGATCATATGACAATACCCAGAATACACACAGATCAATATGGCAATGGATTCAAAATACTCCGAAGACATGGATATGATGGTACCACAGGCCTTGGGTTACATAAACAAGGCAGACTAGAACCTGTTGTTCCTAATGATAATCCAAGGAATCAAGGATTGGGATACAAGCATGTACAACATATTACCGAAGCAAGATAGTGTACTCTTGATATACTAAATCGACCAAGCAAAACAATAGATTACATATCACACAGGAATTTGTCCACACAGGCACCTCCATCTTCATCTCAAATGAGTAATCAAGTACCTACATCACCAAGTGTAGAATCAGATGGGGAAGACATGAGACAACTCTTGCAATAACCTACCACTGAGTTACAAAATGATACAGTTATTGACCCAATAGTACAGGCTAATGTGGCAACAGATGCAGGATTACCCCCACCACCTAAATCCCACCCATGGTTATTGTCACTACTTCTACCATGAGAAGCAACTCAGGCTCAACCTAACGAAACAGATGAAGAAAGATTGCAAAGGCTTATACCAAGCTTAAGAAGGGTCACTAATGTTAGGTCCCGGAGACAACTGAGAGGGGGGGTGAATCAGTTGTCAAATAAATTTGAACCAAAAACTTATTAACCAACTTAATGCTTAATACCGGTAAACCAGTGAAGTATGTCGGTAGACAGTGTTAACAGTAAATTGCTATACTGGTAAGGATTAATGCATGAAATATAAACATAAAGTCATCCACAACACATGACACCAATATTTGTACGTGGAAACCCTGTAAGGGGAAAAACCACGGTGGGAAACCTTACCCACAATCAGATGATACTACTGCAGATAGTATATGTACATAAATGGGGTCTGCACATGCAGAAAGGCCAACAGCCTAGAGCTCACTGCTCAATCACAAAATGGGAGTCACACTGACTACAGTTGGATGGTTAAATCCAATAAGAATGTACTACTCAAAATAGCATCTTCATATGCTGGATTTAGTACCAGTGTAATGCTGATATGCTTCTACAAAAACCTAACTTCACCTTCAAATGATGTCTTCATGTATATCCCTACTTGATCTCGCATATACCTTCACTTAATTCTTTTCCGCATTCCACACTTGATCTTACAAATAAGATCTTACATTTATACCATACCCTAAGACCAATTTTAGTAGGTCGGCTCTACAAGATATTACAATAAAAATATTTTACAAACAATATAATATCTGATGCAATAACTGATTGAACATGTCAGCTTAATGCATTTACAACAATAATAAATCATCTCCATAGCGTGCCATGCTGATCTGGAAAAGATAAACCTGTCGGTGTAACCCTAGATAACCTGGACCTATTTGTCGGTAAAAGCAAATATGCAAATATGAATATACCAATGATTATTTCTTCAAAATAAAGTGTCCACATGATGTCTTTGACATTACCAAGTGTCTTCCATATCATTCCAAGTACCGGTGAACAATATATCCTGTCGGTGAACCATATACCAGTAACTGTTGCATAGTTTACTTGCTTGTCGATGAATGTTGTTGGATCTCCAAAGTAGGTGTATTAGTAGGTGTTGACATCAATGAAAAAACCATACCAAAATACCAACAATCTCCCCCTTTGGCATTGATGGCAACACAAGATGGAAAAACCATCAAAGTGCCAAAACAAAAATGCCAAATACAAAAACCAACAATCTCTATTTCTCCCCCTGGGAGTAACAATACCAATCTCTCAAATGTGTTTTTCAAAATCTCTCCCCTAAAATCTCTCCCAAAAAAGATAATGTGTTTTTCCATAGATATCTCTCCCCCTTTGACATCAAATGCCAAAGTCACAAAAGGTGAAGTTCATACAAAATACCAACCAATTCAATATACCAACTACTCCCCCTGAGAAGTAGCTTCCTCATCAAATACCAGAATAAAAGATTTGTCTTTTAATTTTGTCGGTTGATGACAATCATCAACTATCTAGGTCTCTACCGGTGGAGGTATGACTCCAAGCTGATTTCTGAAATACTCAAAAGTCTACTTAGGCAAAGGTTTTGTGAAAATATCTGCAAGTTGTTCTTTAGTATTCACATAAACCAGTTTTATCTCCTTTTCTTTGACTTTTTCCCTTAGAAAATTCTGTTTAATAGAAACATGTTTTGTTTTAGAGTGTAATACCAGATTCTTAGATATATCAATTGTTGCAGTGTTATCATAGTATATAGTGATAGGTTCCTTGCATTTTACCTTTATGTCTTTCAACATTTTCTTAATCCATAATACCTATGTACAGTTAGTTGCTGCTGCAACATATTCTGATTCTACTGATAAAGATGTACAACTCTGTTTCTTACTCAACCAAGAAACTAATCTCTTTCCAAGAAAGAATGCTCCTCCAGTGGTGCTCTTTCTATCATCTATATCTCCTGCCCAATTTGCATTTGTGTATGCACATAGATCAAAATTTTCATCTTTAGGATACCATAATCCAAGATTTGTTGTGCCTTGTAAGTACCGGAAAATCCTTTTCACTTCTAATTCATGATTTTCCCTAGGATTACTCTAAAATCTAGAAACAATACATACTGCATTCATAATATCAGGCCTGGTTTGTGTCAGATACAGTAAACCTCCTATCATAGATTTGTATCTAGTTGGATTAACAGGTGTAGATTCATCCCTTTGAGATAATTTGTCATTTGTAGTCATGGTTGTGCTTACCGGTTTAGAGTTCTCCATCCCAAATTTCTTTAGTAATTCTTTCAAGTACTTGGACTGACTCAAAAATATACCTTTATCAGTCTGAGAAATTTGCAAACCTAAAAAGAATTTTATTTCTCCAATCATAGACATTTCAAATTCTTGTTGCATTTCAAGAGAAAATTCCTTACATAATCCATCTTCTCCTCCAAAGATTATATCATCAACAAATACTTCAATAATCAAGATGTCATCATTAGTTACTTTGTAGTATAAATTGCTATCTACATTTCCTTTAGTAAAACCAATCTTCAAAAGATACCTATCCAACCTTGCATACCAAGCTCTTGGGGCTTGTTTCAATCCATACAAAGCTTTTCTTAACCTGCAAACCATATCATTGTCATCTGTCAAAGAAAATCCATCAGGTTGTTCAATATATACTTCTTCTTCAAGATCTCCATTCAAAAATGCACATTTAATATCCATTTGATAAACTTTGTAATCCTTGTGAGCTGCAAAAGCCAAGAATAATCTAACTGCCTCAATTCTGGCTACCGGTGCAAAGGTTTCATTGTAATCAACTCCTTCTTTTTGAGAATATCCCTTACACACTAGTCTTGCTTTGTTTCTGACAACCTTACCATCTTCATTAAGTTTGTTTCTAAATACCCATTTAGTTCCAATTACATTTTTATCTTTAAGTCGGGGAACTAATGTCCAAGTATTATTTTTCTCAATTTGTCCTAATTCTTCTTCCATAGCTTTAATCCAAAATTTATCTTCACATGCCTCATTGATAGATGATGGTTCAATTTGAGAAATAAGGCATACCTCTTCATTTTCCAATCTTCCTCTTGTCATAACTCCTTTAAATTTGTTTCCAATTATTTGATCTTCAGGAATGATTCAATCTTACATACCGGGGTGTCTTAGTTTGTTGTTGTTCTTCAATTATTGTTGAATCTTCTGATGATACCGGGGTAACTGGATCTTCATTTTGTACCGGTGGATTCAGTATAGGTTCATTTGTCACAATTTTTGTTGCCGGTTCAGAGTCTATATACCTTCAAGTCCCTCTGAGTTGTTCATCAATCTTTACATTTGTACTCTCAACAATTTTCTACAATCTTTTATTAAAACATCTATATGCCTTGCTCTTAGATGAATAACCAAGAAATATTCCTTCATCACTTATAGGATCAAATTTGCCAATATACTCATCTCTTCTAATATAACATTCACTTCCAAAAATTCTGAAATACTTAAGAGTAGGAGTATTACCAAATCATAGTTCATGAGGGGTCTTACTGGTTTCACCTTTGATGTGAACTTTGTTGAATGTATAGACAGCAGTGCTAACTGCCTCTCTCTAATACACATGTGGTAGATTTGCTTCTGATAACATACTTCTAGATGCATCCAAGATAGTTTTGTTTTTCCTTTCAACAACTCCATTCTATTGTGGTGTTCGAGGTGTTGATAACTATCTTCTAATTCCATTCACTTCACAGAATGTATTAAAGTCCTTAGATGTGAATTCTCCTCCTTGATCTGATCTTAAACATTTGATTTTCTTATCGGTTTCATTTTCAACCATTGCCTTGAATAGTTTGAACTTTCCAAGTGCTTCTAACTTCTCTTTGAGAAAAGTAACCCAACACATTCTAGAATAATCATCAATAATTAGCATGAAATATCTATCACCATGTAAGCTTCTAGTTCTAGCTAGACCACATAAATCAGTGTGAATTAAGTCAAGAGCATTATTGGATTTTTCTAGAATACTTTTGAAACTAGCTCTAACTTGTTTTCCAAATTGACATTCCTTACAAATTGTATTCTGAGGTTTCACAATTTTAGGTAGATCTCTAACTACCTTAGAAGTATTGATTTTTACCATGCAATCAAAGTTTACATGACATAGTCTCTTATGCCATAACCAACTTTCATCTATGTGTGCAATTAAGCATGCCTTTTCACTATTATTCAAATGAAAGATATTGCCTCTAGTCTGATTACCGGCTGCAATTTCCAAACCAGTACTATTCATGATTTTACATTTTCCATTTTTAAATTGTAACTGAAATCCCTTCTCAACTAATTGACCAACACTTAAAAGATTATGCTTTAATCCTTCAACATAGTAGACATTGTCAGTGTTATGTTTACCATCAAGAGATATTGAACCCTTACCTTTGATTGAACAGGCTTTGTCATCTCCAAATCTTACTAAACCTCCATTGAATTATTGAAAGTTCAAGAATTTACCTTTGTCTCCAGTCATATGATGTGAGCATCATGAGTCAATAATCCATTCGTCCTTTGCTTCAACTTTAGCTACTAGGGCTTGTTCTACTGGTTGAGCAATAGGTGTCGGTTGATCTTCTGTTATAGCAACAAAAACCCATCCATTGTCTACTGGATCCTCATCAGAATCATCAGTCACACCTTCATCAGCAATGTAACAAGGTTTGTCTTTGTTCCTTTTAAATATGTATCTCTGATATTCAGGATTAGGCTTGTATGTTCTTCTAGCTTCTTCTCTTAGTCTAGCATGTCTATCAGGGCATCTTGAAACCATATGACCAATCTTATTGCAGTTAAAACATTTAAAGGGTGCTTTACCTTCATACTTACTTCCAATTGGACCTTTTGGCATTTTCCTTGCAAATAGTGCTTCAAGTTCTTCAAGCTCTTCATTCTCCTTTCTAGTTTCTTCAAGTTCTCTTGCATAAAAGGCTCTCCAGTCTAATTTGTCAAATGATGGAGCAGATAATGTTGATGCTTTAAAGGCCAAATCAGTCTTTATAGCAACAGGACCAAATTCCTCAATTTCAAAGGCTGAAAGTTTTCCAATCAATGTATCCCTAGTTACTGATGTATTAGGCATTGTTCTCAATTCATTTATAGCAGTAACCTTCATTTTATATGCTGGTGGCAAACCTCTTAAGAATTTTGAAACAATTTCATCCTCACTCAGAGTTCCTCCACAACATTTAATACCCAAAACAATTTCATTTACTCTTTCCATAAAAGCAGAAATCCTTTCATCTTCTTCCATTTTCAGATGTTCATACCTGGCTCGGAAGCTTTCAAGTTTTGCAATCTTGACTGTGGAATCTCCTTCATTCAATGTTTCCAAATGATCCCAAATAGCTTTAGCAGTAGACCTATCTGATAATCCCATGATTTGTTGATTTGATAATGTGCTCAAAAGTGCTTCTCTTTCTTTGCAATCATTTTCTTCATCTTTAGCTAAGGTAGTTGGAGCAGTCTGACCAGCTACAGCAATAGTATAACCTTTCTTAGTAACTTCCCAGATGTCTTTACCAATGCAATTTAGATGTGTCTCCATTATGATCTTCCATATCCCATAGTTGGTTCCATCAAGTTTAGGACTGTCCTTCCTGAAATAATTAGTAGACATTGGATCTCCTCAAGTTGTTAAACTTCTGCAAAAGAGGACTAAGCTTTGATACCAATTGTTAGGTCCTGGAGACAACTGAGAGGGGGGGGGGGTGAATCAGTTGTCAAATTTGAACCAAAAACTTATTAACCAACTTAATGCTTAATACTGGTAAACCAGTTAAGTATGTCGGTAGATAGTGTTAATAGTAAATTGCTATACCGGTAAGGATTAATGCATGAAACATAAACATAAAGTCATCCACAACACATAACACCAATATTTGTATGTGGAAACTTTGTAAGGGGAAAAAACATAGTGGGAAACCTTACCCACAATCAGATGATACTACTGCAGATAGTATATGTACATAAATGGGGTCTTCACATGCAGAAAGGCCAACAGCCTACAGCTCACTGCTCAATCACAAAATGGGAGTCACACTGACTACAGTTGGATGGTTAAATCCAATAAGAATGTACTGCTCAAAATAGCATCTTCATATGCTGGATTCAGTACCGATGTAATGCTGATATGCTTCTACAAAAACCTAACTTCACCTTCAAATGATGTCTTCATGTATATCCCTGCTTGATCTCGCATATACCTTCACATAATTCTTTTCCGCATTCCACACTTGATCTTACAAATAAGATCTTACATTTATACCATACCCTAAGACCAATTTCAGTAGGTCGGCTCTACAAGATATTACAATAAAAATATTTTACAAACAATCCAATATCCGATGCAATAACCGATTGAACATGTCGGCTTAATGCATTTACAACAATAATAAATCATCTCCATAGTGTGCCATGTTGATCTGGAAAAGATAAACCTGCCGGTGTAACCCTAGATAACTTGGACCTATTTGTCAGTAAAACAAAATATGCAAATATGAATATACCAATGATTATTTCTTCAAAATAAAGTGTCCACATGATGTCTTTGACATTACCAAGTATCTTCCATATCATTCCAGGTACCGGTGAACAATATATCATGTCGGTGAACCATATACCTGTAACTGTTGCACAGTTTACTTGCTTGCCGGTGAATGTTGTTGGATCTCCAAAGTAGGTGTATTAGTAGGTGTTGACATCAATGACAAAACCATACCAAAATACCAACAACTAATGTGCAAAGAAGACGAGTCAATCTACAACAAAATCAAGGACAGAAACAAGAAGAAATAAGTGATGATAACTCATATGATGAAACATATATTGAAAGTGAGACAGACTCTCATGATTACGAATTCTTATCACTACATGATTCTAGCCCACTAGAAAGTGTAATATTACGGAATCAAATAAGGCTTCTACAGGATGAAGATACACAAAGCCAGTCAAACAATCAAGTCTTCATATTATTTGAGTCTACTAAGGAATGAAGTAATAATTTACCCCCAGTACATTCACACTTGATTGATTGGGGGCAAGAAGGAAAACCAACACTGGATTGGTTTGAAAATGACGAAGCAATCTCAGAATTTTTAGGAGTCAGAGAGGGATTTCCGCAAGGTGATCATAAAGCAGGGTTTGCTATAGACCTCAATAGAATGGCATACTTTGGAGAAGAAAGTACTTCTTCAATAGAAGATAAGGATCAAACTACCCATAATGAAAAAAGTGACTTGGGTAATCTTCCTATGGAAAGAGAAAGTTCAGCATTACTTACAGAGGAAACAGAAGAAGTAAACATAGCAGAAGGAGAGATTGTACATAACACCCATCTAGCAAAATCACTAAGCAAAGAAGAAAAAGACAGATTCATTCATTTTTTCAAGAAATGACCTATCAACTTTTCCTGGTCCTATTCAGACATGTCGGGCTTAGACCCTGAATTAGTGTTGCATCACTTACCATTGATACCAGGAGTTAAACCTTACAAGCAAAAATTGAGAAAAATGCATCCAAGTATCACATTACTGGTTAAAATAGAACTACAAAAGTTGTTGGATGTAGGTTTTATTAGACCTATTGACTACGCAGAATAGATATCCAACCTGGTACCTGTGACTAAGCCCATTGGAGGCATAAGAATCTGTACTGATTTTTGAGATCTAAATAAAGCTTGTCTTAAGGATGACTTCCCGCTACCCAATATCGACATGATAGTTGACCTAACAGCTGGAAATGAGATGCTATCCTTAATGGATGATTTTTCAAGATACAACCAGATTAAAATTGCACCAGAAGATCAACATAAAATGGCCTTTACATGCCCATGGAGAATGTACTGCTGGAATATGATGCCATTTGGTCTTAAAAACGCTGGAGCAACATACCAAAGAGCCATGACAACGTTGTTTCATGATATGATCCATAACGTAATGGAAGATTACGTGGATGACATATTGGCTAAATCACAAACTACAGAAACTCACATTGCAGTTCTTCAACAGATATTTGATCAGTTAGAACAATATAATGTCAGATTAAATCCAAAGAAATGTGTGTTTGGCGTAACAATAGGTAAACTGTTAGGGTTTATAGTGTCAAACAGAGGAATTGAAATAGACCCTACTAAGGTCAAGGAAATCATTGATATGCAACCTCCGTCAACACTTAAACAACTCAGAGCATTACAAGGAAGACTGCAATCTATAAGGAGATTCATAGAACAGTTGGCAGATAAGTGTCACCCATTCCAGCATTTACTCAGGAAAGGAGTTACTTTTAAATGGACAGAACAATGCCAGGAAGCTTTCCAAGCTCTAAAAGATTATCTTTTCAACACACCAGTGTTAATATCCCCTACTCCAAGACAACCTCTATTGTTATACATATCAGCAGTGAACTCAGCTCTAGGAGCTCTATTGGCACAGCATGACAAAAATAGAAAAGAAAGAGCCATTTACTGTATAAGTAGGACTCTGATCGGCTATGAGCTTAATTATACCCCCATAGAGCGAGCATGCTTAGCAGTAATCTTTGCATCACAAAATCTCAGACATTACTTGTTGAGTCATAAGGTACAACTCATTGCACGCTTTGACCCACTCAAGTATCTATTGAGCATAGCAACATTGACCGAGTGATTGGCTAAGTGGGTTATGATCTTGAGTGAGTTTGATATAGAATACATAGACAGAAAATCCATCAAAGGACAAATCATAGCAGATCAATTAGCAGAGGCTCCTATACAGGACAACCATCCATTGCTAATAGACTTTCCAGACGAATCTGTGTTTACATTAACTGAATCAGTAATGTGGAAACTATATTTTGATGGGTCATATACAAATCATGGATCTGGAGCAGGAATTCTCTTCATTACTCCTCAAGGGGATGTTATACCTAAGTCATTTAGGATCAATTTCCCATGCACCAACAATATGGCTAAATATGAATCTCTCCTCATAGGGCTTCATACAGCTATACAATGGAAAATACAAGAGTTACAGGTCTATGGTGATTCGCAGTTGATTGTAAACCAGGTCAATGATGATTACAACACGAAGGATGACAAACTCATGCCTTATAAGAAGTTGGTCGAAGATTACAAGGAGAACTTCAGCAAAATTACCTTTGAACAAATCCCAAGAATACAAAACAAGGCAGCAGATGCAATGGCAACCATAGGATCTCTTTTGAATATGCCTGCTAACGAAACTCAGTTTGAGTTTATCATAGAACAGTTAATGCTACCTGTATATGAGACTCCCTTATCAGACTATGTATGTGCAATTGTGGGTCTAGAATCACCTTGGTACAATGAAATATATACATATTTACACACCCAATACATGTCACCGGATCTGTCCAGAAATCAAAAGACCTTTATTCGTTAGGCATCTAGATACACCATTATAGCTGATACTTTGTATAGAAATGGTTTCGATGGAACTCTTCTCCGGTGTCTGGATGAGAATGAAGCACACCTTGCTTTAAAATAAGTCCATGATGGAATCTATGGGGCTCACCAAAGTGGTCCGCCATTGTCAAAGAAATTGCTGAGAACGGGGTATTACTGGCCAACAATGGAAAAAGATGCTTTCAAGTATGTACAGAATTGTAAACAATGCCAAATTCATGGAGACCTTATTCATGCACCACCACAAGATCTTCAACCCATCACATCACTATGGCCATTTTCACAATGGGGATTAGATCTAGTAGGTAAAATTAACCCTACTTCTTCTAATGGGCACAAGTTTATCTTGACAGCCACTGAATAGTTTACTAAGTGGGTTGAGGTGATTCCTTTAACATACACCACTGGAAAGAAAATAGCAAAATTCATGCTCAACTACATTACATGTAGATACGGAATTCCAATGTGCTTTGTTACAGATAACGGGTGTCCATTTACAAACCAGGAAGTGAAAGAGTTATGTGACAAGTTCCACATACAATAGAGATTTGCCATGCCATATTATCCACAAAATAATGGGCAAGCAGAGGCTACAAATAAAACAATATTGGAAATTCTTAAGAAAGTAGTCACTGACACAGGATGGGACTGGCATCTCCAGTTAAATCCCTCTCTTTGGTCTTACAGGAAAAGGAGTACGCACACCTATAGGAGCAACACCATATTCCTTGGTCTATGGGACAGAAGCGATACTCCCCATTGAAATAGAAATATCGTCTCTAAGAGTCTCCTTACAGAACATCATATCAGAGGAAGACTACAGGGTAGCAAGGTTACAAGAACTCGAAACCCTTGATGAAAAAAGACAAACAACGTTTAACCATCTACAAGGATATCAAAATAGACTGAGACGAAGTTATAATAAACGGGTCCGCCCATGAACTTTTCAAGTGGGAGATCTAGTACTTAAAGAGAATCAAAGGAACCTAGCGAAACGACGCTTTACTTATGGTTGGGTAGTGATTTCACTATTTGAGACTTGTTAAACTAAAATCTATCAATCGCTATATCTCACACATTAAGAAGACCTCTAATTCATTCTAGACACCTAGTTGATCATATGACAGTGAAAAATCTAAAATTCTACTTCAGTGCCGCTGTAATTGACACACCCAAGTTGGTTTCGTTACTTACAAGTCAAGGCAAGAAAAGAAAAAGAGTTATGCCAAATTCATCTCAAGGCAAAAGAACAATTATATATAACTGAAATATCACGCATACAAATGCGATAAAAAGCTTGAATATGGGAACATACAAGTAACTCCATCAGGGCTATGGACGCCTACTAGCAATGGAGCAATATTTGAGAAATTGCAGTCTATAACCTTGTCTGAGCTCTCAAGGCTTGCTGGCAGCGAAGCTCTATTCGGGATGCTTTTGAAGTTAGAAAAATCATGTAGCTAGTCATATAGGATGCTAAGGATCTTTAGTGAACATAAGAGAAGAAATTAACACATTTGCACACACGTGGGCAAAAGAAGATCAAAGTTTCAAGAACCAATGGGGAAGTTTTTCGTGTCTCCATTTGTAAATCCTAGTCACTAAGTGTGTTGAGATGAATGTTCTGAAGGGCCTTAGAGATCGACTGACCGCTTATCTAGGAAATGTTTTGCACCTACATTTCAATTGGTGTATTCAAATGCAAAAACAAACATAGTCAACCTTGTTCGAATAGGAAATGCATCTTCATCCTACACATTGCATTCACATAGGTCGTGTCAAAAATTCATTTGTCTCCACATACATTCTGTTGATCATCATGTCATGCAGGTCTACACACTGGGGGCATAACTAAAAAAATCCAAAAAAACCATATAAAGTCCTGAAAAAATCCAAAAAATCATATAAAGTCCTGAAAAAATATCCAAAAAAATTGAAAAACTCAAAATTCAAAAACAATGAAAAACTAAAAATACCAAAAACATTCAAATACGATCCTGAAAAAAAATCAACCAAAAACATTCAAATACGATCCTGAAAAAAATCAACCAAAAACATTCAAATACGATCCTCAAAATCATCCAATCAAAAAAATTCAAATATCGATCTACATAATCCAAAAACATCAAAAAAGCTCTTGGAAAAGAACTAAAAATCAAAAATCAATCAATCAGAAAAACTTGCAATAAAATGTCTTGTGAGAAACAAATACCCTAGCAGATATCCAGCAAACACTTCGCACGAAGTTAACAAAGGATACGACTATCTAGTCAAACATCTGCAATCAACTGATCACACTGTCTTATCAATCGTATCATATCCATATCAACGTGATCATTATCTTGTCTTAAACAAAAGAGGATACACTCGAAATCAGACAGGTCAGTCTTAAACTGGGTCCGCAACTTTCTGAGATCAGACATTATCAACCATCACATCAAACAACTAAGAACGAAGGCACAAGGTCAGTATAGCTGCTGAATTTTGTCCGGGTTTTATCTTTTTATCATTTGGCGATAGATATTGTTCCTATGCTACTCAAGGATGTCCACAAGTGACTAGAGGATCTATGATGGACATTATCTTTTTCTTTGTTTGTTGTTTGTGGTGTGAACCGATGAAATTCTAGGATAATTTCTCTAGTGGGTGTCTCTGATAAGAGCCTTCACATCAAGGTGAAATCGCCACACATACCTTGACCCCTAATGCAATTCCCAGAATGGAGGGTTCACTCCTTGTCTGCTACGTGTTTGTTTCTTCAATGAGATATCTTTACATCTTGGTTCCTTATACCCTGATGTGCTAAAGCTTCATTGTTCAATAATAAGGCTCAGTGATGAATATATATTGACGCAATAAAATATGTGACACAGGTTCGTGATTCATTCAAATTCATTCTCATTCTCATCTCAATTGCTTATTGATAGTTTGTTGATTTCTCATCTTCTGTCTAAATCGCATTCTTTCTAACATTATTTATATCATCATTTTTTCTCTCTATCAATATGACTAACATTTCTTTAATTCATATCTGAGTTAGAATTGGTTCAACCATTATCATACAAAAAGCATACATTTATTATAGATTCATTTGCATTCATTATAGTGTTCATTTGCATTCATTATAGAGTTCATTTTCATTTCATCATTATAGTGTTCATTTGCATTCATTATAGATTCATTTCCACTCATTTACATCATTACTACATACATGTACTACCATTGCATTTAGAATCATATAGAATTAAAATACATATGCATCATAAAACTCATAACATCATATAAAACATACATAGATCATTACCAAAACCCGCATGCCATATATATAACTCAAAATTGATAATGTGTGTGAATACAATAAATAATCTCAAAGGCTCAGATAACATGATCAACCAACATTGCCTTTGTCAGCAGGTGGATCATGTCCACTAGATCCTGCCCCAGGATGTCGAGGTGGTCCCATAACACCACCACTGCTAGTCCGTCGTGAAGTAGATCTACTTTATCTCCTCCCCATGTATGCACTAAATCTAGGCTCTCTCTGACCCTCAGGGATGGCTCTCTCATATGTCTGTCGATAATAAATAGACTTCTGCGCAGCAGTGAAATACCTATCTACCTAGTCGCGTGCATCTGTACCTACTCTAAAAAGTTGATCGAAGGCACCCATAGTAATCTGACATCTCCGCACTGCATCATCTCTCTCCCTCTGGAGATGATCTCGCTCAATATCTCGTTTGGCGACCTTGTCCTCCAAACTCTGAACCTGCACTCTGAGAGTCTCCAGCTCATCATCAACCTGTCCTCTCCCATCCTCAGCACCAGGCACATCCTCCAGCTCTGGCATATCCTCATCATCACCTCCATCCTCACTGCTCGATGAATCAGAAGAATCATCGTTGTCATCACTGCTAATAGACTCAGTGTCTCCACCAATGTCTACATCCTCATCTCCATCATCTCCCCCATCTCCTCCCTCATCTCCACCACCTCCTCCCTCATCTCCACCATCTCCTCCTCCTCCGGCTCTCTCCCCTGTGTCTGATACCTACTATATACCTGAAGGCATAAGGCTCACCAGGCTGCAAGTCTACATGAATGACAAGCCTAGAAATAGAAATGTACTCCCATGCCCATGTTTGAAGCAAAGTAACACCACAACTGATAGAACGGTATCCTAGATAGACTATACTGCATTTGATAGTATAACATGGCTAAAAGACAAGGACCCCAAGCATATAGTCGATGATGCACAATCATATCATGGAGCACTCTACCCCATCCAACTGGAAACCCATGACCTTGTCTATCAGGTATCAATAAACCATCGACAATACCACATAATACAATGGTCAGGTCATCATAGTCTAATCGGGCCCAAGGGATCTCATAACGGCCGCTGATCTGCAAGTCCTGAATCTCACACTCTAAAAGTGCACATAGTCCAGCAATGCCATCATCATGGTCATATATAACCTTCTCGCCATGAATGGGAATACGCAGTATACGCCATACATCCTTTAAGGTAATGGATGCCTCACCAGTCGGAAGATGAAACGAACAGGTCTCGAAATGCCACCGCTCTATCAAAGCTGTAATCATGGCCCTGTTGGCCGTAACCTCTGGCAGATGTAAAACATGGTATAGACCAAGCTATCGGATATGCTCAATCTCCTCATCCGGTAAGTCAGCTCGAAGATCAAGTCCACTAGGTCTGCTATGTCGGCAGTATAACACTCCAATGTTCTCCTACAACGAGAAAATTATCAAAATATTAGATATCAGATCTCGAAAAACTTAAAAAATTTCAAATGCATGACAACAAAAAATTACACAACGAATGCATGGCAGTTATGACTTATGCGGTACAAATATGACTCTTGTGTAATGATTAAAGCTAATGTGTAATGAAAGGGGCGCATGCGTAACGATTGACACTTATGCATAATGGTATACATGAATGCGGCATGATAAAGCTAATGCGTAACAATTAGGGCGCATGTGTAACATTTAAAGCATTTACGATACACTTAACACTAATGCGTGAATTTCGACAAGCGATTGTGTGACATATAGAAAAAATTGATCATGGAAATTTTTTGAAAAACAGACATAAAATAGGCATATATTGGGAAAAATTTTGAAAAATACCATGCCACCAATCCTAGGAGGTCTCTGATATGAACGTACTCGGTTAGACAGGTGCAGTCAAGCTCTATAACCATCCATGATGATCAAATACTCAAAAAAAAGCACACAAATTACAGAGAAAACCAAGGAATTACCAAAGTGCAAATGAGCAAATGAAAACCTAAAAATCTCTATTTATAGCTCAAAATTAGGGTTTTTTGACACCTCGACGTCTGTGGTCCCCACTAGGTTCAAACACCTCGTAGCCTACTCAAACGATCTCGAAATCACATGAAATTTTACACGCTTGCTCATTACACTGATATCGAAAACATGGTCTCAATTTTAGAATTTTCCGACCACCTTTTCCGAGGGAGCATATTTACACTATACAACAGTACCAAGGCATACTGGGGCAAAATTTTTCGTTTTCTTTGAAACAATGTCATTCCGACTTTGTCTCAAAGAGGGGCAAATGTAGACACCTAAAAATGTCTCATTGATCATGTACTAATTATTCCTCTAATTGATTAAATAATCTTTATTATTTAATTTATTTAATTAATTTAATTAATCTATTTCTTCTAATTTCATATTTCTTCATCATCTTATTAATTATTCTATTTTCCTATTCTATCATCATTTAATTATTTTAATCATTTTCTAATATTAATTAAATATTAATTATTTAATTAATTATGATTAATTCCCCAATTTAAATAATCTTTATTATTTAAATAAGTTACTAATTATTCAATTTCTAACTCTAATCATCTAATCATTCAACCCTCTTCTAAATATTGATTAAATATTGATTATTTAATTAATTGTGATTTAATCCTTTAATTTCTTTATTATTTAATTAAATTCCATTTCTAAATAATTAAATAGTTTCTTTAAATTATTTAATTAGCTAATTAATTCTTCCAAATCCCCAAATTATAATTTCATTTAATTTCATATTCTTCTAATTTCTTCCAAATTCAATTACATGTGCATAATTTCAAAAACCAAATTGAAAATCAAAGATAAGTTCTAAATATATTCAAATACTAAATTGAATTAATAAATTCAATTATTTGAATAATATCTCATGCAAAGATTAAATTAATAATCTAAATCTAAATGCAAGCACATGCTAAATTAATTAATTAAGTCAATTAATTAATTAAATCATTTATCTCTTCAACTTCTATTTCCATCTTTCAGTTAGCTTTTTCTAAATTAAGCTTTCTTTGTCATCCTCTTTATTTCCACCAATCATTTTTTTTCTTCCTTCAGTCAGCTTTTTCTCAATCAGTTGACTCAATTAATCTATTCAATCTATTGAGTTTCACTCCTACAATCAGCAGTTCAACTATCAACTTTCATTTGAGCTCACCTGAGTTCCACCTCCATATCATTATGTTCCACCTTTCAATCAATCTTCTCCAATTTTCTATAAATTGAGCATCCAATCCCCATTTTCAACAATCGCGAACTTTGAATCTTTGTGTCACTTGCAGGATACCAGTGCAATATCTGAGAGCCATCATACCACGAAGAGGAGAAGAGCAATGGAAGTTCTACGCAGTCACGGAATAGGGAGTTTTTTATTTGATTTGATAATTTATAATTCCTATTTCTTAATTGCATTATTCCATTGTATTGTTTGTTAAATTCTGATTAGGATAGGGATTCGTGATTTCCCTTGTTTCTAATTGATTACTTTTCTAATAGAAGATGAATTTTGCATCCCATAGATATGACCGAAGCAAGGATACATGCCAAAGGAATAGTGCAGAAGTTAGTCCCTGAAAGAGAGACTAAGTACACAGTTGTCAAATCTAATGATCCTCATGCTCACAGTCTTTTTGAATCTGCTAGTTTTGGGAATTGCTATCTTCATATAGATGAAATCTCAGAGTTCATTGAAGATTGGCCTTCTAGCAGTTCTGGCATTTCACTACTTTCAACAAGTGAAATTTTTGCTTATGCTAAGCAAGATCAAGCATCGAAAGTTGGATCTTCCAGTTCATATATCATGGTTGAAGATGCTTCATCTTTTGTTGCTGATGAAAATGCTTTTTCAGTCTTCCCCTACACAAGAAGAAGGTTCATCCTCTCCTATGGAAGAATATGACAACTTTTCTTTTCATGATGCATCTGTCTTGGATCAGGGTAGTTCTAGTCACTCTAATAAAAACAATAGTTCAAATGATGTTTGGACTCTTGAGTTCGATGGTAGTTGCGCTACAAATGGATCCGGAGCTGGTGTAGTTCTTATATCTCCTGAGGGAGAGATCTTCCCTTACTCCTTCAAGTTCTAATATGCTAATACTAACAATACGGCTGAATATGAGTTGCTTTTGTTAGGAATGAGCGTTGCATTAAAGAGAGGAATCATAAATCTCCATGCCCAAGGAGATGCAGAATTGGTAGTCTATCAAGTAAGAAACATATATCAAACAAGGAATGATAGACTCAAGCATTACCATAATTTGCTATGTGAAAATATTGAAGATTTTGATGCTTTTCGCATCTCAGTTGTACCTCGTGAGTACAATGATAGAGTTGATTCCGTTGCAGTTTTAGCTACTTTGTCGGTTCCCCATCTTGATTTTGTTTAAGATAAGCATATTATTGAATTGGTTTGTAGACCCAGTGTGCCTGACAATTGGGATCATTGGCAAATTTTCAATAATGATAAGCAGATTAATAATTTCTTGCAAGCAGAAGATGGCTTCAACATTTTTTACTTTGAAGGGAGTAATTCTCCTTCCTCTTCTTCATCAATTTCAATATCAGAAACATCATCTGAACTGGATGAATAAATTCTTCAGTTGAAAGGAAATAAAATTCCCAAGGGACTGGTTTCTCTTGAAAAACTCTTTCATCAACATGATCATTATATCAAGAGACAACAACAAGAAAGTGTTGATTCTCCCATGGGATATGAGAAGTATAGCATTGGCTCGGATGACGACCCAAAGTTTGTTAATATTGGCAATAACTAAACTACGGAGGAAAAAGATCAGTTCATTCAGCTTTTGCACCAATACTGTGATGTCTTGGCATATTCATATGATGATCTTAAATATTTCTAACCTAAGGAGGTGCAACATGATATTCCTCTTAAGCTTGGTGCAGTACCTTTTAGATAGAAGCAGCGCCAGTACAATCCAAAAATCTCAGGTACCATTCTTTCTGAAATTCAAAAAATGTTGGATGCTCGAATTATTTTTCCCATCCATCATTCAAAATGGTTGGCAAACATTGCTTTGGTGCATAAGAAGAATGGGGAGATACGTATATGTGTTGATTTTAGAAATCTTAATCAATTGTCACTAAAAGATAACTATCTATTGTCGATCATGGATCAAGTTTTGCAAATAGTGACAAGATCTGAAATGTTATCTATGTTAGATGGGTTTTCAAGATATAATTAGATTGAGGTTAGTGAATCCAATCAACATAAGCCTGCATTCACCACTCTATGGGGCACATTTTCCTATCATAGGATGCCTTTTGGGTTGATCAATGCAGGAGCTACTTTCCAACGAGCTATGGACTTGACTTTCTGTGGTACTATGAAGAGATATATTGTAGTATATCTTGATGATCTTACTATTTTTTCTAAAGACCATGAGAATCATCTTTGTCACTTGAAATATGTGCTTGAAAGATGTCATAAGAATGGCATCTCTCTTAATCCCAATAAGTCAGTTTTTGGGGTAACCAAAGGAAAACTTCTCGATCATATTGTTTTCAAGAAAGGGATAAAAATTGATCCAAAAAGAGTGAAATCTATTCAAACTCTCCCTTTTCTCTCTAGTAAGACCGTTGTCCATTCTTTCTTTGGTAAAGTGAATTTTTTGCGAAGATTCATTCTTGATTTTGTAGAGAAGACTTGTCATATCATAGATATGATAAAAGGAAAAGCTGCTTTTCACTGGAATGCTAAGGGTAAAGCTACTTTCAATGAAATTAAGGATGCGACTACTCATGCACCTATGTTGGTATGTCCTAACTACACCAAGGATTTTATCATGTACAGTTATGCTTCTGAGGATAATATGTCTGCTATTCTAATGCAGAAGAATTCAGACGAGCTCGAGTCTCCTATTGCTTTCATGAGTTGTCCTTTGAAGTCTCATTAACTCAAGTATTTCCCCATTGAGAAGAATGCTTATGCTGTTGTAAAAGCAGTTAAGTATTTCCATTTATACATTTTGAATTCTCATACTATTGTGTTAGTTCCTGATACAATAGTCAAGTCTATCTTGACACAAAAAGAGGAAATTGAATTGCTAAAATCCAAGAGTATGATTTGGAGATTAGGCCCACTAAGCTTGTTCATGATAGAGGACTTTGTCAGCTTATGGTAGAGAGTATTCTAGAGAAATATGAGGCGGATGATTCTGAAGATCTTCCCAAGGTGTTGTTTGTTAGTACTGTTGGCCATTTGAAGGAATTGATTATGTGTTGCATTGATGTTTTGTCGTTGATGTCAACACTAACTGTTTTGGCTACTTTATTGATATCCTTCTAGTCCTGGTACGTTGTTTGGTTTTTGGTTGGATTGGATCCGACATGATCCGGTATGCTCCAGTATGTTTGGATTATGGAATTGGCTTATTCATGCTACTCAGATTCATGTTCAGTTAGTTGGTTTTGATCTGGTGATCAGATGCTATCATGTTTTGCTGGCAAGCTTGGTTTGTGGTTTCGGCGAGGGTTTCACCAATAGAGCTTTGATGAAGATCTTTGATGATATGCATAAGTGGTTTTGGTGTGATTCCTAGTGGAGATTAAGGATGCTAATGGTGATCTTGTTTGAGACTTGGGATCATTTCTTTAGCGTGTGTGGACCTAAATTGGGTCCCGATTTATCTAGGTTATGGGTCAGCTTAATGTAACATGTGGATTGGACCTCTCGATGTTTTTCTGGGATGTCTTATGGAATGGATATTATTTGTTTGGTCTCTAGTCGACATGTTTTGTAATTATGTAATTGGTTTATTGTCTAGTGGCTGACCTTATTGTTTATGGTCGAGGGTTTCTATATATATGATGTAAGATCTCATTGAAGATCAATCATGGGAATGGGAATGGATGTAATGAGCAAATAATGTAATAATCATTCAGGCAAAGGATTTGGTATCATTGGCGATCGATTTGGGTTTATGTAAGAGGATTTAGTCTTCCAATATTAAGCTTAATCGGAACTATACTTAGGCATAGGAGATGATATCATTGCAGTTCATTCATTTCTTTGGATTGTAGTCTGAATTTCTATGTAGTCAATGAGACTCCTTTTGTGATGAGCAATGCGCTCTAGGATGTAAGCCTTCCTGCAAGTGCAAGCCCCTCAATTGTAATTCACATACTTACTGCAAAAGTATTATCTGACTGTTGGTAGGCTTCCCACTGTGGTTTTTCCCTTTACCGGGTTTTCCATGTACAAATCTTGGTGTCATATGGATGGTATTTATTCTTTGATTGTTGTTTATGCTTAATTGGTTTATCAATTATTTTGGTATTTGTTTTATGCATTCTGATATTAATCTTTTGGGTTCTGGTATTAAAGTTTTAATTGCTTAAGGTTCTTCTGGTATTAAAGTTTTAATTGCTTAAGGTTCTTGTAATCTAGTGACAAATGATTCACCCCCCCCCCCCCCCTCTCAGTTGTCTTCTGGTTATTTGAAATGTCTAACAATTAGTATCAAATCTCTGGCCCTCTCTGTAGAAGCTTAACCGCTTAAGGAAGATCCTATGGCAACTAATAGTTCAAGTTCATCTAGTTCATCTGGAGATATCTTTCAGAGAGATATTCCTAGGCTTGATGGAACAAATTACAAAGTATGGAAGATTCGGGTGGAGACTCATCTGAGATGTCTTGGCAAGGATTTGGGAGATCACAGAGAATGGTGTTACACCTCATAATCTAGCATCTGGCAATCCTCCTCTGGCAAACTTGGATAAGGAGCTTGAGAATGATTGTAGAGCAAGAGAAGCCCTCCTATGTGCACTTTTTGATCAGCAAATAATGGGATTAACTGACAAATCATCTGCAAAGGCTATATGGGACAAGTTGGAGACTCTTAATGAAGGTGACCCTACTGTGAAGATTGCTAAACTTGATGGTTATCAGGTGAGATATGAAAACTTGAAGATGAAAAAAGATGAAAGGATTACTGCATTCATGGAAAGGGTAAATGAGATTGTTATGAGAATTCAATGTTGTGGTGGAACTCTGAGTGAAGATGAAATAGTTTCTAAAGTTCTGAGAGCTTTACCACCAGCTTACAAGATGAAGGTTACTGCAATTAATGAATTAAGAAAAATGGCTAATAATTTTGTCAATAGAGATACCTTGGTTGGGAAATTATCTTCTTTTGAGCTTGAAGAAATTGGACCTTCTGGAGCTGTGAAGTTTGAACCTGCTTTTCATGCATTTGCATCATCAACTGGCAAGCAAGATTGGAAAGCTTTATATGCAAACGAATTGGATGATATGAAGAGAGAAGAAGAATTTGAGCAACTTGAAGCCCTATTTGCTAGAAGAGTACCTAAAGGATCGGTAGGAAGTAAGTATGAAGGAAAAGCACCTTTTAAATGTTTTGCATGTAATAAGATAGGTCTTTTTGCATCTAGATGTCCTGAAAGTAATTCAAAATTTTAAGAGATAGTTAGAAGATCTTTTAAGCCTAACTCGGGATATCAGAACAAGTATAAGTACAGGAAAAATAGAGATAAATCATGCTACATAGCGGATGAGGAAGGTGTGACTGATTATGATGATGAACTGGCACAAGACTCTAGTAGTGGTTCCGATAATGGAAAGTAATGGGTGTTCCTGGCTATCAAGGAAGATGTTCGGGCACTAGAAGAGAATGTACCTAAAGAGAAGGCACTTGCTGCTAAAATTGAAGATAAGGATGAATGGGTAATTGACGGTGGATGTTCACATCATATGACTGGAGATAAAAAGAAGTTTCTATCTTTGCAAGAATTTGATGGCGGTTTGGTTAGATTTGGAGATGACAAAACATGTATGATCAAAGGAGAAGGAACTATATCATTGGATGGTAAGCACAATACTGATAATGTTTATTATGTTGAAGGTTTGAGGAATAATCTTTTGAGTGTAGGACAATTGGTGGATAAGGGATTTCAATTACAGTTCAAGGATGGAAAATGTAAAATCATTAATAGATCTGGTTTGGAGATTGCAACCAGTACACAGACAAAAGGTAATATATTTAATTTGAATTCCGATGAGAAGACATGTTTGATTGCACAAATTGCTGAGAGTTGGATATGGCATAAAAGGCTATGTCATGTGAATTTTGATTGCATTGTTAAGATCAATTCAACTAAGGTAGTTAGAGATATACCTAAGATTATGAAGCCCTATAATCCGGTATGTAAAGAATGTTGAATGGGAAAACAGGTCAGATGTGCTTTTAAGAGTATACAAGATAAATCTAATGATGTTCTTGATCGTATTCATACTGATTTGTGTGGCCCTACTAGAGTTAAAAATTTTCAAGGTGATAGATATTTCATGCTAATCATTGATGATTATTCTAGAATGATGTGGGTTACTTTTCTAAAGGAGAAATCTGAGGCTTTTGAAAAGTTTAAAATCTTTAAAGCTAAAGTGGAAACTAAGATAGGATTGAAGATTAAATGTTTAAGGTCGGATCATGGTGGAGAATTCACATCCGGTGAGTTTAATAACTTTTGTGAGAATCATGGTATAAGGAGACAATTTTCTGCTCCCCGGACACCTCAGCAAAATGGAGTTGTGGAAAGGAAGAAAAGAGCTATCTTGGATGTTGCTAGAACAATGATGATGGAAGCTAGTCTACCTCATATCTACTAGAGAGAAGCAGTGAGCACAACAGTCTATACATTCAATAGAGTACATATCAAAGGAGAAACCAGTAAGACACCTTACGAATTATGGTTTGGCAATACACCTACAGTTAAGTATTTCAGAATCTTTGGTAGTAAATGTTATATCAAGAGAGATGATATCATTGGCAAATTTGGTCCTAGATGTGATGAAGGCATATTTCTTGGTTATTCAAATGAAAGCAAAGCATATAGATGTTATATCAAGAGATTACAGAGAATTATGGAGAGTGCTAATGTCAAGGTGGATGAGCTGAATAGAAGTCAAATCGGAGTTTATAAGCAAGAACCGACAGTGAAAATGATCATAACTGAACCGGTAACACCTTTACCAGAACAAAATGTTGAACCAGTTACTCTAACAGTATCAGAATATTCATCAGTAACTGAAGAACTAGGAAGAGGAACAGAGATTCAGAAAACTCCTAGGTATGTGAGATTGAATCATTCAAAAGATCAGATCATTGGGGATAAGAACAATGGAGTGATGACAAGAAGAAGATTGGCATCTAATGAGGTATGTTTAATTTCTCAAATTGAACTGGTATCAGTAATTGAAGCATGTAAAGATAAATGTTGGTTGAAAGCTATGGAAGAAGAATTAGATCAGATTGAGAAGAATAAAACATAGACTTTAGTTCCCCGACCTAAAAAATAAGAATGTTATTGGAACTAAATGAGTTTTTCAGGAATAAATTGAATGAAGATGGTCAAGTTGTAAGGAATATGGCTAGATTGGTTTGTAAAGGATATTCTTAGAAGGAATGAATTGATTATGGAGAAACTTTTGCACGTGTAGCTAGGATTGAAGTTGTAAGATTATTTCTTGCCTATGTTGCACATAAGAACTACAAGGTTTATCAGATGGATGTTAAGTGTGGATTTTTGAATGGGGATCTTGATGAGAAAGTTTATATTGAGAAATATGATGGTTTTTCACTTTCAGGTGATAAAAACATAGTTTACGGGTTAAGGAAAGCTTTATATGGATTAAAACAGGCACCTAGAGCTTGGTATGCAAGGTTGGATAAATATTTTTGAAGCTTGGTTTTATTAAAGGTAATGTTGATAGCAATCTATATTATAAGGTCATTGATGATGATACGCTGATTGTTGAGGTATTTGTTGATGACATTTATTTTGGAGGTAAAGATAAATTGTGCATGAAATTTTCTAAAAATATGGAGAAAGAATTTGAAATGTCTATGATTGGGGAAATGAAATTTTTCTTAGGTTTGCAGATTGCTCAGAATGATAAAGGTATTTTCATCTGTCAAACTAAGTATGCTAGGGAATTATTGAAGAAATTCGGTATGGAAGACTCTAAACCGGTAAGTACTCTTATGGTTACAAGTGAGAAAATGACAAGGAAACATGAATCTGCACCGATAAATCCTACTAGATACAAGTCTATGATTGGAGGTCTTCTATATTTGACTCAGACTAGGCCTGACATAATGAATATTGTTTGTATTGCATCAAGATATCAGAGTGATCCTAGAGAAAATCATGAGAGTGTGGTGAAAAGAATTTTTAGATATTTGCAAGGTACTTTTGAATATGGTTTGTAGTACCCTAAGGATGATGACTTTACTTTATGTGCATATACAGATGTTGATTGGGCAGGAGATGTTGATGACCAGAAAAGTACTTCCGGTGGAGTTCTCTTTCTTGGAAAGAAGTTGGTTTCATGGATCAGCAAGAAACAATAATGTACCTCTTTATCTACTGTTGAAGTTGAGTATGTTGTTGTTGCTACTAACTGTACACAAGTTCTATGGATGAAGCACATGTTGAAGGATATTAAAGTGCATTGCATTGGACCGGTAGTTATTCACTGTGATAAATCTGCTACTATTGACATATCAAAGAATCCAGTATTTCACTCTAAGACAAAGCACATATCTATCAAGTATGACTTTTTGAAGGAGAAGGTGGAAGAAAATGAAGTTAGACTTATTTATGTGAACACTAAAGAGCCGATTGTAGACATTTTCACTAAACCTTTTCCTAAAGAATCATTTGAGTACCTGAGAAACAGATTAGGGGTTTTTGCCCCTCCGGCAGAGAATTGATTGATGTTTTTTGACATTAGTTTGGTATGCATTAGCAGAGATATTATTCAATCTGGATGCTACTGCTCAGGGGGGGTAGTTAACTTTGTGATTCAGTGGTTTTTATTTTTGCTTTGATATTTTTGTCATATTTCTGGCATTGATGTCAAAGGGGGAGAGATATATGTGAAAATCAGAGCTTTACAAAGATATCATTCACAGGGAGAGTTTGGTTTTTGTTTCAGAACTTCATTGCTATATCTTTGTGTGGGAGATTATTGGTTGTCTTCCATTGGGGGAGACTTGTTTGGCATTTCTTGGCACTTGGATGTTTTTCACATCTAGTGTTGTCATCAATGCCAAAGGGGGAGATTGTTGGCCATTTGGAGGAATTCATTATGTGTTGCATTGATGTTTTGTGATTGATGTCAACACTAGTTGTTTTGGCTTCTTTATCGGTATCCTTCTGGTCCCGGTAGGTTGTTTGGTTTATGGTTGGATTGGATCTGGCATGATCTAGTATGCTCCAGTATGTTTGGATTATGAAATACGCTTATTCATGCTACTCAAATTCATGTTCAGTCAGTTGGTTTTGATCTGGTGATCGAATGCTATCCTATTTTATTGGCAAGCTTAGTTTGTGGTTCCGACGAGGGTTTCACCAGCAGAGCTTTGATGAAGATCTTTGATGATATGCATAAGTGGTGTTGGTGCAGCTTCTAGTGGAGATTCAAGATGTTGATGGTGATCTTGTTCGAGACTTGGTGGATTGGGATCATTGCTTTAGCGTGTGTGGACTAAATTGGGTCTCAGTTTATCTAGGTTATGGATCAACTTAATGTAACGTGTGGATTGGATCTCTCGATGTGTTTCTGGGATGTCTTATGGGTTGGATAGTATTTGTTTGATCTCTGGCCGATATGTTTTGTAATTATGTAATTGGTTTGTTGTCTACTGGTTGACCTTATTGTTTATGGTCGAGTGTTTGTATATATATGATGTAAGATCTCATTGTAGATCAATCATGGGAATGGGATATGGATGTAATGAGTAAATAATGTAATAATCATTCAGGCAGAGGATCTGATCGATCATTGGTGATCGAGTTGGGTTTATGTAAGAGGATTTAGTCCTCTGATATTTAGCTTAACCGAAACTATACTCGGGCATAGGAGATGCTATCTTTGCAGTTCATTCATTTCTCTGTATTGTAGTTTGGATTTCTATGTAGTCAATGAGACTCCTTTTGTGATGAGCAGTGCGCTCTAGGTTGTTGGCCTTCCTGCAAGTGCAGGCCCCTCAATTGTAATTCACATACTTACTGCAGAAGTATTATCTAATTGTGGGTAGGCTTCCCACCATGGTTTTTTCCTTTACCGGGTTTTCCACATACAAATCTTGGTGTCATATGGATGGTATTTATTCTCTGATTGTTGTTTATGCTTAATTGGTTTATCTGCTATTTTGGTATTTGGTTGTGCATTCCAGTATTAATCTTTTGGGTTCCAGTATTAAAGTTTTAATTGCTTAAGGTTCTTGTAATCTGGTGACAACTAATTCACCCCCCCTCTCAGTTGTCTTCCAGTTATTTGAATTGTCTAACAAGTACTACTGATGAATGGTACTCTAATATAGCATTTTTCTTGACCTATGGTGAATGTCCGTGACATTTGTCATTCAAGGAAAAGAGGAGCATTAAGCTAAAGGCTATGAACTTTGTACTATGGGATACTGGTTTGTATAAGAGAGAAGTTGATGGTACTTTCCTCCGTTGTGTTGATAAAGCGCAACAAGTCAAATTGTTAGAATCTTTTCATGATCAAGCATGTGGTGGTCATTTTTCCACAGCAGTGACTGCTCACAAAATTTTGAGAGCTAAGTACTATTGGCCTACGCTCTTTCAAGATGCTTTTAGATGGGTGCATAAATGTGTACATTGCCAACAGTTTGTGGGCAAACAGAAACTTGCAGCATTACCGTTAAGACCAGTGATTGTTGAGGAAGCTTTCCGGCAATGGGAAAATGATTTCATTGGTGTTATCAACCCTTCTTCAAGTGTAGGTCATTCATATGTCCTCACTGCTACAGATTACTTCACCAAGTGGGTGGAGGCAGTACCAATAAAGCATGCTACTTCTGAAATAGTATGCAAATTTCTCAAGGAGAACATCATTTCCAGATTTGGTGTTCCACACAAAATCGTGACTGATAATGCAACTACATTTTCCTCCTCTAAGATCACACAATTTTGTTTTGGATATGGTATTTTCTTAACTCATTCATCTGATTATTACCCTAAAAGTAATGGTCGGGTGGAATCAAGTAACAAGAACCTGATTACTATCATTCGCAAGCTTGTGGAAGAGAATCAAAGGTCTTGGCATAAGGCTCTTTATGATGCTTTATGGGCAGATAGAATTACACCCAAAAGAGTTATTGGCATGTCACCATTCCAGCTTCTTTATGGGATAAATATAGAAATGCTCATCACCTTGAAACTTCCAGCTCTAAAATTGACTAAAGCAATTGAAGATGAAACTTTTGAGAATGCTTTAGACAAAAGAATCATGTATCTTTCTCAACTGGAAGAAAAAAGAACACAAGTGGTAGACTGGATTGCTCAGCACTAGCAACAAGTCAAAAAACCAAAGCAAAGAGAATTCCGAGTTGGTGATTGTGTGTTGCTTTGGGATAAGCGAAGGGAACCGAAAGGTTTACATGGAAAATTTGATTCTCTTTGGCGAGGACCTTTCACTATTCATCGTATTGCTGGATAAGATAGTTTTATATTGGCTTATCGTGATGGTACACCATTTGCGTTGCCCTATAATGGCCAGCATTTGAAGCATTGCTCTGAATAAAAGTTCGAGGTAATCTCTCATAAATAATGTTCAGGTCTTTTTCTTCTTTTTTTGGTCTTTTGTCTTTTTGTTTATTTTTGTGTTGATTGACTTTGTGGCCCAATGGATAAGAGGAAGGCACTTAGAGATTTGGTTTCTTTTCTTTCACAATCTTGAAGGATAAATGAAAGAATTCCCCAGTCAGAGTCAACTGTTATCATCATTTTTATTTTCAAAAATGTGGACTATTACAGTGAAATTTTTGTCAAAAAATTAAAATTTAATTCTATGGCATGCTTGCCGAGGTAGAATTTTCTCTACCCCTTGACTGGACTAATCCTCAGTCCATCCTCAAACCACGTTTTGAGTTTGTTTGCTTTGTTTTTCTTTCAATTTCGGGTTTTTTTCTCCTTGACTGCAGGTGGGAAATTTTCCTTAAGTTGCAAGTTTTATTTTTCCTTTCTTTTAGTGTTGTAGGGAAATTTTAAGTTAATTACGAGTGCACTTTATGTAAATTTTTAACTTGTAACTTATTTTTTATATCCCCCTTGTTGCTTTTTGTCTTTTTAGTCATTGTAGGAACTTTTTGAACATACTACAAGTGAACTTTAAATTGTAAAGTTAAAATAAAACTTGTAATTTATTTTGAAAGTTTCACTTAAGTGATTTTAAGTTATGGTAAGGATTTTTCTCCTCCATTACAAGTTTTATAAAGTCACAAGTTGTAATAGGGATTTTATTTTCCTATTACAAGTTTTATTTTCAAGTTATTTTTGTGACTTGTAAAAAAAAATTTATTTTCCCTTTACTAGTCTTTTGTTGAGTTGTTTAAAACTTGTAAGGGGAGTTTTATTTCCCTTTTACATGTATTTTAAACTTGTAGTTTGCTCTCACACACCCAATTTTTCCTTAATGCATGAAAAGTGAACATTTTTAATCTTGCAAATGGGTTTTAGAAACCTGATTTCATATGTTCCTCGCAATTTTAAACTTGTTGCCCTTCCCCAAGAACCCAACCAGCTATAGAAGTTGGATTTGTTGAAAGATTCCAATGATTTTTGTGGAGAATTTCAAGCAGAAGGAAGGCGTTTTGGTTTCATATCTATTTTCATGCATCTTCAAACTCTTTTTGTACCATTTGGAAGACGTTTTTGTTGGTTCAAAGGCATTCAAATAGCAAACACGTGTTTCATGAAATGTCACGATTTACTTCATCAAGTGTCACGAATCTTGATTCTCCTAAGTCATTTTGGCTTGTCTTGCTTAGGCGTGGAGGTTGGAAGCATCATTTGACCGATTCTTCACGCATTTGATAGGTGTTTTGCTCCATATGGAGTTTTCTTAAAAACGTTGCTAGGGTTTTAATCTTTTTCTTTGACTATTTAAAGAGATTCAATATCTTCTTTCAAGGATTGCTTCTTGTTCTTGGGAGGTTGTTTTTGTTGATCAAGGTACGCTTTCTTCTCTTGTTCTTTCTTTCTTTTCTTGTTTTAGTTTGTTTTAGTTTCCTTGATCAAGTTGTATGTATCTTAGTTTTCTTTTGCTCTTGCCTAAAATCGGTTTTTGTGAGAGATTTTCCCCTTTGTTCCAAGTTTGCAAAGAAATTTGTGAATTGCATTGTCTTTTCCCATTTTCCCTCTTTGCTTGCATTCGAGATTTAAAAACCCGATTGCAAGTGAGATGAAAATAGTTGATCTACCCCTTTGGTTGAAAAATCTTAACCATATTTTTGTTGAAATTTATAATTTCAAAGTTGGAAAATGCTCATCCTTTCAAAATCGGGTTTTTAAAACTTGATTACAAGTTCAAAGTTCTTCCCATTTTTATAAAGATGATCTTCCCAAAACCTTTTCAATTTCACGCATATTCATTGCCATCATCCATACATTCCACTCCCATGATTTCCCACATGTCAAAAATTCAATTTTCACTCACTACTTCATTCTCATTTTTATAAGTATACTTGCATTCGGGTTTCAAAAGCCCTATTACACGTTTGTTCTTCCCCACTTGTATACTTGTAAAATGTTCCCCAAGATCCAAAATTGGTCAAAAGCCAAGTTCCAAGCATCCCTATTTATTTCTCATGTTCCTCTCACAAAGTTGTGAAGTGCAAGAGATAGGATTTTTCCCATTTGAAGAAGAAAGATGCTAGTTGTAGCCGATCTTGATGTTGCTTTGACACTTTTAAGTCTTCATCGCATCATACCATGTTATTCTTCAATATCAGATTTACCATCATCTTCCCTTCACAAGAAGATGAAATACAAATTTGATAAGTACCAGAATTAGGTCTCCCCTTCACAAGTTTCCTCTCCTATGGATCATATCAATGATACGGAAATAAGGCATGTTGACATGTCAAATTTCATCAAAGGGGTGGAGGATTTGCAGGATAGTAATATGCAACGATTGTTGGAGAGTCACATTCACCATGCTTCTTCTTTTCCAATGGTTGTCCTAGAACCCTAGTTCGTTATTGCTTGTGATCACCATTTTGATAAAGAGACAAGAACTATCAGAAATGATGATGGGGAGGCAAAATCCATCTTGATGCGGATAATATTGAAAAAGTTTTAAGAAAACCGCCAGCACTTGTGTATATGGAAATTTCCAAAGATAGTGCAGTTGATTATTATGTCAAGAGGGAAAAGGATTGCAAATGCCACATTAACAGGTGGATCCATGAGCCACGAGCCACTTTCACAAGGTGGGCTAAGTTATACCGTTGCGACTTCAAGTAGGAAATTAGAGATAACATTACTCTCCTCAGCAGGATGTTAGGTCTAGAGCATTCTAATGTTTTTGAACCCTAGATGTATCAATTTATCATGTTTATATGGCAATCCCATCACATCTCATGGGGTGAAATCATCAGTGATGCTTTGTGTGAACAACTTGCAGCTATATGAACTCATATCTTGTGTGTCTAGCAGCATCACTTAGACACTTCCCTGGTCTTTCTACCAAGGGTGATCGCTCGCTTATACCTATGTGGGAGTACTATGATCAGCTGCCTCTGAGACCCAGTAGATTGCATTACATGAGGGTTCAGGATGCATTCTTTGGTTATATTATGTGTCAATTTGACACGACACTAAAAAATAGAAGAGTGCCAAACGAAGCATGGGAGAAGGTGAATGAGTATGGCTATTTGTTCCTTCAGTTCTCGACTTTCACATACATGAGAGTTGGATGTCACACAAAGAATGCACATCCATTCTTGAGAGATTTCAGCTTATCCTAGTTAACACCAACATTTGGCTCAAAGGTAATGGTGTTAAACTTATCAAAATCAAAATTGGTAAGGAAGATGACTCTACAGGACCCCTTGGTCGCTAGTCCGAGATTTAGATAGATAACAAGGAAAGTGCATCATCTTCAGGCACTAGAATCAATTTGCGGGTGAGTCAGGCAATGGTACTTCGTCTTGAGGAGGAGACAGTTCATGGGAAGGAAAAATCCCAGCTTCTTATTCATGTGATTGATCCTGAAAATCTAGAGGAAGAACAACATTCAGATGATGCTCCTAAGTCACCAACTTCGGAGTCACCTCATGAGGTCCCTTCCTCAATCCCCATGGAGCTACCTTTATCTCCTCTTGACACATATGTGGATGCTTGTTCCACTATTCATGATGTTCCTATAGTAGTGGATGAGTCTCCTCAGAACGCCATTCTCATTTCAGTAGTTGAGCCACCTCTTGATTATCAACAAGAGAGTTTGTTGGAAATCTTCGAGGATACTTCTACATGTATTCATTTGTCAGAAATTGATACCTCTACTTTCGGTTTTGAGGAGTTTATGAGACAATCTTCATGTCCTTTGGTCACCAAGAAATCCATGGTTTCCATCCAGACAGATACTTCCCCCAGGATGACCACGGTTGTTCAAACAGAAACTGCTTCTCCTCTGCTTTCAGCTGCTACTGAAGGAGAGCTAATGGCTTTTCCTCCATGGCTCGGTTATTTCACTCCCAAGAGAAAGAAGCAAGAAATTTCTCTCAATGTCTTTGATTATCAGCAGCTTAAGCAATCTAGGCCGAAGATTGCTAAAAGAGCCAAGACAATCTCAAGGGTAATAGTTGACAGCAACAAGATGAAGGTGGTTGAAATTGTTGAACCTCTTGTAGACAAGCCACATGATGAGATGCAAGTTGTTGTTTACAGGGTCATAAGGGTAGATTTGGGTAAGAAAACACATGAAGTAGTCAAGCATGATGCCCAGTAGTCTGTAGCTTCACTAGTACAACGATATGATGAGCTTCTAGCCAAGAAGTACAAGCTCGAAGAGGAGAATAGGCAACTTGTTGCAGTTGTTCAAAAGATCACCAAATCCGCTAGTGAAGGGCGCAATCCTTCAAGTTCTTGTGGTCCACAAGAATCAATTCAAGGAGTTGAAAGAGCTACTCAAAAGGTACAAGCATTGGACACTTCGGTAGATCAGCTTCATAATTTATGTGCACAGGTCTTGAGGGAAGTTTTTCAAATGATGGTCAAATTGAAGACCATTGAGGAACAATTGAACCAGGTTTCTGACACTTGGAAAAGGTAGAAAATAGCTTGACAACATGGCTCAAGATTCTCCAACAAAAGTTGAGTGTTCTTCTAGAACATTAGGTTATTCCTTCTAGGGTTGTGTATCTACAATGCCAGGAGCTCTTGGAGAACAAAGTCATTGTTCTCAAGTCACTTGTTGAAGACATTGATGATGCCATGAGACTGCGAGTGGAAGTATTTTAGGATATTATTTCTCGTTGTGAGAAAGCTTCTTGTAATATCATGAATCAGAATGGAGAATTATTATCAGAAGAAAGGGTTCTCTCAGATCTATAGTTGAATATTCATCATGAGTGGAAGAGTGAACCATTTTCAATTGCATCTATTCAAGCTTTGGTTACATACCAAGTCTTCTTACAAGAAATACAGTCTTCCTTTGAGAAGAATAATGCCACAATCCTTCGTTGCAGCGATGTTATTGTGAAAACCATGATCATGGCAAAGAATACCAATGAACCAAATCATAATGAGCTACAAATGATCATCCAGAAGTTTGAAGGATTCATGTCTACACATGCTGCAACCTAAGTGTTTTTCAACACTTAGTTGCATTTTCAGAATTGTAATCTCTTAGTTGTACTTTCTCTTTTGACATGTTTACTTGTAAAAACATTTTATAAATTGCAAGTCAAGTCGTTGCGTGCACTTTTGTAATTACAAGTAGACGATTTACAAGTCAATTTAGAATAGGACTTGTAATTTTGAATAAGTCATAGTTAGTTATTGAATAAATCTTGGTGATTGAGAGAATTTCTCAAGTTAATTAGGATCCTCCCACCTTTTTCTCAAGACTCCTCTCCTATAAATACTTGAGGGGGTCTATTGTAATTTTTAGATCTTTTTGAAAGCAAGCAAAAACTCTACCAAATTTGTAGCAAAGAAGTCTTTGAGCTTTTATGTGTAAATTGAAAAATTGAAATAAATAGAAGAAGATTACTCAAGTGTTGAGTCTTTGTGCTACATTCTTGAGTTTGTGTTCCATATTATCTTTCTTGCAAGTGTTTCTTAGAGAGCTTAATCAAAATTGATTTGCAGTCTTTGTGTTGCAAGTATTGGAGATTAATATAAATTAGAGTAAATATTCTCTTGGAAAGAGTTGTAAGTCTTTGTGCTCACACTTATTCTTGAGAGAGAGATTAGAAGTAGATGATTTCAGTGTATGTGTAGAGTTTTCTCACTCATAGGTTCACAAGTACATTGGATTTCTTGGTTCACAGGTTGACCTCTATTCATGAGCACTTGTTCTACTGGTTCAGGTATATGTGTGTCTCATCATGATTGACATCATTTATATATTGTTGATCATATACACTATTACTTTGCACATAGTGGATACTTGGTTACGTATTACTCTGTTTGGTATTCCATTGGTCTTTTGGATTCCTGGCACTTTTCAGTGAATATGTGGAATATAGTTTCATCAATGACAGCATAGTGTCTTGGCATATGTCTTTGATATCATAATTATCACTTGGATAGACAAAGGTACATCATGGTTTATATTTTGCACACTTGGTGCATTGGCATTCTTGGTATGGTACTTACCATGATTTATTTTGGTATATGTATTGCATAGCACTAAGTGCCATTTGTATTCATCTTTGGGTCATATTTAAATAGCATTGCAATGCTATCGGGTTTCACTTTCTTCATATAGCATACTTTATGCTATCGGCTTTTATTGGATATGTCATTTGTTTTAAGCACATTATACAAGCACTTGTCGGCATATGAAGTTTAATATTTATAGTGCTAACTACAGCACTAGCCGACATACTCTTTAGTGGGTATTCCCACTTAAAGTATCGAACATGGCATGTACTGTACATGGCATTTGGCATTCGATATACACAGTCAACGTACTTATACTGGTGACATGGCATTTTGATGAAGTGTACATAGCTCGATGGCATTTGGCATGAGGTTTTAGTGGCTCGGACTTGAAATGAATTCCATTGTACATTGTATTTTTAGTTTGGGGCACGATACATTGAAAGAATAGGGCAGAACAAAGGTAATTTGTTTGTTTTCATCAAACCCTACATGCAGTCTGCCGCTATGGTATTCTTTGTGGCAGTTACAGGGAGGTTTGTTGGAGGAATCTCCATGTGGGTTTGGAGTATGTTGGACTTCTGGTATGACAGATTCGAATGGTGGTTTTCTCGGCCGAGTTTGGTGGAGTTGTTTGCAGATTTTCAAGGATTTCTTACCCGATATCTCCCACCATGAACAGGTAATATCTATACATGTTTTTCTTCTTATTCAAAAGGTAAATTATTGCCAAGAAAATTAAAAGTACACGTTAGCTTGTTTCAATTTTGCAAAAGGAATTCTTCTATCTTCAAAAGACGTAACTAATTTCAGTTTTGAATACTCAGTTTCCTTTCTGATTCGAAAATTGAAAGGGTATATTCTTTTGGTCATTGTTGTATTAGTTAAGGGAAGATGTATTTCTTTGCAGTGTTTTGCTTTTTCATATGACAATTGAAAAATATTTGAGCATTTATCAGTTATCTTTGAATAGTAAATAAAAAGAAATCATACTGTTTAATGGTTGAATACAGTTTATTTTTTGAAACTCTAACTCGAGGGTTTACTTCTTGACTTGAGTTTGCAGTTTGTTTAAGGTTTTCATTTGTAACTTTTCTCAATATATTAAGGTATTTTCATCATTGAAAGGATGATGATAAAAAGAAGAGAGCAGAGCATCATTGAGGGTTATTATTATATCTCAAATTTGTTTAAAGTTGAATAAGAGAATTCATCTCTAGTTTTCATAACAGAGAACTGTGTTGCAGTTAAAGACAATTTATTGCAATGTATGGTTTCATACAGTGGATATTGAAATTGATATTATTGAAAATCTTAACTTGTTTTGTATTCAACTGTGGTTTTAGGATTGCAAGCAAAATGCAATTGTAAGATAATTGGTGACTACAAACTCGGACTTTGCAATTGTTAAGAGGATTGGTTTGAGGTGTTGAGTTGAACTCCACCATTATAATCAGTTGATGATTGATTTGGAATAAAGAAGGTACGTTCAAGTGGTTTTTTATACCCCATGATGGTTTTTCCACTCAGGAAACATATGTGTCATGTGATGTTTTGTCCTTCATTCTATTCATGCAAATGTGATGCTCATACTTTGAGTCGGTTTTATTATGTTCATAGTCAATGTGTTGTTGTGTTTATTCATGCAAAGTTGAACAGCTAGTTTTGTACAAAAGCTCAAACTAGATTGTTCACAATCCAATGGAACAATGCTATAATGCTTTTAACATGTGTTGTCAATGACCTTATATTGCAGATCTTACAGAATTGTCTTATACTCACTTCTATTAAATATCTCTCAGTTTATTTAAAGCCAAGGTTCTTTTGTGCACTATTGTTAATCTTTTCAAAAATCTATCACTCTGATTCACCCCCCCTCAGAGTGAATCCACTTCCAATAGGTGGTATCAAAGCATAGGGTCCTGTTGTAGGTATGTCCTAGGATAGATCCTATTCTTGGAAGTCATTCATTATGTCACATATTCAAGAGGGTTCTTATGTTACTAGAGCTCTATTATTTAATGGAACTGATTATGTATTCTGGAAAATCAGTATCAATAGATCTTGATGTCTGGAATATTGTTTGTAGTATGTACACACTACCTGCTACTATACCTACAAATCTTGATGCAAAAAAGCAATATGAAATGAATGCTAGAGCCAAACATGCAATATTGTGTGGTCTAACTAAATATGTCTTTGTCAAGATCATGCATTGTAAATCTGCTCATGAAATATGGGAAAAACTTGAAAATATTTATCAAGGAAATGAAAAAGTCAAACAGTCTGAAATACTTACCCTCAAAACTCAATTTGAGGAAATGAAAATGAAAGATGATGAAAAGGTAGTTGAATACTTTTTGAGAATTGACGAAGTTGTTAATGGGATGAGAGGATTAGGTGAAGAAGTAGATGAATTCACAGTGGTTAAGAAGGTCATTAGAACCTTATTGCCTAAATATGAAACCAAAGTTTCAGCCCTTGAAGAGAAGAAAAACTTTAATAAGCTTACATTAGATGATCTTCAAGGAACTTTGACAGCCTTTGAAATGAGAACGAGCAAAGTTGACAATGCTAGTTCATCATTGAAAGAGACTTCTTTTAAAACAGACAAGAAAGAGGATGTGGATAATGAATCTAAATTATGTGATTCTATAGAGGCTCTCTTAGTGAGAAAACTCAAAAAGAAATATAGAAGCAAGTTGCCTCTCAAATGTTTTAACAGTGGCAAAGCTGGTCTCTTTGTTGCACAGTGTCCTCATGCTGATCAAAACAATGATGATGATCAAACTGAAATACATTACAAGAAAAAAGTCTTAAGTCCTAAAAAGAAGTTCAATTTTAACAATTTCAAAAAGAAAAAGAGTGTATTCAACAAAAAAGACTTTGATGATGAGTCAAATGACTCTTTAGGTGATGAGGGTGAAACGTTATTCATGGCTGAAATTGATATACCTAAAACTTCAAGCAGTAAATCTGGTAGTCAAATGAACAGTCGATCAGATCTAGAAAACTGTGAGATAAACCTTGAAGGTGAACTACTTTGTGCCCTTTAAGAAATAAAAAGACTCAAGAAACATATTTCCTCTCAAGAAAAATGCTTAAGTAATTTGACTATCTCTTTGCAAACTGAGCTAGATGACTTTAAAAGAGTTGTAGAGAATCTCAAATCAGTGCTTGTTGATAAAGAAAAGGAGACTCAAGCACTCAAACAACAAGTTGGTTCTCTCACAAAGCAAGTGGAAGAGCATAAAAGAACAATTCATTTGCATAATATGCTTGGAAAACAAAAGCAACTTGATGACACAGGTGAATGTTCAAAATCTACAAGACATAATCTGACAACTATTAGTAAGAAGCAGGCATATGAAAACAAATGGAACAATTTTAGATTCAATTCTTTCTTCAATGGTTATTGCTTCTTTTGTAACAAATTTGGTCACAAAGTTAGTACATGCAAATTTATGATGTCTAGACCACCAAGGTTTGGTCACAAACATTTTTTGGATTTCCTAATACAATCAGGTGTTTCAAATGCAATACTATTGGTCATACCTCCAAGCAATGCAAACAAAATAAGCCTACTACAGAAAAGGTTAGGAGACCCAAACTTGTTCAGAACATAGAACAATCCATGCTTGTTCAAACTGTTTTTCCTTCTAATAAGAAAACCTTATGGGTTGTTGATAGTGGTTGTTCTAACCACATCACAAGGGATAAAGACAAGTTCTTAAAACTTGAAGATTATGCTGGTGGTTTTGTAAAATTTGGTGATAACTCAGGGATTCAAATAAAAGGTAGAGGATCTTTGCTTTTCAATGATAATACACCTATTCATGATGTGTATTATGTAGAAGGTCTCAAACACAATCTTTTAAGTGTTAGTCAAATCTGAGATAGTGGATATAATTTTTCATTTAACGCACAACGTTGTGCAATCAAAACTAAGTTCGGTAAAACAGTTGCAACCAGGTTGAGAACACATGGCAATATATATAATCTTCTTGACTCTTCTAATCCTGAAAGACATGAGGGCATGTGTCTTATGGGTCAACTTGAAGAAAATTGGTTGTGGCACAAACGTCTAGGTCACATAAACTTTGATAATCTAGTTAGAATCAGTAAATACCAAAATGTAAGAGGTTTACCAGTGCTAAGTAAACCAGAAAATGTTGTTTGTTCAAGGTGCCTAAAAGACAAGCAAACAAAGGTGAGTTTCAAATCAAAGGAACACTCTTCCACTAAACCTTTGCAACTTGTACACACTGGTCTATGTGGTCCTACTAGGACAAGATCTATCAATGGTGAAAAATACTTCATGTTGTTTGTGGATGATTACACTAGAATGGTTTGGGTGACTTTTCTCAAACACAAGTCAGAGGCTTTTGAAAGATTCAAAATCTTTCGTAAAATGGTTGAGAAAGAATCAGATTTCAAACTTAAATGTTTGAGATCAGATAAAGGAGGTGAGTTTACCTCTCAAGAGTTCATTGATTACTGTGAAAATCATGGCATAAAAAAGCAGTATGTTGCTGCTAGGACACCCCAGCAAAATGGGGTTGTTGAAAAAAAGAATTAATAGAATTGTAAAGGAAATGGCTAGAACAATGTTAGATGAAGCCAAGTTACCTGATAGATTCTGGAAAGAAGTTGTTTATACAACTGTTTATATCTTAAACACGGTGCAGATCAGAGTAAAATTTAATTTCACTCCATATGAGCTATGGTATGGTCATTCTGCCACTATCAAATACTCTAAAAATTTTGGCTGTAAATGTTTTATCAAAAAGGATGATGAAAATTTAGGCAATTTTCAATCTAAATATGATGAAGGTATCTTTTTAGGCTACTCTACACATAATAAAACCTATAAATGCTTCAATATAAGGCTGAATAAGATTGTTGAATCTATAAATGTCACATTTGATGAGGTGGTGTTTCTAGATGATAATCATGTGTAGGATGTTCAGGAGCCTACATTAGCACTTGACCGATCTCCTAAATCCGTTGGAGCAGATAACTTTCAGCAGGAGAGTGCATCAAGTTCTAAAGCAGCAACACCTCTAACTACACCCTCCAAGATTATTACCAAGAGATATCCTCAAAATCTGATTATTGGGGATAAAGATGTAGGGATCTTAACCAGAAGAAAAGCCAAAGTTGAAGAACAAGCTCAAATTGTTGAACACTTCTATTTGGTAACTGAATTTGAGCCTAAAACTGTTAATGATGCTTTAAATGATGATTGCTGGTTGAAAGCTATGCAAGAAGAAATCAGCCAGATTGAGAAAAATAAAACTTGGGAGTTAGTTCCAAGACCTGATGATAAAAATATAATTGGTGGCAAATGGATCTCCCGAGAAAAGTTAGATGAAAGTGGCAAAGTGGTTTGAAATAAAGCATGCTATGTGTGCAAAGGGTATGCACAACAAGAAGGTATAGATTTTGGTGAAACTTATGCTCCAGTTGCTCGTATTGAGTCAATTAGAATTTTCTTGGCTTATTCATGTTTTAAGAATTTCAAAGTTTATCAAATGGACGTGAAAACTGCTTTCTTGAATGGCTACTTAGATGAAAAGGTTTATATGGAACAACCTGAAGGTTTTGTGTCAAAGGGCAATCCTGATTTTGTCTACAGGTTGAAAAAGGCCCTCTATGATCTTAAACAAGCTCCTAGAGCTTGGTATTCCAAATTGGATGCACATTTAACAGCCAATGGTTTCACTAGAGGTGGTGTTGACAGCAATCTGTATCTCAAGGTTGAAGGTGATGATATCCTTGTGGTTGAGGTTTATGTAGATATTATTTTTTGTTGCAACAATGATAAATTATCTAAGAAAATTTTCTAAGATTATGGAATCTGAATTTGAGATGTCAATGTTAGGTGAACTAACATTTTTTCTTGGTCTCCAAGTTTCACATCTTGAACAAGGCATATTTTTATCACAGACCAAGTATGCCAGAGAGATGCTAAAGAAGTTTTAGATGGATGATTGTTGTCTAGTTAGCACCCTCATGATGACAGGATGTAAGTTATCTAAATCTAATGATTCTCCTGATGTTAATCAATCAGAATACAGATCAATGATTGGTAGCTTACTATACTTAACAGCTTCTAGGCTAGATTTAATGCAAGTTGTTTGCATGGTGTCAAGATTTCAATCTGCCCCCAAACAGTCAAATTTAAATGCAATTAAATGAATTTTCAAGTATATACAAGGTACACTTGACTTTCGGTTACATGGTATCCTCGCAATGCTGATTTTACATTGATGGCTTTTACTGATGTTGATTGGGCTAGATGTTTAGATGATAGAAGAAACACCAGTAGTGATGCATTTTACCTTGGTGATCGTCTTGTTGCTTGGCACAACAAAAAGTAAGAATCAATCTCTTTATCAACAGTTGAGGCTAAATATGACTCTTTGTTCCCACAAGGCCAGTTGTAAATCTTAAGGGCCCTCTTTGTGGACTTCTCTGCCTTTTAGTTGTGACTCTCTCCTCTTTGTTGAGCAGTCAAGTTCTTTCCTTGGTTTGATTTGTAAAAGGTTTCAAGTCCCTTCAAAACCTGTTTTCCCTTAATCAAAAATAGTTGAGGCTGAATATATTGTAGCCACTTCTTGTTGCACTCAACTTATGTGGATGGCACAACAATTATTTGATATGGGTATCCAAGTTCCTAAGCCCATTTCTATTTTCTGTGACAATACTAGTGCCATCAATCTATCCAAGAACCCTGTGATGCACTCCAGGACCAAACATATTGCCATTAAATTTCATTTTCAGCGAAAAAAAGTGTTAGCTAATGAAGTTCAGGTTCTGTATGTGCCTACACAAGCACAAGTAGCTGACATTTTCACTAAAGCATTGCCTAAGGAGGTGTTTGAAAGGTTCAAGGAACGATTGGGGGTTATCTCGCAATCTGTTGTTGCTTAATTTCTTGCACAGGTTAAGGGGGGGCTTGGCTTTCCAAAAGCAGCATTTTGTTGCTTCCCTTGGATATTTGTTGCTTCTTGTCACATTCTGCAGCATTGACTTTATTGGTTTCAGCATATTTCTTCTTGTTACCCTTTGTCCTTGAGACAAAAAGGGGGAGATGAGCATCATTGATCACATTGATTCATCATTTCTGTTTTTCTGGCATTTTTCTACCATTATATGATTCATATAGTGGTTACATTTTATTTTTCAGATTGGGCGTATAGGTTAATTTATTCAATGATGGCTTGTTTTGCCATCAAGGACAAAGGGGGAGTTTGTTGACCCTTTGTGTTTGTCCTTGATGACAAAAAGGACTTACTTTATTGGACAGAGACATTGACATGATTCATGATTTAAGTTGGTTCACAATGGTTTGATACAATTTAACGGTTGAATACAGTTTATTTTTTGAAACTCTAACTCAAGAGTTTACTTCTTGACTCGAGTTTGCAGTTGTTTAAGGTTTTCATTTGTAACTTTGCTCAATATATTAAGGTTTTTTCATCATTGAAAGGATGATGGAAAAAAAAGAGAGCGGAGCATCATTGAGGGTTATTATTATATCTCAAATTTGTATAAAGTTGAATAAGAGAATTCATCTCTGGTTTTCATAAAAGAGAACTGTGTGTTGCAGTTAAAGATAGTTTATTGTAACATTGTTTCATACAATGTATATTGAAATTGATTTTATTGAAAATCTTAAATTGTTTTGTATTCAACTGTGGTTTTACGACTGCAAGCAAAATGCAATTGTAAGATCATTGGTGAGTACAAACTCGAACTTTGCAATTGTTAAGAGGATTGGTTTGAGGTGTTGAGTTGAACTCCACCACTGTAATCAATTGATGATTGATTTGGAATAAAGAAGGTAGGTTCGAATGGTTTTTTTATACCCCATGAGGGTTTTCCCACTCAAGAAACATGTGTTGTGTGATGTTTTTGTCCTTCATTCTATTCATGCAAATGTGATGCTCTGATACTGAGTCTGTTTTATTATGTTCATAGTCAATGTGGTGTTGTGTTTATTCATGCAAAGTTGATCAGTTAGTTTTGTACAAAAGCTCAAACTAGATTGTTCACAATCCAATGGAACAATGCTATAATGCTTTTTAACATGTGTTGTCAATGACCTTAAATTGCAGACCATACAGAATTGTCTTATTCTCACTTCTATTATATATCTCTCAATTTATTTAAAGCCAAGGTTCTTTTGTGTACTCTTGTTAATCTTATCAAAAATCTATATCTTTGATTCATCCCCACACAACCCCCCCCCCCCCCCTAGAGTGAATCCACTTCCAACAGACTGTGCCTGGACCAAAGAATTTGACTGCAAAGTTACTTTTGTTATGCATGTGGGTGTTATTTAGCAAATAATAGTGATTGTTTAAATTTGGTCGAGAAATAAGGTGTAACTAATGTCATGAGGTGTGTCAATTTGTTTATTTTATGTCCACAATTACTCATGGCATAGTGTCTCTACAAATTCATGTAAGCACACTAAATGAGCATATGTTGGAGACAATATAAGTATCTATTCTTGAAATTTTGTAACCAATACATGTTATTAAGAAGAGAACTTAAAAAGTTTAAATATTATTTAGGACACACAAAACAGAAAGATTTTAAACAAGATGTACAAACTACCAATTAAACAAAGCAAGTAAAACCGATATCCTTGAAGAGAGGTGTCGTGTCTTCCTTTGTATCAAAAAGTCAAAATGTTGTGTCTAAGCATGTGGTCCAAAAATGCCACCAACCAAAGTCACAAAAGCACAAACTTATTGAGTCAAAATTTGCTACTTCACCCAAACACATTGCGAGATTGGAAATCTCAAAAAATAAATAAAGGGAAATGTGTTCTTGGTTACAAGGGTTTTGTTGCCTCTTATATCCCAGAATATTCTAAAGCCATAAAATGTATATCAAGGGGGCATATGAATAAATGTCATGTTGAGTCTACATCTGTTGATGATCCCGGTGAAGTTCAAACATCTAAGCAACCAAAAGCAATATATAAGTCAAATAATGTCCAAATTTGTTCCCATTGTTAACGTCAAGGTCATCTTTCTAGTAATTGCTTTGATCTACAACCTTGTACATCATCTGGTTTGCATACTCATTTTGCCAAACATTGTTATCTACTAGATCCATCTTCAAAGTCTACGTCGTGTATGAATTTTGGTTGGATAGATCATTCAAGGTGGAGATCCAAGGTTGATTTTCTAACCAAATCTTTAAGAGAGTCGAATCTATTACTGATGGAAATGTGCCTACTCATAAAGGTGATGATTTTATTTCTCATAATTATTCTAATGATGATGTAGATATTATTGAGACTACATTGACTACAATTAATGTTGATATATTTCAGTTGTCATTTGGTACATTCAATAATCGACCAATTGTTGAAAAGATTGAGGAAGTGAATCTACTTTCCATGAAGAATGATTTTGCTAAGCAATGTGATTGTGTAGGATATGTAGTTTATGATGATTATGATGATGTCAGTCCTTACTAATGTATTCCACTTATTTGAGGCTGTGCAGATAAAGATGTTGCCTCTTGTTCACTCACTTCATCAGGGAGATCATGTTGTTGACATTTTCCTTTCTCATTTGCCAAAGGGAATCTTGTGTATATGTCAGATTCAAGTGGAAACTTTACAGATCGTTGACACCTTGTGTTTGTATGGTTATTACACTTCAATGTTTTGTTTTGAGTGATAATGTAGCATTGCCTCATATTAATAGTTGGTGACTACTCATATTGGCCACAAAGTTTTGGTCATTTTTTCAAATTGTAACGTGGACAAAACAAGTCCCAATTTGAGACCTATCAAAAGTAAAGCTCATTATTAAAAGTTGAGACCCATCAAAGTAGTAAGATCATTATCAATATTTGAGACCTGCCAAAGCAAGAGGTTTATCATCAAATTTCGGACCTATCAAAACAATAGGCATAGTTATCAAAATTTAAACCCTATCAAGGTAATAGAGTTTTTCAAACAAATTTCAAGACACCTATCATAGTAATAGGATTTTTAAATAAGCTTCAAATTGTTTACTGCAATATCTGATAAAATGAATACATGAATCAATAATATAGATGACAATGCATACCAAATACAGGAGTAAAATATATCTTTTTTGGCACAAGACTAGAGATAACCAGCCAAGGATCAAAGTCAATCCAACTAGATCATACTGCTTCTTTGGACAATACACAAACTATTGAAAAGACCCAAAGGTTACCAAGAGGAACAAAACTATCAACCAACCGACGTTTATAACCACCTGAAGCCAACAAATAATTAATACATAAATAACCAATATTATTGAAACATATTAATTGACATTGTACGTTGACTACATGGATCAGCCAACAAATATTCTCACTGAAGTGCTTGGCCAAGAGAGGTTTGAGCACTTCAAAATACTGCTTGGTTTCATGATAAACCCTTCAGATCAGGAGGATATTAACATGTTAATCTTTTGGGTTAACATTTTTGAAATACATTTTTCAGTTTAGATAGTTATGGCAGTTAGATTGTTATGCTGCCTATAAAATAGGAATTGTAAGCATTTCTTCTAGAAAAAAATTTATGGTATGCAATGAAATATATTTTTGTATTTTGCCCCTCTTTGGCCTAAATGCATGCAATCCTCGTTGAATCAAACAATAGATGTCTAATTTAACTGTCCTAGTCAACTCAAACTAGATGAACATATTATCAATATCCACAATGATGCAGATTGTTATGCTGAGAATAAACATTGAGAACTCAATCCCACTACAGGAACAATTGTTCTTATAAATTTAATAAAAAATTATTTAAGAGGCTAATATGGGAAAAAAGCAGATCCATGAATGATGAAATTGTCATGCTCAGCAAAAACATCAAGAATTGAATTCGAGTATAATATCTATTATTTTTATGAAATAAATAAATTAACTTTGAATATAGGAACAAGTGATAAACTGCAATTTGCAAAAAATGCATAAATCATGAAAGCTATCAAACCCTACAAAAGTAAATAATTAGCCTCTTGATAGATAATTTTCTGCAAGATTTCAAAACTGACCAATACAGGTGAACAGAAAAATAGCTATCTGCTCAAAAGACTTTCCAGCTAGTGAATTAGACATGAGTGCAAACATCTCACCCCACTCAGTAGAGAAAATTAGCTACACATCAGTATCAAAATCTTCATGACTTATTCTGTCCTCTCTTGCGTCTGGATGGAACAACAGACCATCCATCTGCAATATCTTTTTCACTGAGGTTCTTTGCTGTGGAGCTCTCCAGTTTGTCTGTTGTTGCATCCTGTGGACCTGTATCTATATCCATCTTCATTGCAGGCTGACATTCCTCATTTGACTTTTCATCTTCAGAGTCATCTCCTGACTGATATAGCCAAAACAATTTTAAAATGTCAGTATAGCTCATAATTCTTACCAGTTGTCGAAGGACTAATAAAAGATGGCCCAGTTATATTAGATTAGCATATCATTGAAGACATTCCTTGTATAAAATGTTTCAGGGCAAAATCAACAACTACATACTGGGAAAGCCATCATTTAAAACCTAACTATGTCATTTACATAAAGGTTATTTAATTTGTAACAGTCCTCATGAAAACTGCCCCTGCAGTTTTGACCTTTTGTAAGAAACTATAAGCGTAAAATGTTTTTTCAAAGTTATTGACATTTATTCTTAATTCTTCATTTTGGAAAATGTTCCTTAAAGTTGTTCTCCACAAATGACACAAACATCGTTGCAAAATAGACAATTAAAATGCTAACTGGATACAAAGTCTCACGGTAGAACCATGAACAAGATAATCACGCTGTATTTTATGTCTGCTTGAGGGTAGAAATCAAAGCTCCAGAGGCTTTAGCAGTGTGGTGCAGCAGAAATCCATGAAAGAAACATTCCACAATTCTAATTCTCAACTTTCATGTTAAGTTTATTCTCAAATCACTGATTTCCATTTTAATGTGAATCAAATTCAACATTGTTTTCTTTAATGCAAATAAAGCAAGTATTTGTCCTTCCATCAATACAGAATAAGTTTGGAGAGTGATTTATTATTGCTATTAGCTGCAAAAGGGTCCTGCCAGCAGGAACATTTGCTTACTAACAATGAGAAAAAGATATCAGTCACAACTGCAATGGACATAAGTATGCAATGTAAACATGTATTACTTATATAATGACCCAATTCATTAGATCAAACCCAAACACTTTCTATATGTTATCTCCGTCTCTTACTCTTGGGTCTATAGTTACTAGCAATGGGAAGTTCTAGTAGTTCAACTTCCAATGAGTGAACCTGTTGTCAACTATTGTGTGTATACACTAAAAAACAGTCTGGAGAATCGAATTAATTAAATACGAAAATATTTAATTAACGACCTTTATTCTTCTACTATATAAATGAATTAAATAATTTGTTTATATAGTTCATTTTCTTAATTCATTCCACCAAAATCAATTTCTTTTGTTTCCTAATTATAAAAATGAATTTAGTTAATGTGTTTATTTAATTATTCCCTCCCCATTAAATTTGAATTTTAAATTCAAATTTAAAGCACGTGTCCTAACTCCTAACCACTCCCTAACCTAACCTTCCTCTAACCAACCCCTAGCCTAACCACAGGTTAACTAATCCTATCCTCTCCAACCTCTTATCCTAACCATTTTTGGAGTGTCCACCCTCTCTTGGAGACACATGGCACTTATGCCACATGTCTCTCATCTCCATGCCACTTGCCCCTTTGTTGGCATATGGTTGGAGATTCTTTGCCACTTGTCTCCTTAGGAATGACAAGTGTCCATCTCCTCAACCTCCTTCCAAATTCTTCAATTTCGACCGTCGATTTATCCAGACTGAATCTGCACTGTTGATTCTGGCCACCTCACCTCTGGTCATGAAAATCCTATAAATACCCCCTCTTTTGGCTATGAGAAGAACCTTAGCATCATTATCAACATTTTGTCAACATTATATCAGCATTTTCAACAATCATAGCATTAGAGTAGCATTAGCATCATTTAATGGCTTTCATGATAGCTTAATCATCATAATGTAGATTTGTATGGAAATAGATTAGCTTTTGCATCTTAGCTTGCATATCAATTCTCGTTTCTTAGGTTGTCACTTTGTCAAAGATCATGCATTTGAGAGCCACCAAATGAACCGGCAAAGTCCTCAAGACTAGGGAGCAATGAGACAGCATTGGGGAGTGTTTTAATTGTTTCTTTTCATTTTCCTCAATTTAATGTTTCATTGAGTATGTGTGATTTAAATGCTTTTAATAGATTAATCACAATAATTTTGCACACAAATTTTGGCGCCCACCGTGGGGCCTAGCCCCAAAGTTTTTAACAAAACTTGCTTGCAGGAATTTTTCTTGACAGGTTCTCACGAATTTGCAAAATAGTGTTTTTGACACACAAATTAGCTTTCCTGGAATGTAGATTGGCGTTATGTCACCGTTTCAGCATTTTCGTCAACTAAACGGGCGTTTCTCATAGGATTTGTCTCTTAACTCTGACTTTTCCCTGTTTTAGCTCTTCTAGTAGCTAAGTTAGCTCTTCTGGTTTCTGTTTTAGTGTTCTTGGTTTCTGTTATAGCGCTCTTGGTTTTTGTTTTAGCGTTTTCAGTCATTAAAATAGCATTTTCAGTCATTAAAATAGCGTTTATGGGTCCTGAAATAGCATTTTTGGGTCCTAAAATAGTGTTTATGGGCAGTTAAGTAGCATTCTTGGGCATTAAAGTGGCGTTTCTGGTTAACAGGGTAGTGTTTCTGGTTGACAAAACAGCTCTCTGGGTTTCCAGAACAGCGTTTTAGGTAGTTAATTTAGCAGTTTGATGTTTTGTTCTGCACTTTTATGTTATGTTTTTAGACTGTTATTCTGCAGAATCTGACTTGTTGTTTTCTATTTTCCGCCGCCAAAGACCGGAGTTAAAAAAAACCTTCGCCGCCAAAGACAAAATTCCAAACTACTAACATTTTGGTGCAGCTATGGGATATTGTATTACTTGTTTTCATTAATATAGGCACCTAGACTAATTAGGAAGGAAAATAAACACAATGTCTTGTGTGTCTTTGATGATAGGTGAGTATGCTCTCACCTTCATGAGGTGATCAAAAAGCCAGACTAATCACTTTCTTTTCAGAAGTGCAATAATCCTTAGTGGGCCCGCCCTCTCGAGTAGCCCATAAAGGTCGGGTGAGAGGGGAACGACCCAAGTGGGAACGGCTAAAGCCAAGTTCATCTAACCCACTATAAAATAAATGTGATTTTGATGAAAATCGAAATAAACGGTAGTGTTGAGAATAGCTCTCTTCCATACCTTCGGGTATATAAAACCTTGGTTCTCAAGGCTGGGAGAACTCTTAATTGAGTTTATACCCCGACGCGCCGAACGGATGCCCTTACTAGTTCCTTGTTAATTAGAAGCCACCCTTTTTAGCCTTGGTGCAGTAATTTCAATGCAAGGGGATAGAAAGTTTTCCCCCCGAGACACTCACCATTTGGCTCCTTGGAGGAGAGGCAAAAATCCTCGCCTTTGCATAGGCTACTTGTAGCCTTCTGAGGAGAGAGTGATTGGGTCATCCATCCAATCCTGGAGGCCCCTATCTGCCACCTCTCGACAACAGCAAAAGTGGACATCCCCATTTAGGGCGTTTACACTTGCATCACAGAGATTCCTGGTTGTGGGCTAAGTTATCGCATTGTCACCGATTCCTTAGGATAAATCTGCTTGAAGTGTCTTCTTTGTGCAAAATCCATGGAAATTTGGGCTTTTTGTGAGCCATTGGAACATACACTTGATGTTTAGATCCTAGGGGCAAACAAGACAACTGTTTGAAATTCTATCTTTTGTGTTTTCAGACAATAAATCAGACACATATCATCCATTGATTAAACAAGAAAAATTCAAACTCAAACATCAAACTGTCAAAATAACATAGTTCACAACAAATTAGCTCTCTTAGTTCAAACATTAGCTCTCTTAGTTCAAAGAGTAGCGCTCTCGGTTCACAGAGTAGAGTTCTTGGTTCACAGAGTAGAGTTCTCGGTCTAAACAATAGCTTTTCTGGTTCAAAAATTAGACTTCTCGATCTAAACAATAGCGTTTCTAGTTCAAACATTAGAGTTCTCGGTTTAAACAATAGAGTTCTCAATCCGAAGGGTAGAGCTTTTGGTCCAAACATTAGAGTTCTTGGTCCAAACAGTGGAGTTTTGGTTCAAATTTTACTCCTTTGGTCCAAACATTAGCTCTTTCGGTCTGAACTTTAGCTCTCTTGGGGTGAATATCAGCTTTCTCATGTGTCAACATTAACTCTTCATACTGATTAGCACTAAACATTATTTGTTTGAGTATACACATTAAATCTCTTAGTCAAAACAACCAGTTTCTAAGTCTGAATGTCACTGTTTCAATCTTTAGAGTTCCTAATTTGCAGAATAGCTCTTTTAGTCTATGCAACAACGTTCTTGGTCAAAATATTAGCGTTCTCACTCTAGGAAACAGCACCATCTGTCTAAGAAACAACATTTACAGTCTAGGAAGTAGCACTATCGATCTGAGAAACAGCTCTCCTGGTCTGAGAAATAGTTCGCCTAGTCTGTGAAATAGCTCTTCTTGTTTGAGAAACAGGGTTTATGGTCAGAACAATAGCTCTCTTAGTTTAGGAGGTAGTTTTGTCAGTCTTAGAAACATTTTCAGGAGCCAGCTCTTTCAAGGTAAACATTAGCGCTTCTAGTATAAACAGTAGCTCTTTTGGTCTGAGAAGTAGCGTTTCTGGTAAAAACATTAGCTCTTTCAGTCTAAGAAACAGCTCTCCTGGTTTGAGAAGTAGCGTTTCTGGTAAAAACAGTAGCTCTTTTGGTCTGAGAAATGGCTCTCCTGGTTTGAGAAGTAGCGTTCTTGGTTAAAACAATAGCTCTATTGGTTTGAAAAACAGCTCTCTTGGTCAGCAGAATAGCTGTATTGGTTTGAAAAATAGCTCTTTCGATCAACAGAGTAGCTCTTCCGGTTTGAGAAATAGCTCTTTAGGTCTGAGAAGCAGCTCTTTCGGTTGATAACATAGCATCATATTTTAGAACATCTATCGGGCAAACACTCCAAGAATTGCCTTTGGTTGAGTCAAATTTAAGACTAAACACACTAGGTCTCACAAGTATTCATCTCAAACAAGTTTAAGATCCAAATCTCTCAAGTGCATAATCGAATATCTTTGATAATCTGATCTTTCAGACATAGTTTCTTATCAGGATCTATCATCCTTCATCACAAAACTACAACGCTAGATCAGATTGACCTAGTTCCCTAAATAGGATACATCTTTCCTATTTGACTTGGTCATATCATAACAAAACTTTGCACTCAAAACCAAGATCAAAAACTTGTAAATTTTCAGATGCTTGATGGCCATTCCATATCGATTGAAAAAGAAGAAACTTAGTCGCAAGGCAATCTTGAAAAGGAGAAAATTTCTCTACATAAATTGCAAAATCTTGTTGAAACATCGCATATTTCTACATCGGTATCGAAATTATTTGTGTGGTAGAGGGAATGAATTTGATGAAGAACCTTTGACAACACGTGCTATGCAACAAAGATCTGCGTTATCACAAAGTCTAAATCAAGGTGGTCGAATTAATTTGTCTTATTTACCTCGAGAATTGATCACTTATTGAACAACATTTTTGGAAGAGTAAAACTTTTTGAAACAATAAGATCACTTGTATGCCAATTTTGACCAAAAATCAGAGGAGACTTAAACAACAGAAACAAGTGCAAACATTTACAATGGACGAAGAGAATCCTTTCTATCATCAATTTGGATCCACTACTACTCACAACAATGATGACGATTATAAAATAACCGAAGAAACAATCAGAGGAGCACAACAAGATCCAAACTTCAGTAGATTCTTGGAAAGAATTATTGAAGCAGATAAAGAAAGATATTTTCTCATGTTAGCGCGTCGAGGGGCCAAGCTACCAAGTAATTTTGATATCACCAATATAAAACGAATTGGGGAGACAAGTGATACTTGCAATGAACGAACTGAGAGTGACACTCGCAATGAACGAACTGAGAGTGATACTTGCAATGAACGAACTCAAAGTGATACTCGCAATGAACAAACTCAAAGTGAGACTCATAACGAACGAATTCAAAATAACTATCGCAATGAAAGAATTCAAAATAACCAAGATGGTGAAGGAAGGAATAATGTTGATAATCCCCTTTTAGCTCTTACTCAACAAATTCAAGCACTCCAAACACAAGTGCAAGACTTGCAAGGGGGAACCCGAGAAGATATCCGCTACAAGAGATATGTCCTTATCCATTTGACAGAAATCTAAATATGATACCATTTCCTCCTAATTGTGAAAACCCTAAGTATGACAAATACAATGGTAAGACTGGCCCTCGAGATCACGTTAGGGAATTTTGCACAATGAGTATGGAGTTAGCACACAAGGACACCTATTTGATAAGACTATTCCCCAAGAGTTTAAGTGGCCAAGCAATGGAGTGATTTTCCAAGTTACCGCCTGGTATAAGAACATTTTCAGAATTGGTAGAAAAATTTGTTTCCCAATATTCATATAACATTCAACATGAGATTACTATGCTTGACCTATGTAATACAAAGTAAAATAATGGGGAACCTTTTATGACATTCTTACAAAGGTGGAGAAGTTTTTTTACACGATATTCTCGTCCTATTCTTGATAGTGAAAAGATGGAAATTTTTATCGATAACTTGAACGACGAAATGAGTTATGCACTTAAAATGCAATGTCCTCCAAGCTTTAATAAAATGGTTGAGAATGGAATCAAAATCGAAGAAGCCTTGGTCAAGAAAGGAGTATTAAAGCTTCATAGAGAAGGGAATAATTCTTCCAACAATACTCATAATAACGCTGATTAAATCAAATTCTGGAATAGAAATAGAAACATTGTGAATGATGGGATAGTGGATGCTAATAACGTGAAACCCAAGCAGCCCATACTCAACCTGTCAAGTCATACCTCGACAACCAATCAAGATAATAATAAACCAAGGTTACCCTTCACCAACTTTCGCAAGAAATTTACACCTATTGGTGAACCACTTGAATCAGCATTAAAAACACTTCTTGCAAACAAATTAATTACATTACCAGAAGTGAGGGATTTTGAACCAAAGGTGAAACCTGCTTGGTGGAATGGCAATCATTTTTGCAAATATCATCGGCGTAAAGGACATCATACTAACGATTGTCAACGATTAAAGCATGTCATTCAAGATTTGATAGATAACGAGGTAATAATGGTAGATGGGCACACAACAAATGAATCACATACAGCATTTAAAACTCCACTACCGAACTATGAGAAGGGTGAGACATCGGCAACTAGAGATAGCAAGGGCAAGGAAAAAGTGAATTATGCTCACACTTATGATAATGTGGTCAATGTCATTGTAGTCAAAGAAAGATCCCAACCAAAACCTGCACACGCTATTACGCGCAGTAAAGCTAAGGTCACTTTACCGGGACCCACAACCAACACACCCTCTACTTCTAGGCAATACAACATAGTGGATCAATTACAGAAGACCCCTCCACAAATCTCAATATTGGAACTTCTAAAAATATCACCCACGCATAAAGAGATCCTAGAAAAGGCTCTATTAGATACCACGGTTCCCAAAGACTTGGGTATTGATCAATTTCAAACCATGGTGGGACATCTTATAGCACCTCATTGCTTATCCTTTACAGAAGATGATGACATGTCCTTGCAACATCCGCATAATGCTCCTTTGCATATCGAAGTATTAATTCACAAAACCCGTGTAAAACGTGTCCTAATAGATGGAGATGGCCTGAATATTTGTTCATTAAGTCTTGTCCGTGCATTAGGCTATTCTGAAGATGCAGTTGATCCTCGCAAAAAGATAACAATCAAAGCCTATGATGAAGAAGAGCGTTCCTCCAAAGGGGTTGTAGTGTTGCCAATCAGAGTTGGGCATGCGCAAAACGATACATTGTGTCAAGGTTGAAAAACTCGGACTCGGCAATGACTCGGCAAGCCCAAAATTTTTAAAAAACTCGGGACTCGCCAAAACTCGGGGAAAAACTCGGCAATACTCGGCAACTTTATCGAACATTTTGAAAATACAATTTTTTTTAAATATTATTCAAAAACACACATTTACACCAAATTTGTATAACATATATTGATTTCCATGGTATATAAATCAAAGTTTGAGTTAAATACATAGCATAAACCAAAAAACAAGTGCAACATGTGAATTAGAGTATTGTATATGACAATATACATATTAAAACATATATAGGACATTTATATATTTTATTAATAGGACATTTATATATTTTATTTATATACTCTAATTCACATGTATTAGGATATTTATTAATACGTTTTAACTTTTAATATGTATATAATACCCACAGTAACATATATAGGACATTTATTAGGAGTACGACATTTATTAATACGTTCTAATATAGGACATTTTATATATTTTATTTGTATACGTATTATAATACCCACAGTAACATATATAGGACATTTATTAATAGGGTATTATATGCATATGTTACTGTGGGTATTATATACGTATTATATATGACAAAAACAATGTCATATATAATCCTTAAAACGTATTACAAAAAAATGTCATATATAATCCTTCAAACCGAAACGTATTACCCAGTGGGCCAGTATATTAATACGTATATGAAATCGATATATAACCTGCAATCATGCCTGCAATATAGCCCTCGTCCCTTGGATTTTCATCTGCAATCTTGCCCTAGTCGCACGTTTTTTTCATGCGTCATGCCTGCAATCGCGTCGTGTTTTTTTCCTCTCGTCACGGCTTGAAATGAAATAAAATTGACCCCTTTTAGGTTTTTTTCGACTTTAACACTTTCGTATTTATTTTCACACCGTTTTTTTGCCCGCGTTTTGGCGATTATCAGCGATTTTTGCAAGATAAACTCGCCGCGATTTTTAATAAAACCCGTCTGCGAGTATATCCATGAGTGACTCGCGGCCAACTAGGGCTCGCGAGTACTCGCGGGTTTTCCATATACTCGCAGAGTTTTTCATCACTGCATTGTGTCAAGTGTTGGACATTAATTTGTCTTATAAGATACTTCTAGGCAGACCCTGGATCCATGATATGCAAGCTATCCCTTCAACTTACACCAGTGCCTCAAATTTCCGTATGATGAACAAGAGATCACCATTCCAGCAAATTCAAACCCATTTCAATATTGCAGTAACCTGAAGCCAGTTCAAGAGATCATTGTTCCACATAATAGAGAAGCATCCTCTGCTACTACACCACCTAAGGAAAAAGCGTTTGCTTCAATCTTATCAAGCTTTGAGAAAAAGATGCAATTGAAAGACAAAGGCCCAGGGGAATATTCACTACCAGACCTACCAATCTCTCTGTCTCAGAATCAAGTAAAATCCTAGATGGATCATTTGTCAAAGATGGTACCTTAGCTGAAGAGACCGATCACAACGATATTTTGCAATGGTTATACAAAGATGAGCCAGAATCCCAACCAGAAGTCAATAATGTCAGTATCCCAGTAGAGCAATATGGAAAAGGATATGATATCATGAGAAAGATGGGATACGGTGGCAGTGGTCCTGTAGGCAAAAGAAAAGAAGGTATTTCAAAACGAATACAACCTCCTTCACAACTTCCTAAGGATAAATCAGGATTAGGTTATAGGCAGAATACTATAGATCCACAACAAGAAGCATCATCTCACAGTCAACAAGAAGAAGAATATGAACAACAACAACAAGAACGGGCCATTCAAAGAGAAGAAGTTGCACATAAACAGCAAGAGGAAGCTATCCACAAACAACAAGAAAAAATGGCTTGCAGGCAGCAGGAAGAAGCTAAGGAACTTGCTAAAAAGCAAGAAGAAGCTACTAATAATCTTTATGAGCAAATTTTCAGATTACAAGCTTCTAGTGAAACAGGTTCCAATGAGTGCGAATGGCACTCTTACCAATTTGAACATTCCTCTGAAGAGTCATGTTATACAAAAGATGTAGACGTCGATATAGTCCACTCGTATGTAGCGCAAACATCGGAGTATAGAACACTCAAATGGGAACTACAATATATCGATGATGACTCCAGTGACGACGATCAGGAACTACTTGTTGAAGGTCATTCTGAGGAAAATAACATCTTAGACTTAGAAATAGTCATTGAAGACTTAGACATCTCTATCATGACCCTTAATGCTCTTGACACGCAACAATGCGACAACCCCTTGCCATTAGTGTATCCTGAGCTTATTGATTGGGACAATGAAGGACCCACTGAGATAGAAACCTTCCCTGATGATCATGCCATTGCCTTATACCTTAAAGCAATTGAACCTACAACAACTTCCACCAATGAATTCGGTCAAGCATCTTCTACTCAAGGGGGTGCCAAATCTCTCAGTCGCAAAAGTGAAAAGAAAAAAACAAATATCAGGTCTAATGCTGAAAACCAGTTAATGGCAACATTAGATCAAGAAAAAGTAAAAAGAAAGGACGTATCCGATGGTGAAAACCTCCTTGAGGCACTAGAGGATGGGAGATTTGACACCTTGCCTGAGTATTTCCAGGAAAGATCTTCAATACTAATTAAACCAACTGAAGCAGTCAACATTGGAACACCAGATGAGCCAAAGATTCTTCATCCAACAGCATCATTATTAGAACAAGAGAAACATGACTATATGGCATTCTTCAAAGAAAGACAAGTCAATTTCGCATGGTCATACGCAGATCTGCCAAGATTAGATCCGGTTTTCATCATGTATCACTTGAATGTTTCTCCCAGAGTAAAACCAGTAAAGAAAAAGCTAAGAAAGATGCATCCTCATATAGCCATATTGGTCAAAGCAAAATTGAAGAAATTGCTAGACGTAGGATTTATCAGACCAGTAGCATATCCAGAATGGGTATCCAATATAGTCTCTGTTTCTAAGCCAGACAAAAGTATCAGGGTATGCACAGATTTCAGAGATCTCAATAAGACGTGTCCTAAAGATGATTTTCCTTTACCGAATATAGATATCATTGTGGATTTGATAGCTGGACACGAAATGTTCTCTCTTATGGATGGTTTCTCAAGCTACAATCAAATCAAAATAGCACCAGAAGATCAAGAGAAGACGGCCTTCACATGTCCATGGGGTACTTTTTGTTGGAATGTAATGCCTTTCGGACTCAAGAACGCACAAGCTATCTACCAAAGAGCAATGATGACAATTTTTCATGACATGATGCATACCTTCATGGAAGATTATGTTGATGACCTATTGGCTAAGTCACATACTAGAGAAGCACATCTAGAAATCCTAGCAAAGATCTTTGACCGCTTGGAGAAATATAAACTAAGGCTAAATCCAAAGAAATGTGCATTTGGTGTCACATCAGGCAAACTTCTGGGATACATTGTTTCGGCACGAGGCATTGAAGTAGATCCAGACAAAGTTAAAACAATCATGGAAATGGAATCACCCAAAAACATCACTCAATTAAGATCACTTCAAGGGAGACTTCAGTCCATTAGAAGGTTCATATCCCAACTAGCTGATAAATGTCCTCCATTCACGCATTTGTTGCGTAAAAATGTTCCATTCAAATAGGATGACACCTGTGAAGAATCTTTTCATGCAATAAAGGATATCTAATGAACCCACCTGTCCTAATGTCACCGATTGAAGGCAAGTCGTTACTGCTTTATATATCAGCCACTAATGTATCATTAAGAGCTCTGTTAGCACAATTGGATCATGAAGGGAAAGAACGAGTTAGTTGCTACATCAGCAGGACCTTAGTCGGATATGAGCTCAACTACTCATCTATTAAGAAGGCATGCTTAGCAGTAGAGTTCGCATCCCAAAAACTGACACACTATATGCTAACCCATTCAGTGAAGCTGATAGCTAAAATTGATCCATTGAAATATCTTCTTAGTAAGGCAGCCTTAACGGGTAGATTGGCAAAATGGGTAATGATCTTGAGCGAGTTTGACATTGAATACAATGACAGAAAAGCTATAAAAGAACAAGTGATTGCTGATCAATTAGCAGAGGCACCACTCCAGGATGATCATCCAATAGATGTTGAATTTCCAGATGCTGATGTTCTCATAGTCACTAAGCATATATGGCAGTTGTATTTTGATGGTTCTTACACACAGCATGGATCAGGGGCAAGCTTGCTATTTATCACACCTCAAGGTCACACCATCCCAAAAGCATACAAACTGACTTTCCCTTGCACCAATAATATGGCAGAATACGAGGCATTAGTAAGAGGAATTAAGATGGCTTTAGAATGGAATATCACACATTTGCAAGTTTTTGGAGATTCTCAGCTAATCATCAATCAAGTCAATGATGATTATCAAACCAAAGATGAAAAGCTAATGCCTTACAAGAAGATGGTGGATGATTTTAGAAAGTACTTTGTGGACATTTCTTTTGAGCAGATCTCAAGGAATGACAACAAAGCAGTTGATGCCATGGCTACAATTGCCTCTGCTTCAAACACAAGAAAATCAAGATCATTACGAATTCCTAGTGGAAGAATTGTTTCACCCTGCCTATGACTGTCTTGATTCCCAAATCATGTCACCTAGTAGGACCCGATTCCTCCCATTATGGCCAAATTTATACCTACTTGAAAGACGATACCCTTCCTCTTGACCTATCAAAGAACCAAATACAAAACTTCATTCGACAATTTGCTCGCTACACCATTGTCGCGGATACTCTATATAGACAAGGTTTGGATGGTACTCTCCTTAGGTGTCTTGAGCAGGAAGAATATGAGAAGGCTTTAATTGAAGTTCATAACGGTATTTTTGGTACTCATTCGAGTGGTCTTACTCTTTCAAAGAAACTCATGTGATTGGGTTACTATTGGCCTACTATGGAGAGAGACTCTTTTCAATTCGCCAAAAAGTGCAAACAATGTCAGGTCCACGGTGATCTCATACATGCACTAGCACAGGAGCTTCATACCTTGGCAACATCATGGCCATTTTGTCAATGGGGCCTAGATCTAGTAGGGAAAATTCATCCACCTTCCTCAAACGGTCACAAGTTCATACTCACAGCTACCGAGTATTTCACGAAGTGATTTGAAGCAATGCCCCTCACTAATAGCACAGGAAAGCAGATCGCCGCATTCATCTTGAACTATATCATATGTCGCTATGGTATTCCTATGACTATTATCACTGATAATGGCTCGCCATTCAAAAATCAAGATGTAAGAGAGCTCTATGAAAAGTTCCAGATCCAGCACAGGTTTTCCACACCGTATTACCCTCAAGGAAATGGTCAGGCAAAAGCATCAAACAAAACAATCTTGAAAATCTTGAAGAAGACAGTTAATGATGTTGGCAAAGACTAACATGTTCAGCTGAATCCTGCTCTATGGGCATATCGCACTAGTATTCGCACCCCGACAGGTGCCACACCATATTCTCTCGTCTATGGATCTAAAGCAATATTACTAGTGGAGGTTGAAATACCATCTCTTCGTGTGTCACTAAAAGGTCTCATTCCAGATGAGGAACAAAGGGTGTCTAGGTTACAAAAGCTTGAATTGCTGGAAAAGCGAAGGCAAAATGTTGTTGATCATTTGAGAGTATACCAACAAAGGATGTCACACAGCTATAATCATAAGGTTAGGCCTAGAATGTTTCAAGTTGGTGATCTTGTGCTTGAGGAGAATCCACAAAATCAACAAGATCGTGAAAAGAAAGGAAAGTTCGAGCCAAATTGGTTGGGTCCTTTTGTTGTCACAGTTGCATATGGATCTGGTGCTTATCAGTTATCAACACCAAAAGGAGATCAGCTTGAGGAACCCATCAATAGCATCCATCTGAAAAAAAATTATACCTAAAAGCAGAAAAAATCAAAAAAAAAAAAAAAAATCAAAAGAAGTGCAATAAAAACAAATGGTGAAAACCTGGAAACAGGCGCCATTTGTCAGCTAGCTTCTCCATCTATTCGGTCACTTGTCTTGCATCTATCTAGCACCATTGTACATATCCGCAATAAAGCCTTTTGTATTTAATCAGGCCTCATTTGTAAATCCCACCATGGTTTCGAACATTGTGTATACCAGTGTGTTTCTAGACTGGGGGGCAAAATCTTGAACTCAATCGGTGATAATCTACTTTGATCTTAAACGCATCAAGCAAGCAGCGGTTAGGCAACATTAGTCATAAGCAAAGATCAAGAAATTCAACATTTGAACATAAGTATCAAAATCCAACTTAACATCAAAACAAACAACAAATCAATGGAAGATATACTCTAAATCATATCTGAAACACTTTAGTCTGAATGTTCAACTGTTGTATTTTGATTGTTGTTATCATGCCTCCTAAGTGACTTAAGGATGTCTTGTAATAGAGAAATAAGGACGGAGCATGATCTTTTCTTTGTCTGTTGCTTGTTAGTTAATCATTATTACTGTGCAAATTTGTCACGGGACATGGTCAATCAAATATCATTGATGACATTTCGGGTTTGCATAGGAGGATGATTAACTTTTGTCTGTTTGCATGCAAGCAACACTCAAGTCATCTTGGTCCATTATACCTTGATGCTTGTGTTAACTTGCAATATCAAAATCTAGGTAATCGGTGCTCAGGTCATCATGGTTCAATTATACCATCTATGTTTGCACTCGCTTACCACATTTTAAAGGCTCAATGATGATAAAAAGCATGATCAAAGTGACTGGTCTGATGATAACATGGCATTACTTGCATATTTGCATATTTAGATTAGACAGTACGCTACATTCAAGGTGCATACGGGGTCAAATCTCATTTTCCAAAGATTGAGGTCAAGTGGGGTTATCTCTCTTATTAAGTGATTGAGTACATTGGACATCAACAAAAACAAATAGTTCATACATCATGCATTTTAGGTCAAACATGTCTTTTGCATTGCATTTCATCAGCATACATTTAGTTAATTCATACATTCCATATTGCACATCATTGTGATAAGAGTCATTGCATTTCACATCCATTATGTGAAAAATTCATAAAAACAACAAAAAGAAAGCATATCATATAGTTAGCATCTCATACCATCACATATGCATCACATAGTACATAAAATCATTCATAAAACATCATTGCATAAATCATTATTACACCATAGAATCATGGCATCATTTCATATTCATCACATATAGAACCATTGCATCATAGAATTATGGCATCATTCATTTTAAAGAGAATAAACATTTCAAATAGGATTTATCATGCATTGCATCCAATCATCAATAAATCACATAATCATATAGGCATACATCATGTAAATATCACATCCTCATAGTAAATACGCATTCATTGCATAATCATATACATCGCTCAACATCAGTAGATTCATCATATACATTGCATATCATAAAATGCATACATCCATAATATCATATCATCCATCATATAGAAAGTAAATGCATAGCCATGTAAATAAGTTGCATCTCATATATATCATCAAAAAGAATCGATATCCAATGTACCATGATATCACAAAAATATCTGAGATACATCTCAAAAATACATCGCAAGAATTTTCAATGTCTCATCACAAAGTGTATATATCATAATCAAAATGTGTGATATCTCAATATATCAAGAGGGACGATGCACTAAACTCTCATTATACCACCTCTCTGCTAAAGTTGTTAACAAACCCTTGTTAATTGTATATTGGGGCATATCGATCAATGAGGACAGTCCACATCTATCAATCAAATCGAGCTCTGCATGTGTCAAGTGCGAGATTTGTTAGACACAATGCACCACTGAGAGGGGGGTGAATCAGTGGTTCTCAAACTTTTCCCATTAACTATCCTATGTGAGCATACTGATTAACACATCTAGCTGAATGCAGACTTACCAGTTAGAGAGGAGACTAAACACAAATGCATTCACACAAAGGGACATCACATAACACCAGGATGTACGAGGAAATCCCAAGATGGGAAAAACCTCGGTGAGCAATGTTGTTGGAGTCTACTGCTCCAATCCAGCCTCACAATAAATCTTTGTTACAATGTTTAGGGCTACAACCCCTGATTTAGGGCACCAACCCAAGGAGCACCAACGCCTAACAGATTTATGGGCTACAACCCCTGCACCGAGCTACAACTCAATGATCATAATAAACATTCAAATACAAAAGTAATATCCTGGTTACAAAAAAATTTTGCAACCTCTTCACACAACTTCCTTCTGTCGGTGAGACACCTTCTCTGCTACACCGGTTCACTCTTTTGCTACTCTCATCTATTGTTGTATTGCCGGTAAACTCTACCGGTACACCTCTACTCTTCTTCTACTCTGCTGAATCTCCTCCTCACCGCTCTGCTCTTTACCAGTACTATACTCTGTCGGTTCTATGTCTGCCTTCTCTGCAGCTTCCTTCACTTCTGCTCTGTCCATATGAACACTACCGATTTTGCACTACTACTGGTTGAACACTTCAACCCGATTCTCCCTCACCCTCAGTCTCTTCTCAAATACTCGTTGAGTACTTGATTGATTTTCTCTCTCATGCAGAAGTAACACTCAATCACTTCGCAGTAGCACTATCTTCTTCTATTGAGCAACACTATCAATATCTTTGCCTTGCATATATATAGCCTGGTTTTCCCGCCAAAAGCCAATTCAAATCTCAAGAGGTTAGGGTTTCCTCATCAACCTCGAGGCAAACCAAATCCAATCAGATCTTGTCCGATCTAATCTCCCAGACAGCCAACTGTACATCTTCGCCATTAACGCGCCTTCCAATACACGTCTTCTAATCTTAGCAACCATGACCTCATCTCTCGACCTGCCTCTATCAAGATGCCATTAATGTTTCTGTTGTTTCCTTCTAGAGGTCTTCTCACAATCTGATCTTCTTGCTTAGATCCAAGCGCCAACAACTCCCTGATTTGTCTCTGTCGCTCATTCTTCCTCGAGCTGCACTCTTCTGATCTGATCCACAAATCACGGGATCCATATTAAATGCACAACAGTAGAGACACCTATCTCTACACGACACTCCACCCACCTTTGCATGCTTGCCACTTAATCTCCACGTGGCATCCATGTCGTCATCCACCTCTGCTAAGTTTTATGTGTCGGTATGGATTGAATCACCGACCAACTCCATTACCGGGTTCATCTACCGATATACTAACCCTGTCAGTTAAACCCTCAAACCGGTCTGTCATCAACCTTGCACTCTGCTTCTCTTCCGGTGGACTACTCAATCGGTCAGCACTCTTGCTAATTTGTCTTATGCACATCTTCATCAGACGGGGAGTCTTTTGCATCTGCACCTTGTCCATATTACCAATGGACTTACATACCGGTAAACACTCTTGATGACACCATGTCATCAACCTTCCACAGACTCCATCTTCAATTAGGCCATTCTCCTCTATCTGCATCTGCTTAGCCTTGCACTCTTCCTGATCAGCTCGGACCATATCTTAACCGGTTTGTCAAAGTGACAAACTCATCACTCTTCATATGTACCGGCATCTCAACATGCCTTCTCAGTCAGTCCAGTGCATATCCCTGATTTCATGCACTCGAGGCATTCCTTTGATTCACCGGTAGATCCGGTGTGAGCCTTCAAACACCTACCTCTGCCTCATCTACCTTATCTCATGGAACTCTAATGCACACCATGCATAATAGGAGATAAGTTCCACTTACCGGTGGGAGTGAGTCCTTGTCATCTACATCCTGCAGTGCATTCATGTGGCTTCCCTGTTTGTGCAACAAACCATCAAACATACACATGTGATCTGGTGTGAGCACATTCACTGTCAGTCATTTGCTTCTCATGATGACTACATCTTTATCCAGTGGGAGTCCAGTTGTTCTGCAACCACACAGCATACCGGTGACCTATTCATCCTTCTCCTCCGGTGTTGATGTGATTTAGGTAACATTCTATCTCTTCATCACAAACAACAGCTCAAACACCTTGCCCATCTTACTTGTACACCGGTTATGAGCTTTGCCAGCTGACAACCACTCACTTGGTTGATCTGACTTCTCCATGTCAACACATCACTTACCAATTGACATCCTTTCCTTATTGGTGATACACTGTACTGGTAACCTATCCATCTCATCCACACAAGTCAAGCACTAACTTGTGTACCGGTAACACCAGTGGTCATCCATCTGAATGACATTCTCTTCTTTACCTTACCAGTGTTCTGCAACACAAGGTGATATCAAAGATATCCCAACCTGTATTCCTCCATGACAGTGTTGCACATGCATCTCTCATACCGGTAGTCATCCCATACCAGTTGACATCAATGATAGCAATACCAACAATCTATCATATCGGTTGCATTCTTCTATACCGGTTGACATCAATGACAACACAATGCCAATAAGATCAACTGTCAGGCTTTTGGGAATCTCTCCCAAGACGGAAGAACACCAAGGTTCTCCTGCAATCACATCAAATCAATGTATTGGTTTTTTATTATCTGTAGCGTCCTAAAATTGCGACACTTGCAATTTCGACCGCATTTGGGTCTTCACGATGGCGACGCAACACGCAACCTGAATGGAGACCTCGAAACCTGATTATGACACTGAAAACTGCATTTTCTTGCACCCTGGCCTGAACCTCCTTTGCACCCTGCTGTCCCGGGAGGTGGGACCAGAGCGCCCAGTGCCCTGGTCCTCCAGGACCATGGCGCCCAGCGCCCTGGTCCCTGGGTCCTATTTTGGGCCCGGTCTCTTTTGGACTTCGGGTCTTTATGTGTGCAAATTGGAAAATTATCTTTCCTGGTCGGCCTAAGGTCGGGAAAATCAGTCTATCAGCCCTAATTGACAAATATATAAACTACATTTTCCTCTTTCATTCGATATGATGGAAAAAGCGTGGAAACTATACTCAAGCATTCAAGCATTCAAGCATTCCTTCAAGCAATTGATCATTTCAAGTCTCCATTCAAAGCTAAGTGTTGCATTCAAGACAAGGATTCAACCATTGAAGAGGAGATCACTTACAACATACTACTACAACATACAACATACAACATCTATACCTTCGCACATAAGGATACAAACATCCTTACAACAAGTTATTAGTACTTGTTTTACATTACAGACATTTACATTTACAGCATTGCTCATTTCTTGGTTAATTCCAAAACCGGGGTTTGACCTAAAGGCAAACCCCTAATCCCTAACCCCCCAATCGTCTTCGCTTTTCTGTGTGTAGGTTGCAGGTACGCGGCTGAAATTGAAGATCTGGAATCCTTGTGCAGAGACGAACAGATCCCCCTTCGTTTCGCGGATTTTTCAGAGGACCGTGGCGCTCGGGCGCCATCGTCCCGGCAACTTTCGCTCAAATTTGCAGGACAGCGCCGTATCGACATTTTACTGCTAATTCCAGGTCCGCAGCTTCATACTGTATTCCTATCTCAGTTTATAAGCAAATCTTTCTCACTTTCTATGCATTCCTAGCTTAATTCTTCTATGCACATTCTTTACAAAAGAGGGTAGCCTTGCTGTCATAACCCTTGAAACTCATTTAGCATCCAATCTTGCATTGCGTGGGATTGGATCTTGTGGGTTTCAACCCCTCTTTTGAATGTAAAGTCTCTCCCCTAAGTGAAAACCATCAACCCTAGAGTGAATCTCCCTTCTCTCTCCTTGGAGTTGGAAGAGGGGAGAGCAACCAGGGTTCGATCGCGATTTTCCGCTTTACATTATCAATCTATATGTCAATCAATCAATCAACCTAATCAGTTCATGTGAGATTCGATCAATCTCATTGAGCTTTCATCATCGACTCTCATTTATCATGAGGTCGTTTTTATCTATCCTATCGACCTATTATCATCATGATTATTGAAACTGATCATCAATCTAATCAAACAGGAGAATCCAAATCAAAATTTCATCTTTGGCACCAAAATGCCAATGTATCTCATCAAAACACAAAAATCGCACAAGCTGGGGCAATGATCAAAATTTTTCTTTATCGGGAGATCAATTGAAAAATTTAAAAATCTCTAAAAAATCCAAAAATCATTAAAAATTCCAAAAAAAAAATTTAAAATTCCAAAAATCGCGAAAAATCTAAAAAATGCAAAGTATTCCGATTTATCTCCCGAGGGAGCATCCTCGCATCCATCATCTATCAATCAATATCTGGGGCATCTTATCAAATCAAATCAGCAGCAGCGAGTGAATTTTTCTTTGAACCAACATGTTATCACACATCGCTTCAAAGAGGGGCAAATGTATACACTAAAAATCAGTCTGGAGAATTGAATTAATTAAATACGAAAATATTTAATTAATGACCTTTATTCTTCTACTATATAAATGAATTAAATAATTTGTTTATATAGTTCATTTTCTTAATTCATTCCACCAAAATCAATTTCTTCTATTTCCTAATTAAATAAATGAATTTAGTTAATTTGTTTATTTAATTATTCCCTCTCCATTAAATTTGAATTTTAAATTCAAATTTAAGCATGTGTCCTAACTCCTAACCACTCCCTAACCTAACCTTCTTCTAACCAACCCCTAGCCTAACCACGGGTTAACTAATCCTATCCTCTCCAACCTCTTATCCTAACCATTTTTGGAGTGTCCACCCTCTCTTGGAGACACGTGGCACTTATGCCACATGTCTCTCATCTCCATGCCACTTGCCCCTTTGTTGGCATATGGTTGGAGATTCTTTGCTACTTGTCTCCTTAGGAATGACAAGTGTCCATCTCCTCAACCTCCTTCCAAATTCTTCAATCTCGACCATCGATTTATCCAAACTGAATCTGCACCGTTGATTCTTGCCACCTCACCTCTGGTCATGAAAATCCTATAAATACCCTCTCTTTTGGCTATGAGAAGAACCTTAGCATCATTATCAGCATTTTCAACAATCATAGCATTAGAGTAGCATTAGCATCATTTAATGGCTTTCATGATAGCTTAATCATCATAATGTAGATTTGTATGGAAATAGATTAGCTTTTGCATCTTAGCTTGCATATCAATTCTCGTTTCTTGGGTTATCACTTTGTCAAATATCATGCATTTGAGAGCCACCAAATGAACCAGCAAAGTCCTCAAGACTAGGGAGCAATGAGACAGCATTGGGGAGTGTTTTAATTGTTTCTTTTCATTTTCCTCAATTTAATGTTTCATTGAGTATGTGTGATTTAAATGCTTTTAATAGATTAATCACAATAATTTTGCACACATTGTGCATGAGAGATACTAAGCCTTCAAAGTCCATTCTAATTGATGTAAATAATTTGGCTTCTGAATTGTAACTAATTAAAATCTTTAAACGTTAACCACCGGCTAACATTTTGCCTTGAACTGTACCCCCAGGCCACAAGTTGATCACATGCTAACTCACAAAAAATGCTCCTGATAACATTTCCTTGCACATCACACATTTTGTCATCCTGAAATTGAGTACAAACCACAGCATATTTGGTAATACAAAATTAAAATACAATGCAGTTGTGCTCATACTTAGAGAACTCTACTAGATACTGACTTGCAATCTCTTTAGCTTCCAAATGACTACGATAGGTTTCCAAATAAAAAAACAAAAAGCAATATAACTGATGCTACATAATATCCTTGAATCGGAGCCTCTTATTAATCACTACAATAGCAAATTATACATATTTTTACTCATTTCTTTCTCCATTCTGAAATTCTTTGTCCAGTTGTTTTCTCATCTAACTTCTATGTAGCCAACCTTTCCAATCCAAACTTCTCTGTATTGCTTTTCTGAATCCCCATCTGCCTCTAGCTCTCAAACACTTTTCTATCCCAGCATTTAGTTTCATATGCCTTGGTGCAAATTACACACGTGGATTATTGTATACTACTGTCCTAAGTCACAAGGTCCATGATCACGTTTTAGTTCAGTGAAAACAAAACTCAGAACACGTTCATCAACTGTTAAATTTGGGAAATATAATGTGATTATGTTTGAATAATATAAATCTGTATTTTTTATGTTTAATATAAGAAATAAATTCAAGATTGTCAAAATACGTAAATATTATAAATAGATTTGAAATCTGGACAAAATATACCCACATTTATAAACCACGATAAACTTACCAAAGCTAAACGATAAAAAAAACATGTGGAATTATGATTTTAAAAATGGTTTTTTTGTCAAGAAGCCACAATCAAGAGTCAAGACTCTTAAAGCTTTAAAACAATCCAAGCCATTATGAGCACTTGGTTAAGTTGGCACAATATCATCATCACTAGAATCATCACAAAAAAAGTCTTATCATCTGCATTGTCTGTCTTCTAAAACATATTGGAGTTGTGGAGAATAGGCAGAAGAGTTTTTGTTGTTTTGTTCATCCCTACACAATTGTAAATTACTGCAAATATAAACAAGATCGCTCAACCTTGAAGACAACTACATCTGTTTTCAAGAATGAATGTGGTCAAAGCAGATCCGATTCCTCTCACAAGCTTAAGAACTTGCTCCTTGGTTCAATATTCAAATAGTATAGCATTGTAGTCCAATACCATCCACTCCAAGTGGTATCAAAGCATCACTATTGAGAACTAGGATACTCCATTGCAAAGGCAACATTAAAACATAAGGACTGCTTCTGCAATAATTTCTCCAAATCTGTTTTGTATCACCAAAGTCCATAAGGACTATTTCAATCAATACGAACATGTATGACTATATAATTCAGCTTCTAGCATTGCTTTGCCTAGAATAGTCCATCTGAGAAATTCCATTGATGTTTGTAGTCTCTTGGTAAGAGACATGAAAGGCATTGAGATTAAAATATATTGACAAAAGAAAGATGTAAGAAAAGGAAGAGAATATATATATATATATATATATAAATTTTGCTAGGGAACAACAGCAGAACTAAACCCAAAAACAAACTCCAAAGCCAGCTAACTAATCCAAAATGAAATGCAACAAAAATAACAAGACCCCAAAAATGTCGTTGCAGACCCCCCGGCAAACCATATCATGATTCCACGGTACATTCCATGTACACAAGGACAGTAATCATACCAAGCTTAAGTAATAGGAGGACACAATAAATAATACTGTTAATAACACCCTAAACGAACATCATCCAAGTATGGAATTGCTTTTTGATGTCAAATTTCAATAAATCTTGCATTTATTTGCTAATTTACAACTTCAAGAATTCAACAAATAAATACATATCCCTGGGGTTAATTTTGCCGTATCCATTTTGGTGATGCAGGGATGGCTTGGGGACATCCTCAGCTATCCATGAAAAGTTTTTGAGACGAGGGGATGCTGAGGGGACAGACGGACATCCCCAAGACAGCTGACGATGTCTCAGATATCCCCCTGACTGTGATTCAAGCTGTTATTCTTTTTAAAGATCTAAAATGAAAACTTGATTATTTTTTTCTTTTTCTTTTCTTTTTTTGTGGGCCCCCACACCACACTTAGCCCTCACACCACAATTAGCCATAAATCAAAAAAAAAGGCCTCTCTATTTCATTCCAACTTGTTTTTACATGTCAAAAAAATTTGCAGCCAAGTTGGAGAAAAAAAAACCATTTTGGTCAAGGTTGAAGGTGTAGTTGAAGAAATCAGCATTAGCGAGAAATGAGGAGTGACATAGCAAGAGATGTGGAACAGGTAAGTGATTCGTCCATTTATTTATTTTTTTCAAAGTTTGTAAGAAGAAACGTATGGTTTTTCTTTTCCCATTTTCAGTTTCCACTTGCATTCTTGTTTCACAAAACAACATAAGCAGCAATAGTGGGAGCAATGAACATGAGATAGAAGAAAGAAATGTGAGAGTTTCAACCTCAGTTGGGGGCTCATCGGGGTGTAGGAGTGCTGTGGGTGAAGGAGAACAGACACAAAATCCATTTGAGTGCCATTCCACCATTTTAAAACCTTATTCAAAGGCTCTTTTAATTCCGAAAAAACCTCTTTTCCAACTTGTAATAGCCATAGACAAAGATAGAAAGACAATTTTGGGGGTTAGTAGAGTGTGGTTGTATTATATTTGAAAAACAAATTTTAGAGGGATCCAACTAGAATATATAAAGGAGGATGGGAAGGTAGAGATTCATAGATTGCATATGGAGGTGGAAGCAAAGTCTAGAGGTGTGTGATGCCAACACAATCTGCACAACTAGCTATGCCTATGCCCTCCATGATTGGTAGTGGTAGTGATGATGTTTCTTCAAGAGGAAAGAGAAAGACTAGTGCTAGTGAGAAGGTGGGGATAGTTGCAAGTATGTTCAATATGAAAGCACAGGCTGTGGCAAAGTCTTCCATTGCCAAAATTTTCTATACCATGCCATCTCATTCAATGCAGTATGTTCTCTTTACTTCAAACAAATGTTCAAAGATGTAGCTTTTTTTGGTCCCTCATTCTACATCACAGGGTTCGCTGAATTTCAGCCATGACATTCAAAATTCGTCAGACTTCAAACGTTGCCAAAAAAAATCGCTAAAATTTGCTGAACATTTGTACAGATAAAATGTGTTGTTTTTAAATTAGAATATTTTTTTTTTAAATGTTTTTTTAGGGTTTTTTCTCCCTTTTTTCGTTGTGTATCCTGCATGGGTCTGTTTTGTCCATCTGCTCCAATGTCGTCTTTGGCCTAGTGGTTAGAATTCAAAAGAAGAGCGGCAGAAGCTTGGGAAGCGTTGTGGCCATTCAATTGAGGAAAGGGTTGTCATGAGAGGTGTGGGATTCGACATGAGTGAGAGGGGACAAGGCTTCCCTATTGTCACCTGCGTTACCCATTTTAATACGTTCTTAATATTATTTATTGTATATTATGTTTTTATATGTTTTTAATATTATTTATTTATAATGTAAATATAAAATAATCTATTTAAATATATTAAATATTATTTTATTAAGCTTTTAAAAGACCCTCCAGCCAAAGAGGTTGTCATGAATGTGGTTGGAGCAATGGCTTGGAAGCAAGATTAGGTCCACATCCACGATAGAGTAATCTACCAATGGCTTCCGACCCCTATGATTCAAGCTCTGGGTAATACGATGTGGGGTGTTAGCAGTGATAGGCGTGTAACTGCTCCCATCAACTATGATACAGTTTTGACTTTTGTCCACAACATTCAAGTCAAACCAATTTCTCTAATACTAGCTGGACTGTTCAACATGGAGGCTGGAGGCAAGAAGGGGAAGATGAAAAAAGCGTGGAACCTATTCAGAAAAAGAATTAACAACAATAACATGGAGGATTTCAGCTCCTTCCTAGCTGACAATGATGACCTTTTGTCTTCGGCTAGGAATAACAAGGTTAGTGGCAGGATTAGATTCCGACTACATCATCTGTAATGGACTCATATGTATCTTTTTATTTATATTTTTTAATACAGGGAGATACCCCCTATAGTACCATTTTCCAAAAAAATATATATATATTAATTTATTAATATAAATATATTAATAACATTACATATTCATATTGTATCGAATATATTATATTTGTTAATTTTTAATATATGATATTTATTATATTATGTTTTGATATATTTTTAATATTATTTTCTGTATAATATATTATTTTAATTTATACATATTATTTATTTAATGATAAAAAAGTATTTTAAATTTATAAATATAAATATAATATTATAAATTTGTATATTATTTCATATAAAATAAATCATGTACATATATAAATTTTTGGATATATTACTTATATTCTCAAAAAATTAAATTTAAATGACGCGAATTTAATCCCAAATATTTTTTGAATTTTTTCCCCTTGTCGAATTTCATCTGAATTTCTTTGTTGTTGAACACGAACTTGAACTTGAACCTTGTGACTTAGCCCTCATTCACCACCTTAGAGAACATTAACTATACACTACTCTCCTTGACAAAGAATATTCTAAAGTGAGTCTGATGATGGAGAACATAAGACAAACTTGGATTAGGGCAAGCTGCTCTATTGTCATGGATGTGTGGACCGATATTAGACATCAACCACTCATCAACATCATAATCACATGTTCATTTGACTCTTATTTTCTTAGAGCTATTGATTGCTTTGGGAAGCACATGGATATGGACTTCCAATTTCATATTTTGAGAGAGGCCATAGAGAGGGTTGGGCCTCAAATGTTGTGTGGGTGATCACTAGTTCCAATGTGTGTAAATTAGCTAGTATAATGATTGAGGGTACTCACAAGCACATTTTTTGGATTCCATGTTGTGTTCATGCATTGAAAGGCACAAGGAAAATAGATTGGGTGCAACAAGTAGTAGCAAAAGCTAGAGATATTCAAATATTCATTTGCAACCACCACACCTCACTTGTTGTCTTCAAGAATTTTTCAAAGAAGGCTATGGAGACTACGTATGCTAGTTATTTTATTTTGTTAGAGAGGATGCTTTAGATGCATGAAACTCTACAGCTTATGATGGTTAATTCGAAGTCAACTAGAAGGTTTATTGCAAAACTGTTGAAGGAACAATGATCAAACAAAGGATCCTTGATGATGATTGGTGGTCCACTATAGGTAATGAATTGTGTTACATAGGGACAAACACATCCCCACCCCTCAAACCCTCGTCCTCGTCCCTTCAGGAATTTCAAGGAGGGCAAGACATCAAAGGATGTTCCCTAGGCATCCCCCCTAATTGAGAAATTTCAAAAACGTTCAAAAAATGCACCCCTATAATTAGGGATGGCATGACATGCATAGGGACAATTAGGCATCCCCCGCAGATAGTAGACTCAATTTAACGATTTTTTTTTAACAATTAATATCAAGTCCCCTTTGATGTCTAAATTTTTTATCTCCTTCAGCTCATAGAGTTTAAGTCCTTTGAGTAAGGCCTAGAATTTAGCTTCATTTGTACCAAGAGGGAAGCTTTTTGAAAAGTTGCAGACAAGGATTCCCACCTTGTTTTGGATGATGCCCTCTAGCACTAAAGTCCCCATCAAAATTTAGTTTTAGTGTACCACTGGGAGGGGCCATATTTATTTATTTTTAATTTTATATTGTTACAATTTGCTGATTTTTTTTATTTCTAATATTTTAATTTGTTGAATTTCTTTTATAATATTATGATTTCAATTTTATGTGCCCTCTTATTTTAAGTGTCACAACCCTTGGTTCTACAATTGGTAGACAAGGAGAAAAGACTTAGAGTATCTATATGAGGCCACACAGAGTATCTATATGAGGCCATGGATGAGGCTAAGGAAAAGCTATAGCATTTATGTAAGTCAAATAAAAACAAATATGTACCAATTTGGTGCATCATTGATAGGAGGTGGAAGTAACAACTCCACCAACATATTCACGTAGCTACCTATCACTTGAACCCAAAGTTTTTCTTCTTTAGTCATTTAAAGTAGATGGAGAGTTTATGGATGGCCTCAACACGTATGGTGAGGATGGTCCCTAAACAAAACCTTAGAGACATCATTCATGATGAGGTGCAAATTTATAAGGGTGTGGTGGGGAGATTTTTATCTTCAACTATATGCATTCAAAGGAAATCCACTCTGCAGCCAAGGAAAAAACCATATATGTTTAGTAAGAAAGTTTAATGTTTAATTTTAGTTTACCTTAAGTTTACTAAAGTTCCTTACAAAGTTATGTATGTTGTCCTTGTAGATTTGTGGTGAAAAGATTTTGGTGCAGCAACACTTACTCTTCAAAGACTCACCATACACATTTTGTCCCAGCCCTAAATTTCTTCTAAGTGTGAGCACAATTAGAGTATTTTTAAGATCATTCACACAAAGAAGTGCAGCAAGTTGACTAAAAAATGATTGACTGACCTTGTCTTTGTCATGCCCCACCTGAGATGAGGGCTTTATACCCCAGATTGCAGCACCATAAGGAGGGCCAACTGAGTTTAATTAGACTTGTTTAGTCTCTGAATTAAATTAAATGTTATTTGCTTTAGGGCCGACTAAGTATTATGGAAAAATTAAATTAATTTCATATCATTTATATGCTGGCCGACCTGTCTATACTGGCAAGTACTCCTTTATATGCCTCGCTGACCAGCATACAAATAATGAGGGTCAGCGATCACTCTTAATATATATATAGCAGCGATTTTAATGTTATAAGTTTAAACATAAATAAAGACTAATATTAAGAGCAGCGACTTATGAAGGGTTGTGACTTAGGAAGGGATGTGTCCACTTCTGGAAGGTCAGCAACTTCCAAAAGATACCTACCTTATGGAGAGGTGATGGTACATATGGGAAGGACCACAATGTGAGAAGGCACCAAGGACAAAACATGGATAAGCATCAGCAATTGCATAACAGCGATCAGGACTGGATCAGAATCTATTATTGATCAGCAGAAAGAGAATCAGCAAGGAAAATCATCAAATAAGATTAGCAGTCTTCAATATAGAAATCAGTCCAGATCTGAACTGTATTACAGTCAATAATACTCTAGTTCTTGTGGTATGCATGAATAATTGTTAATGTATATATCTGTAAATGCACAAATCTTTATATACTAATTTAATATATCTATGCATTTAACACCATGTATTAGACATGAGTAGTAATATGGTTTCCAAATAAGCAACAGTCAATCATGGCAAGGTGAGGAAGGGAATGCAAGGAGGAGGAAAAGCTATAGATTCCTCACTAGGCACACCACCTCATATGAGATAGCGGAAGGCCACATGAGGCCAAGAGGGATGGAATATCTGCTCTTGGGCCTAGGGTAGAGGATCGCTTTGGGCACCCTATTGGAGTTTCTCCTCCAACCTCTACATTGACTGACTGTTGGAATGGATTCAAGGGAGACTCAATCATAGGATTTAATGTCCCCACTTTGAGATATAATTTAATAATAAATAATAAAAAAAATATAAATATTAAAGAATAAAAATTTAATTTAATTTAAAATATAAAAGAATATAATTAAATATAATTAAAATTTAATTAAGTTAATGAATGGTCAAAAGACATGAAATGAAAGGTTGTGACTCCCTCAAACATGAGATATAAAAGGGAGAAGAGAACCTCATTTGAGAGGGAGGAGAGAGAAAGGAAGAAGGGAGCATTTAAATCAAGGAAAGATTAATGGAAGAAGAAAAGGAATGGGAAGTAGATAAGGAAGTGGCTGCACTCTTTCAAAAGGGTGCTAATTGTGAAAGGTTTTGTCTCTTGCCAAAAGGCATACATGATGAAGAGGTGCGACCTCTCTCTCATATTGGGAGATATAAAGGGAAGAAGGTTCATTTGAGGAAGGGATCCAAGGGAGATCAGTTTGGAATATAATAAATTATTCTCAAAGGCAGCAATGAAAAGTGGTAACTCAATTCTCATGAAAGGTGGTGCCTCAATCCCTATGAAAGGTGGTGACTCTTTCACCAATAAAGTATAAAGGAAAGATCATAGACTTTTGTTAAGAAAAGATCTGAGTGTAAATTATAGCAGATTTTTGAAGGAGATTTATGTGCAGATTTGAAGATCATTATAGCAGACTTATGAGCAGATATATAGCAGACGTGTGAGCAGAATTTAAGGTTTATGGTAGTAATCAAACCAGAATTACATCTGCATCAGCAAATGCAATCATATCTACAGCAAGGCAATCTGTTATAATCTATAGGAAGGAAGGGAGTGCAAGAGGGGGAACGGTGAAAGATTCCTCACTAGGTATGGCCCTTGTAAAGATGGTTAAGGATCATTGGTTAAGGACCATGAGGCCACCTCATGATGATGGTTAAGGATTATCGGTTAATACCCACATGAGGCCAAGGAGGATAATGTCTTGACCTTGGGCCTAGGGTTGAGGGTCAAGGGCACCCTATTGCAGCTCCCCTACTATGTCCACATTGACCAATTGTTGAAGTGAATCAACCATAATAGGTGTGAGGTTAACATAATGGAGGGGAATGATGTAAAGCCCTCACTAGGTACACCACCTCATGATGATGGTTGAGGACCATAGGTTAAGGACCACATGAGGCCACACAGGATAAGGTACTGTTGTTGGGCCTAGGGTAGAGGATAGTTGGGGCACCTCATCATGTCTCCCAACACAACCCTCGCTATGGTTGAGCTTCTGTGTTATCATTAAGATTTGTTGTGTAGATCAATATATATATATATACAAAATAGGCTTATCTATCTTATTCTCGAGTGAAGATTATATCTCTAACTATGTATTGCCCTTGTTTCATTTTGGATTTGTGAATTTAGGGCAAAGAATAAGGTGATCCCAAAAGGGGGCATTACATAGGAGGGTGAATAAGGGTAGCGGGATGAGGGAGAACGGCTATAGGACACCTCACTAGGTACACCACCTTATATGAGATGGCGGAAGGTCACGTGAGGCCAAGAGGGATGATATATCCGTTCTTGGGCCTAAGGTAGAGGATCGCTTTGGGCACCTTGTCGCGTCTCCTTATCTAAGTTCCATTATGATTAAACCCAAAGAATGGATTAGATAGGTTATGTGACTAAGATAATTATGAATATATGAACTTTAACCCTAGTAATGATTGATCGTATGAATTGTATCTTCAATATTTGTCTGATGTGATTGCAGGACCTCAACAAGGATCTATCTTGCTTTTACATCCTTTAGGTAAATTTATATCTCTAACTATATTATGTTCCCCCTTTTATTGAATTTGTGATTCTAGGGCAAAATCTAGGGTAATTCCCAAAAAGGGGACATTACAATTGGTATCAAAGCATTGATCCTACCAGCCTGCAAGGTAAAGATGAATCAATGAGTGCATTCCAGTCAATAAGAAGGATCTAACAATCTGTGCATTCGCATGTATGCTTTGTGTTTTTATGTGTATGCTCCGTGTTTAGTTCATACCTAATGTGTTTCCAATATGTCTACTCCATGAGTGTCTAAGATTATTGTAAACATATTCCTATCATGATGAGATTTCTATTTTTGGTTGATCTAGAATATGAGAATAACTAGACTGAACCAAAAAGATATGAATTTATTTAAGGAAAGAACATTGCATTCAAAATCATAGATGTGTATCATACTTCTAATCCTCATCTTAATATTTAAGTTCTTGTCTTAACATAAAGAGATATCTAGAATATGGGACAAACATGAGACAACCTAACCATTTACGAAGTGATGCGAAACAAGAGCAAGAGAAACTTACAAACCTTGCCAACTCTAGATTCTATTGTTACAAATTAGTTCAAAATTGCAACTAGGGTAATATCAGAGTTGCGCAGCAGAAGCTAATTACACCATAACTCTAAGGGTTGATTTGGATTCAACGAACACTAACTTTGCTTGAGGACAAGCAAATTTCGGAAAGGGCAGACTGTCAAGCCTTGCCTGAGATGAGGGTTTTATACCTTGAAATAGCAGCACCATAAGGAGGGCCGACTGAGTTTAATTAGACCTGTTTAGTATCTAATTCAACTTAAAAGTTTTTTGCTTTGTGGCCGACATGTATTAGGGAAAAATTAAATTAAATTAATATCATTTATGTGCTGGCCAACCTGTCTATACTGGCAAGTACTACTTTACATGCCTGGCTGACCAGCATACAAATAATGAAGGGCAGCTCTGTCTCTCTCTCTCTCTCTCCATATATATAGCATCGATTTTAATGTTATTAGCTTAAAAATAAATAAAGACTAATATTAAGAGCAGTGACTTATGAAGGGTTGTGACTTAAGAAGGGTTGTGTCCACTTCTGGAAAGTCAGCAACTTCCAACAAATGCCTACCTTCATGGAGAGGTGATGGTATATATGGGAAGGACCACAATGGGAGAAGGCAGCAAGGGCAGAACATGGATAAGCATCAGCAATTGCATAACAGCGATCAGGACTAGATCAGAATCTATTATTGATCAGCAGGAGAATCAGCAAGGAAAAGCATCGAAGGAGATCAGCAGTCTTCAATATAGAAACCAGTCCAGATCTGAACCGTATTAGTCAACAATCAATAATACTCTAGTTCTTGTGGTAAGCATGAATAATTGTTAATATATATATCTGATGAATGCAAAAATAAATGCACAAATCTTTGTATACTAATATAATATATCTATGCATTTAACACCATGTATATTAGGCATGAGTAGCAATATGATTTCCAAATAAGCAACAATCAATCATGGCAAGATGAGGAAGGGAATACAAGGAGGGGGAACAGCTATAGATTCCTCACTAGGCACACCACCTCATATGAGATGGCGGAAGGCCACAAGAGGCCAAGAGGGATGGTATATCCGCTCTTGGGCCTAGGGTAGAGGGCTTTGGGCACCCTATTGTAGTTTCTTCTCCAACCTCTACATTGACCAATTGTTGGATGGACTCAAGGGAGTCTCAATCATAGGAGGGTGAATAAGGGTGGCATGATGAGGGAGAATGGCTATAGGACACCTCACTAGGTACACCACCTCATATGAGATGGCGGAAGGCCACATGAGGCCAAGAGGGATGGTATATCTGCTCTTGGGCCTAGGGTAGAGGATCGCTTTGGGCACCCTATAATGTCTCCTTATCTGAGTTTCATTATGATTGAACCCAAAGAATGGTTTAGATAGGTTATGTGACTAAGATAATTATGAATATATGAACTTTAATCCTAGTAATGATTGATCATATGAATTATACCTTCAATATTTGTCTAACATGATTGCAGGACTTAATTTGGAGAGGGGGGCAGCAATATGGGTAGTAGATGCAGCACCAAATCAGGAGGAAGAAGATGAGGCCCAATTAAGGGCTTCCTTACATGAACATCATATGAGGATGATATGTTCCTCAACAAGCACTACCATTCAATTCAAGAGCATCAACATGGACATTCAAGAGCCTTAGTCATTGAAGGAATTTACAGATTATGAACATTGAAGTTATACTTTGTAAACTTAATTTTTAATCTATGATGTGTATTGAACTCTACTTTTGACCTATATATGAAGGAAATTAGTAATATATTCTCTAAATCTAGTAATATGCATGTTTTTAAAAAATATTTTACAATTTTTTTTAAAATGTTTGGAAAATATGTCGAGTCCCAAGCTCAAGTCAAGTTTTAGGCTTCTCAAGCTTTTACCGAGTCCAAGTTTTTGAAATATGTAATAAAGGCTTTAATTTCAATTTTCAAAAGATATGGTCTAAGTTTTGTTGTAAGAAGAATGAGAATAATCTAGCTTCCAGTCTTCTATGTCAAGCAAATAGTTGCCTGCAAATATCAGTTTTTGATATGGTCTCTTCATAGTCTTATCATTGGCAGATTCACACTGTTTGCACTGGCTGTCATTAGTAGCTTCACACTCTTACATGTCCTGGAATGTGACCTCTATTGTGTTCCTGTGCTGCTTTAATGTCTATTACACTCTCTCTATCATTTCAGCTCTGAAAGATAATGCAGCTCACTTCCTTAACTCATTTCATTTGAATTGTATCTTTGTATGATCAACCTTCTCAAAAGAAAGCATCTCTGATCTCAACATATTAACCTTTTCACTGTCACTATTTGATTGTGATCTTTCATAATTTTCCAGGGTTCCACATGGGCATGTGTGTGAGAGTTTTGTCCATCCTGCCTGCATTTTCTATTTCCAGGAGATCTAGGACCACCCATATGGGATTCACCTGCATCTTGTGTACAACAATGAACATGTTGACGTGTTTTTTATGACAGCGTCGAACACAGAATAAAGTTGCCTAACGGTCACTTCACTCTCTCTTGATCAAAGTACGATTGCATGCTAAGATTGCAAGAAGTTCAAACAATCGACTCCAAGGTTCCTTCGATGCGTGGACGTGACTCAGTTGGCTGATGTGATTGCTGGTAATCCAAGGGGCCTTACGTGTGCATCGTTCTTTCACTTCTTTGTTGTGGCTGGAACTCCATCATCGGATATGGCAATTCTGCGAAGCTGCTGCTTCGAATGAAATAAAATGAACTGAAAGTAAAAGGGAAAGGGTTCAGAAGGATCTAAATCTATTCCTAAGGGCAGTGATAACAATGAATAGTGCTCTGGTGGACAAATTCCAAATAAACCAAGCTCTGCTTCGCCAAGATAAACTACAACTCCGCAGGAACCGGTGCAATCTTCTGAGGATGTTGGAGGATTTTCATATCGAGAAAGTACATTTGAATACCCAACACGGCTCAATCCAAATGACTATCCACAATCGAACTTAGCACGAATTTAGGGGGCTCAGACTAACTTTACACTGCAACTTACAATCAGCAAGATGCAAAAAGTATGAACCATGGAAATTCATCAAACACCATTACATTCTCCATTGAAATCAAAGCACTTTACTATTTCTAATCTAAGCGAGGAAGGTGAAACCATGCAAGCTTTAAAAAAATAATTTAAGTGGACACCATCAGAGAACAATGTTTCACTATTATTTTCTCAAAAACTTATCGCAACAATTTCATACAAAGCTCCCCCCTTTACAAATGAGGGGGTCACCCCTTTATATAGGCCTCGGGCCATGATTACATGCAAACCCTAATTAGGGTTTTCCCTAAAAGATTCTCCACACATGATGCAACAAGGTGGGAATCTCCAATTAATAACCCATCATGCCCATATACAATAAATTCAAAAGTACCCAAAATAGCATCCACTGCGCATTAAATGCACCACCTCCTTCAAATTCGCCCAACATGCGTTGAATATTCATCCATGCAAAAATCACCCCATTATGTCATAAATGCTCCATCATTTCCACATGCGGCGGTTGCATGCAAAAGTAATCTGCCATAAATTCAACATGCAATGACCAGGTTGCCATTTGGTCAAATATTCCAGCAATGAATGTGCCACCATACTGCCATGCGTTCAATAGATCCTCGCCATGCAAATGGACTCTGCCATCGTATATCCGCTCCTGCACATCTGGAATTGTTGGAGGGAAAATTCGATTCAGGAAGAATTTTCTTGAAGTCTCCTCAACTTTCCTTGCTTGAAGAAGGTTTTTTTTTCAATTCTGCACATTTCCTATTTTTTAGGAAAATTTCCAAATTAGGGTTCCATGGTCCAGGAGAGAGAAAATTCTCCTACGAATCCAAATCTGTAAAACTTTTGAAATTTGGATGTGATTTGATGCCCGAGAAAGGATTTTTTCAATTTTTTCCCTGGAGGGGAAATTTCTTGTTCAATTCATCCCTTGATTCCTTCCTTGCCTTAGAAATTTTATGTTCAATTCATCCTTGGGTGTATTTCTTCCTTGCTTGGAATTTTGTCCCGAAGGAAGGAATTTCCAATACTTAGCCAAATTTTCATCTTTCTTGGAATTCTGCCCTGAAGGAAGGAATTTCCAATACTTAGCCAAATTTTCACCTTTTTCAGGAACTTTGTCATGAAGGAAGGAATTTCCAACACTTAGTCAATTTTTTACCTTTCCTGGAATTATGTCTTGAAGGAAGGAATTTCCATCACTTAGCCAAATTTTCACATGTCTCCTCTTCAACATCCCTATTTTTGGGGATCCTCCTAAAATTTAGGAGCTAGGTTCATTGGATGAAGAATTTCACCCCGATTCTGAATCTATAAAAATTTCCATATTTGGCCGGGATTTGATGTCTAAAAATAGTATAACTGAAAATTCGCCCGAGGGGAATTCTTCTTTTTATTCCTCCTTGACTCCTTGGATTCCGTGCCTTAGGCAGAATTTTGAATTCTTTGCTTGGACGAAATTTTTTTTTTTTTTTTTTTAACTACGCCAAGGATTCATGAATTTTCTCTCTGTGAATGACTTATTGGATTCAGCGCTCCAGCGCAGACCTGGGCGCATTTTGGATCTGTCCATGGAGAGGTGGATTATTGCACTTGTGAATTCATTCTTGGTTTTAGCGCCCCAACCCATACCTGGGCGCATTTTGGAGATGTCCATGGAGAGGCGGAAAATTGCACTTGTGAATTACTTCTTGGTTTTAGCGCCCTAGCCCATACCTGGGCGCATTTTGGAGATGTCCATGGAGAGGTGGATTTTTCCACTATTTCAGGCTCTTCGTCAGGATATATATATGAAATATAACATTTAAGTATAAGAAATACTTTAAGTTATATTTCATATATACTTTCAGGATGTTTGAGAGTATTTTCAGGTCCATAGGAATTATAATGCAAATTCTGGATTTTGGAAGATCTTCCAAATTTCCAGACTTAGTCAAATTTCAGGCCATTTTCGGTTCAGGATGACATTGGTGGATTAATGTGAATTTCTGGACTTAGATGATCATGCTTGCTTTCCTCTTCTGGAATAGGAGATCCAAACTTAGCCAAATTTTGACCACTGTCTGTGCTGAGATGCCACTTTGGGATTTTGAAGGTGGATTTTCCAGACTCAAAACAATTTTGTGCCTTCCACTTCAGGGATGATTCTCATACTTAGCCATTTTAGACCCCTGCCTGTCTGCTTTCAACTTTCCAGATTTAGAAGTGATTGTGCATGTTGATTCTTCGCTGTCTGCTAGCTTGATCCTACCACAAATAGACTTTCCCGAAATAGAAACTTTCCAAAATGCCAGAGTTGGAGCCTAAAACAGGACGCAAGAATGACTTACTCTAAATAGAAACTTACTAAAAATAGAAATTACTAAAAATAGTAAGTTTGATTTTTGGCAAAATGGCGACATTCCAGGACTCGGAAAAATCCCTAAAAATAGGGACTTTCTAAAAATAGAAAGTTGCTCCGCTTGGGCTCAAATTTTACTGGGAGGTCCCTTGAAGGATCCTGATTCCAGTCGTATGCTTAGTTTTCTCGAAATCCTAATAGGAACCCCTAAAATCTAGGATAGAAGGCAAAAACCCTAAAATTCACAAAACGAGTCCTAGACTTAGCCGAATTCGCTCAAACAAAAAGCAGATTTAATCAATATGACCCCCAAACACTTGCAAAGCAGATAGACTGACGAAACTGCTGCAAAAAGACCACAAAAACACAAGCTAAAAAAACTGGGAGGGCCTAAAAAGAAGGGGGTCCCCATTTGCAATGGGGCGATGTGTGAAAACGTCACAACAGAACAGAGGGAGGAATTGCCTGTCAATAGTGTGTTATTGCCCTATCAATGCAAAGGATTGTACAAACATGAAATCCAAGTCCTCTAACAACAGAACTTACTATATTAGCAATGGCAACTTTTATGATTTCTAATGCTTTAACTATTCTGAAGTTGGAAGCTGTTTACACCCTGACTACAAAAGTTCAATGCAAAAGGTTTAAAATGCTCAACTCAGTTAAAAAAATGGTTAATGTACTTTTTATTATTTGATCTGCCACCTGTTGGCTTTAATTCTGATTTGACTGTAACCTTGTCTTTCTAGAAGAGTTTTTCTTTCTCTTGAGGGCATCAAGCCCTTTTATTTCGCTAAAATTCAAATGCTGCCATGGCTCTCTATCATAGTCTTCATTTTTCCATGAATTATCTTATTTCCCATTAAAATGATCAGATTGAATTTTTACAAGTGTATATAAACTCGAAAATTGATATAATTCTAAAATTCTAATTGCAAAAATTGGAATCAGTTATGCAAATATTTTTCTAGACTTGTTATATAGTGAAACTAAATTGTTGTCAGAATTTCAATAGATTGTCCTGTTCTAGTAGCTGAGTCATGCCGTTTGCAAAGTGTCAACTGTATAGAAATAGCAGTCCTATATATGCACTATAGAATCTATAGATAAATATCAGTCCTGTATGGAATCTAATTTATCTATAGATTCCTTTGCTGCCCCAAATCCACTTCCCTCTACTAGTGAGACACCTAAGGATTCTACGTCTAGTTGTCTTCCTTATTCATTGACATCGAATTTCTTTATTCCTGTTGGTGTTGGAAATAAGCCACACCCAGACCGACGATGGACTGGTCCAAGAGGGGCCAGTAGCTCAGTGGTAGAGCACTCCAGCAGCGTATGGAAGGTCCTAGGTTCGAGTCCTAGCTGGTCCATGTCTCAACATGGTATCAAAGCCAGGTCCTGGCTAGGAGCCCCAAGCACACAAGAGGTGTGGCTTAAGGGGGGGTGCTGGTGTTGGAAATAAGCCACACCTGGACCGATGATGGACTGGTCCAAGAGGGGCCAGTAGCTCAGTAGTAGAGCACTCCAACAGCGTATGGAAGGTCCTAGGTTCGAGTCCTAGCTGGTCCATGTCTCAACAATTCCATGCAATGTTCTAGGAGCAAAACCTTTGCTTGAAGGTACCACTTGCAACAAGAAAAAACACTATGAGGATAGGATGGCAAGGATACTACAATTATTTACCCTTCAACGTGGTGAAGTGCCCATATTCGAAAGAGTTGGTGAATGCAATGATAGTTACTAGTAGGGGATTTAAGACTTGTTGATGTGTTTTTTATGCACATGCAAACACAGAATAAAATACCAAGGTATCTTATCCTCACTTGAACAAAGTCTCTCATATGCTATGCTTTGCGATCAAATGAGACAACTCCAAGGTTACGAAATGTCAGGTCTTGACGTGTGGATAAGTTCAGTGGTTTGATGTGATAATGCTGGAATCACAAGGGGACTTACGTTGTACATAAATGCTCAATCTTATCATGGATTAGGATAGGTATGCCGATGACTTAGGATTTTGCAATGAAGTTCTTGATTCAATTCTCACAAGGGTTTCTAAACTAAGGGGGAAAAGAGATTAGGCTAGGAAATCTATTCTAAGCCTAGAATGCAAGAAGTAGTGAACAAATTCAGTGGAATCAAACTAGGCAAGGTCTCAAGTCGAACAAATTTTGACACAAGCTTAGTGCAATCATCTAAGGTGTATTTCAAAGATTTTCAAATTACTACCATCAAACATTGATACCATCCAAGTTGATGCATAACAATGGACGTATAATAATTGAAGTTAAACTCATAAAATTTTCAGCTGACCATGCAAGACACTTACAATCAGCAAGAGGCTAGTGGTATGGATAAATGGATTCCACACAAATACATTCAACAAATTCTTTCATTCAATCTAACAAACTTGAAAGCAAATTCTAATCTAACTTCGAGGAATTAAGAACCTTGAATGCAAGACAACACTTAAACAAAAATCACCATCAAGTCGAACAATGATTTATATTCAAATCTACAGCATCTACCAACAATTCTCAAAAATCTAAGGGTGCATGAGTAGCCGAGTTGGTGTGAAGGCGAGTCGTGAGGCGTAGTGTCAGGCTAATGATCCCGGTGCTATGCATCAACTCCGGTTCGATTCTCACTAGTGTTACCATAAACCCTTTTAAGGGTGCATGAGTAGCCGAGTTGGTGTTAAGGCGGGTCGTGAGGCGTAGTGTTAGGCTAATGATCCCGGTGCTACGCATCAACTCTGGTTCGATTCTCACTAGTGTTACCATAAACCCTTTTGAAGGGTGCATGAGTAGCCGAGTTGGTGTGAAGGCGAGTTGTGAGGCGTAGTGTTAGGCTAATGATCCCGGTGCTACGCATCAACTCCGGTTCAATTCTCACTAGTGTTACCATAAACCCTTTCAAGGGTGCATGAGTAGCTAAGTTGGTGTGAAGGTGAGTCGTGAGGCGTAATGTTAGGCTAATGATCCCGGTGCTACGCATCAACTCCGGTTCGATTCTCACTAGTGTTACCATAAACCCTTTTGACATGTTGTAGTGTTACCATAAACCCTTTAAAAAAATGGCGGATCGACCCTGGCAGGGCTTCAGATGCCACGAGGGTTTCAGATACAGCAGAGGCTTCAATGGAAAATGGCCAAGGAATAGGAATGGAAACCATGGCCATTTCAGAGATACCCGTAAAGTTTTTCGAGACCAGTCTTGGTCATGGAAGGGTCTGGAAAATGTGCAACAAAGGAGGACGACAGCGGGTGGTTTTAAGCGTAACGACAAGCATATGATCATCGACAGTTTCGGAGGATATGAGGCCCTAAGCAACCGTCAGAAGGTGGATTCCAAGAAGGTGCAAGAGAAATTTTGGAAGCAGAAGCCTTCGAGGGAAGCTGCGAAAGTGTTAGAGGTATGCCCTAACTCTATCTATTATAGAGTCCTAAACATTGAAATCTCGAATGGTGAATGGGGTGACAATATCAGTTTTCTTAATGCACATGCTCTCTTCCTGAAATGGGGAGACTCGTGGCCGCCTCTATCAAAAATCAGGGCATGGTGTGACGCTATTTGGGGGGAGGGTGTAGAACTAAAAACACTAGAAAATGGCTTTTTCCTGGTTATATGCCCTACTAATATGGATAGGGATTGGATTCTAGACAATGGACCTTTCTTTATGGATGGAAAAGGCTTTAGCATTCTCAAATGGAAGCCAAATTTCAATCCAAATGCAGAAACCATCAATAGGGTGCCAATATGGATTAAATTTCCAGGATTGCCCCAAGAATACAAGAACACAGAAACCCTAAAAAAAATAGGAGAAAACCTAGGCTTTTTCAGAAAAGCTAAGGAATTTGTAGACCCTACAGACTTCAGTATGGTCTCACGGATATGCATTGATTGGGACCCGGTGCATAACTTACCGGACACAATAGAAATCAAAATTGGTTTGGGGATCTGGGCACAAAAGGTGGTCCTGGAAGAAAGGATGGCAACATGCTCGGATTGCAACTCTTTTGCCCATGCTAAAGGGGACTGCAAAATCGGAGACAAAGGAAAGTCTAAAGTCCAAGATGAACTGGCAGAGGATATAATCAGACTTTCGGAACAAAAGGACTGGGAACATCATTGGGAAACATTGGATTGGAATGTTTTGCAACATTCTAGGATGTGTTATGAGCCGAATCTGAACACAATAACATCTCTTTGTTCTAGTAAAGGTCTGATTGACGATCTATTTGCATCGGAGGCATCTGCAAAAGACCGGGTAACACTAACAAACATTGTCGAATCAGATTCAATAACAATCCAAAACCAATATAGTAATCCTCAATTGCAGAGTAAGGGGATGGATGCAGTGGGAAACATTTGGGCCCCAGTCACTGGTTTAACTGCTACGGATATAATTTATTCAAAGAATCATAAGCAAAATGCTGATCATACTGAAGAGGAAAGCAATGTGTCCCCACAAATTTTTCAAGCTGGTTACATGGCAGTAGATGAAGAGACTTTAGTCCATGAGACTCAAATGGAGGATATGCCTAAAGAACATAATGAGGTGCCTCAAGAAAGGACACACTTACAAAAGGACAAACTCCCATCTACACCTCTAAGAATTGAACAAGTTGTGGAGGAAACGATCTTTAAGGATATCCAAATTTCTCCCATTAGAAACCTAGATGCATCCTTTGAAGGGGTGAAAGATAGTGGAGGTGACCTGATTTTGTCAAAATCCGAGGGAGAACTATCTGATAATCCGGTGGGAGAGGATGACATGGGACTTCTTGCCATAGGAGGGGTTTCAGATAAGAGAACCCTGGAAATGACTTTGGCTCAAAATGCTAAGGTAAAGACAGGCGAGAGTAAGAAAAGAGTACCTAAATCCAATAGAGTTAGATTGGAGATTGCACGTAATGCTGCTGGCCAAAGCAAACTCAGACTTAGATCAGGAAGGGACGTGGTCTTTTTCCGGAAGCAATGAGGTTCCTTTCGTGGAATGTCAGGGGCTACAATGCCCCTGACAAGGTTAGACTGATTAAGAGATGCCTTGATCAGTTTTGCCCGGATCTTGTTTGCCTATAGGAAACCAAAATTAAGTTTGAAGATTTTGAAACCTTTAATAGTAGATTTAAAAAATGGAAATGCGTCTTAGTTGAGGCTCAAGGAGCCTCGGGTGGCTTAGCCATCTTATGGAATGAGTCCCTAGTGGATGTCAGCATTATTAACCAGGGACAGTGGTGGCAATGGGTGCGAATTCACTCGAAGCAACTTCAGCTGCAACTGTTCTTAATTAATGTTTGTGGCCCAAATAGCCCCTCTTTAAAAAAACAGTTGTGGAATGATATCTCAGGATGTCTAGACAAGACATTGTAACTCCTTTTCTAATAGGGGGTGACTTCAATGCCTTGATTCGACCATTAGACAAAATGGGTGGTAATGGTTGGATGAGGAAAAGTAACTTAGATTTGGCTCTTTCATCACAGAGTCAAGATTAATTGAAATCCCCTTCAAAACTGGGGAATTCACTTGGACAAACAGAAGAAGTGGTTTTTTAAACATAGCAGAAAGACTGGACAGATTCTTTGTAGCTGGTGACTGGTCCTCTCATCAGTGGACGTGTAGTGCTGATGTTTTACCATTCACGAGTTCAGACCATCATCCCATTGGCATCTGAATTCAGGACGAAAGAGCCCCAAATAGATGCCCTTTCAAATTTGAAGCTATGTGGCTAAGGGATAACAATTTAAGATCTTTGGTGGAGCCATGGTGGAATCTGCCCCCCGAAAAATCAGGTAATAAGGCTTTTATGTTTTTCAAAAAACTTCAATTTGTAAAAGAACAACTCAAAAAGTGGAATAGAGAGTCTTTCAAAAACATCTTTAATGAGAAATTGAGTCTAGAGGAAGAATTAAAAACTCTACACGAACAAATTATTCTTCAAGGCATGGATGAATCGGCATTCGTGAGAGAGAAACAACTTAATAAGGTGTACTCGGAAGTCCTAGCAAGAGAAGAAACCTTCTGGAGACAAAAATCTCGTGAGACATGGCTAAAGGAAGGTGACAGAAATACTAAATTCCTCCACACCTCTACAAAGGTCAGGAGGAACTATAACAAAATTTTCTCTATACATAATATGGCGGGGGAGCTGTTAACCGATCAGGATTCCATCAACAGTGAGGCGGTGAACTTCTTCTCGAGTGCTTTCAATGGGGAGGCAAGGGCAGACCAAGAATTGCAATCTATTATGGATATCTTACCTTCCTGTGGGAAGGAGCAGCACAACAAGATGTTACTTAGGGTTGTGTCGATGGAGGAAGTAAAGACTGCAATTTTTGACATGGGAGCTGACAAAGCTCCAGGACCGGATGGGTTCCCAGCTCTTTTCTTTCAACATTTATGGGACATTCTGGCAAATGATTTATGGGCAGTAGTGGAGGAGTCTAGAATAGGTGGTTTCATTCTTAAGGACTTTAACAATACTTTCATAGCACTGATCCCAAAAAAGGAAAACATATCTACCTTCCATGACTTCAGACCCATTTCTTTGTGCAACACAATCTACAAAGTGATCTCTAAAGTGATAGCCAATAGGCTAAAATGTATTCTAGAAGAAGTTAAATCCCTGGAACAGAGTGGTTTTGGCCCCAATAGATCGATTTATGAAGGTATTATCTTGGCACATGAGGCAATCCATTCCATCCTTCTTTCTAAAAAGGAGAATATGATGATAAAAGTGGATATCAAGAAAGCCTATGATGAGGTTAATAAAGATTTCCTATTAAAAGTTCTTGCAAAATTTGGTTTTGACCCTGTCTGGATAGCCTAGATAGAAAGTTGTATTAAATCCCTTAGGTTCTCAATCCTTATCAATGGGAGCCCTCAAGGTTTCTTCTCTTCCAACAAGGGTTTAAGACAGGGGGACCCACTGTCCCCTTTTCTTTTCATTATTATGGCAGAAGTGCTGGGGCGCTTGATTTCGAAAGAATGTAGAGCTAGCCGGTGGAAGGGTACAAGGATTGCTGCAGGGGTGGATCCTTTGACTCATTTGCAATTTGTTGATGATACTTTCGTGGCTGGAGAGGCCTCAGCAAGGGAAGCTCGAACTGTAAAACAGGTGATTGATAATTATGAACAAGTGTCAGGACAAAAAGTGAACTGGCATTTTCTTCTACACTCCACCTCCTAAACAGAGGGAAATTAGCAACATTCTTGGCATGAAGCTGGGAACTCTACCAAGTAAGTTTTTAGGTGTTCCCTTATTTGGAGGCACTAATAAGTCAGCAATTTGGAAAAATTTGGTAGAAAGCTGCTTCAACAAATTGGAGGGATGGAAAAGTAAATGGCTGACTTTGGCAGGCAGAATTATGATGTTAAAAACAGTTGTCTCAACCATCCCCATCTTCTCAATGACATGCCTAAAAATTCCCAGCAAAATCATCAATGTGATCAAATAGAAAATGAGAAAATTCTTTTGGAATGGAGCTAATGAACAAGATAAAATCCCTCTATTGGCTTGGGAAAAAGTTTGCAGTTCGAAAGTGAAGGGTGGTGTTGGGCTTAGGAATTCGCAAATTATGAATGAAGCTCTGAAAGCTATACTCTCTTGGAGCATTTACAATAAACCAAATCAATTATGGGTAAAGGTAATGAGGGCTAAATACCTGGACACAATGGAGAATCACAGAATTTTCACAATCAAAAACTCACCCAAGGGATCTGCAATTTGGAACTTCATAGTGAGCAGCAGGAAAATACTCACTGATCATCTTTCATGGCATATTGGTAACAGAAAGTCAGCTAAATTCTGGGATGATTCTTGGGAGGCGTACCCAATCATAAAACACATGGGCAATTTTTCCGAAGCAAAATCTCTTTTATGCAAGATTTGGGGTGACAAGGTCAATGACTATTTGGTATGCAAACAAAGCCACATGGGAGAGGTTTGGTGCTGGAAAAACCTGTCAGACGTAGGGCTATCGGATCAACAACAAAGGTTATTAAAACAAGTTTTGGATCAAAGAAAGATTTATCTCACAAAAGGCCAAGACAAAGTAATTTGGTGTGGTTTAAAAGATGGGAACTACTCAGTTAAATTAGGTTATAGGCTTCTGGAAGGCTTGGTAGGGGACTGCAAGACAGCTGATGACTTAATATGGCATAAGCATTGTCTACCCAAAGCAGGGGCGTTTGCATGGCTGGCCTTGAAAGGGCCTGAAAAGGAGGATTCTAACTGGTGAGAGGAGGAAAAGGCTTGGATTGGCAAGACTGACCAAGTGCTTTATGTGTGGGGAAGCTGAAGAGGATCTTGACCACCTCCTGCTACAATGCAAGATAGCGCAAAAATGTTGGGACTTGGTGAAAGGTAAATTGCAATGGCAAAGCCTGTTTTCCCCGTAGGGTGTCAGGTTAAGACATTGCATAAATGACAGAAGTACACAGAATATATGGAACTCACAAGTGTTCTGTTGATTCATGGTAAGCCAGTACATACAATGATAGCAATATGCTCGACTACAATAGCCTCCCCAAAGACTAGGAACAGATACAATATAAAGGAGTCTGGTCAGTTACCCGGTACCAACTGCCGACAACCGACGGGTTAACTGCCGACGCTAACACAATTTACCTTAATGCTTAATTACCCGACAACATCATCCCCCCCAAAAAGAAACATCATCTCCGGACGACAGACAACCAAAATGGGAATGATGTACAAGCAAAACTGAAACCCCAAAACAACAAAATATTGGGATTGGGGTAGAGATTGCATCCCTGATGGTCCCATGGATGAGGAAGAGGCCAATTGCTTCTGGAGCTGCAACACCTGCTCTGTGCGGTGGCGAAGATCCCTCTCAGCCACCAGCTGGCACTCCCGAGACCGTTGCACTCTGAATACGGCCTCCATCAGCTCGGTATGCTTCTTATCGAGCTCTGCCCTCGTACTACTCAGACTGGCCTCCAACAAAGCCCTATCTGCCACCCGTGCGGCTGAGGCTGCTACTAACTCGGCGTGGACACGAGCCAACTACTCCTCCATACTCCCTGTCCGGGCTCTCTGCTGAGCCAACTCCAACTCCAGTGTCTCCCTAGTGATATCTGCCTCCTGCTGAGCACGACGATGCGCCAAATGACTATCCTGTATGGCCTGCTCGATCCTCCTGAGTAGGCTCTGCACCTGACTCTCTCCAGTCTGTCTAGGGTGCTGCCACTCCTCCAACATCACAGGAAGATCCACGCGAGGCCATCCTCTGTCAACAAAGCACCACTGAAACGCCTCAGCAACTCCTCCGGTAACAAATGCCAGGAGACCCTCCAACGCTGGCTGCCCTAGGGTCCCTTCCTCCGTCAAGGCCAAAAGTCTGCGTGCCTCACTCTCTGCTGCTGCCAAAAACTGAGTCAAGGCAATGGGCTGGTTCTCTGTAGAACCAGGCATCGGAATGTCTACCTATGGCACCGTATCCTCCGCACCACCCATGTGCTGGAGTAGGTCCGTAGGTTCCCCTTGAGCATGCATCTCATGAGGAGAGTCACTGCCCTCTAAATCAACCACCTCTTGACGATGAGGTGTGGCAGGCGGGGGTCCTACTGGGGCTTTCGGTTGCGCTGAGTATTGCTCCAACCATGAGTCTGTATCATCTCCCTCAACGTCACCCCTGTCTAACCTAGTCTCTCCACCTCCATCCACTTGCTCTATCCAAATAAGGGTTGTGTCCCTCGGCTAAACTACACTGCTGCTAGGGACCTGTGAAATCTGCCCGAGGGAGGGACGAGGATGCAGCTGGCCAAACCCCGGCACAGGGATTGTTGATATGGCTCCCACTGTCACTCCTACAGCTGGTAATGGTGTCACGGTCCCATCTGTAATCAACACAGCGGGTGCATATACTAGCCTCCCTGTCTGAACACCTATAGGTCGGACCACTCTTCCTCCTAGCAGTCCTTGCATCCCCTTCGGTATCTGGCCGAGGGCAACCGTACCACCTGCGCCTTCTTCCGTACCCAACTCTGGATACGGTACCTCCATGTGTGAGAGGCGAAATCCGGTATCACCACCCGAACATCGAGAAGATGTCTCCTCCAACTCCGTCCCTGAACTACTCTTAGTGGCCGAATCCGACTCGCTAGCAGAGACTACCTGAATCTGGGGCTTCCGCTTCCTGCCGGATGGTGCATCCCCTGTGTGTGTATCCAAATGAGTCCAGTAAAAAATGGAGGGCGCGATAGGGTCAATGTTGTCCCGCGACTGCCACCCTTGCCTTTCTTCCGGCACCTGTATACGGATTGCGTCCAGGAATAACCCAATGGCGTGGTGGCGCATATAGAATGCCTTGTGCTTTAGTGTGAGGAACTCATGAATGCGGTCTGACAGCACAGTAGCCCAATTGTACACCATCCCATTCCGGAGCTCGTTCATCAATGCAATCATCGGCACGGGTGTGTCAGAGGCCCTACTAGCTCCTGTGAAACGGCTCTTCATCAAGTCGAGCAAGCACTGCCATGCACCAGGTACTATGTAAGATTTTTTCAGTCCTCGCCCCTTGGGTGTCGTAATCCTGTCCCACTCTGCTCTAGTCAGGTTATCCCGACATATTTGTTGTAGCAACTGATTTTTCCTCTCGGTGGACATCTTCATCGCATGCTTGTCCACCTTCTTCCCTTCATCAGGAATGCCAAAAACCCTGGCAAAGTCATCCGGAGCAAAAGACACGATAACGTCTGTGTGCTGGTACTTGAACGAGGAGGTGCGCAACTCATCATTATACGATTTCATCATCATGCGCAGTCAAGGCTCAAAATCCCGAATGGCAAATATCGATATTTGAATGGCCCAATGCACCCGTGCCCTTCCTAACTGTGTTTTCACCAAAATGTCATATGGGGACTGCGCCTCCAACCACCATTGCCTACACACATTGTCATTCAACCCCTCGAAAGTGATTGTGTCTGCTGTGACTTTCGGCTGCCTTTCTTTCTTGCCTGTATCCGGTATAACAACCTTCCCTTTATCCATAGGACAATTTGTAGACGGTTTCCTCGTTGTCTTCTCTGAATCCTGTAGTCTCCTCCTCCAATCTAGTTTTTTCAACTGCCTGGCACTAGACGCCATCAAATGTTTTTTTTTTTTTTCCAAACTTATATCTTTCCTCTCCTGGGCACCTTCACATGTTCTTTCTTCCGATTGCGATCTCTTATTCCCCTTGTCTCAATGGTACTTTTAGTCTGCTTCTGTGGTCCGTACGGCCAGTATTTTACTTCTCGGAAAATTTGTTTTCCTTTGGCACCCCTGAATCCGTACGGACTTTTTCTTGACTCTGGCAGCCCCTTGGTTCGTACGGAATTTGTCACGCCAAATCCAATTACTAGCGAAAGTCGTACGGACTTTGCGTTTGAATTCCATACGGAATTTCGGTTCTCCACTTTCCGTACAGAAATCTTTGGCACTGTCGCCAAAAAAATTCAGTACGGTTTTGTTCCTCCTTGCCACTTTAATTTCGTGCGGACTTTTCCCTTCACTGTTTTTTTATTTCCGTACGGAAGGTTTGTCTCCCCGTCGTACCAGATTCCGTACGGAATTCACTTTTCCTTGATACGTATGGGCCTCTGCCTATAAAATGTACGGATTCTTTCCTTTGTTGGCACTCCTTCCCGTACTCTAATTTTCGTATAGATTTTTCTTCTGAGATCCGTGGAGTGTTATTTATTGACCGTACGGTATTTCCTTTACTTGTGGAATCTGTACGGATCTCTGTCTTTCAGTTTCATACGGACTTACTATGAACGAGTCCCCCTTTAATTCTTCGGCACTTTAAAAAAAACCCTTAAAAAAACATTCTTTTAAATTTTTCAAACTTGTAAAATTTTATTTTATTTTTTTTTTTTGTTTTGCTTGCCTCTTGCAAATTTCCCTTCATTTTCACAAAAATAATAAAGACAAGTTCCTTCAAAAAATAATGAAAACAGTGTGCGCCATGAAGTTTCGTGTGGTTCTGAAGGTTGTAAATTGGCATTGGCGACGAGGGGCGTTGCCCCTCGACCCTGCCCTGTACCGGCCTGGGGCGCTGCCCTAGGACCCCGCGAGGGGCGTTGCCCCTCAACCCCGCAAGGGGCGCTACCCCTTGACCCCGCTGGGGTGTTGGCATCAAACCTCTGTTTGATTTGGTAGGTACACTGCAAGTTGGCCGATTTTTTTTTTTGTTTTTGTTTCTTACTTGTGCCGCTAGTTGGCTCCTTCTCGCTCATGGTACACCTTCAATTTAGAGCCATTCATTGTGTCCTGCACCTCCTGCCCGTCGAGTGTCCACAGCTTGATCGCCTCGTTCGCGCCAACCTCATGAACTTTGAAAGGGCCCAGCCACTTTACTTTGAATTTTCCGGGCTTGATCTCGTTGCACCCATTAAACTTTAATACAAGTTGCCCTGGGGTAAACCGCATTCTTCGCAAATGCTTGTCGTGCCAACTCTTCCGCCTTTGTTGTGTCATCTTTGTCGCCCACTGAGCCATCATCCGTCACTCATCCAATTTGTTCAAAGCGTACAGTCTCTCTCTTAGGCTTTCCATGTCGCCAAGTCGATTATCGATGGCGATTCGGAGACTCGGCACCATGAATTCAACTGGCACCACGGCTTCTTGTCCATACATTAGCTGGAAGGGAGTCTGTCCTGTAGTTACCTTATAAGTCGTTCAGTATGCCCAAAGTACCGATGGTAGGCGCTCCTCCCAATCATCCTTCTCCACTCCGCAAGACTTATAAATCACCGACACAATTATTTTATTGGTCGCCTCGGCCTGCCCGTTCGCCCGCAGATAGTAGGTGCTTGATAAGGAGTGGAAGATTTTGAACTCCGTTGTTAGCAATCGGATTATATGATTTACAAAATGTCCTCCTCTGTCACTCGTCAGTTGGATTGGAATCCCATACCGCGTAATGATTTGTTCATAGATAAATTTTGCTGTATTGACCGCCGAGTTGTCCGACAAAGCCCGTGCCTCGACCCACTTGGTCAAGTATTCTGTCGCCACTACAATGTATCTGCACTGTCGGGCTCTACTTGGTTTTAATGGTCCGATGAAATCCAATCCCCATCTCTCAAACAGTTCTTGGGCATTCGATGGGTTGAGGGGCATAAAATCTCTCTTCAATGGCCGTCCGACCCGTTGGCATGTATCACAGCTCGTCACCCACTCTCTGGCGTCATTATGTAGTGTCGGCCACCATAGTCCTGCCAACAGAACTTTCCTGGCCGTGGTATCGAGCCCCATGTGTCCACCTGCGGGCCCTTCATGTGCTTCCCTTAGGACACCCTGAATTTCCTCTTCCAGGACGCATCGTCGTAGGACCTGGTCGGGTCCCATTTTGTACAAGAGGCCATTAATGAGTTGGAATGTTCTGCTCCTCAGTACCAATTTCCTTCTTTCTCCTGGTGGCATCTCCCTCGGAAACCGTGATGTCGACAAGTATTCCCCCACACTTGTGTACCAGGCGGGGAGAACGGCGATGCGAAATAAGTGAGTGTCTGGAAAATCTTCATTCACTCCTTCGGTTGGTTCTCCTGATTGGATTCTCGATAGCTGGTCAGCTATCACATGGCTGTTCCCGGGTCTTACAATAATGTTGAATGTAAACTCCTGAAGCAGTAGCAATCGTCGGCTGATTCGTCCTTGGATAATTGGCTTGTTTACCAAGTACATCAACGCCTGGTGGTCCACATAAAATGTGAACGGGGTGGCCAGTAAGTAATGTCGAAATTTCTGGACGAAGTACACCATCCCGAGGGCTTCCCTCTCTGTGGTGCTATAATTTTTCTCTGCCTTCGACAGGAGTCTGCTTGCAATTTAGACCAAGTGATCTAGCCCGTGATCGCCAACCTGCGCCAGTGTGGCCCCTATGGCGAAATTGGATGCGTCAACGTGTACATGGAACTCTTTGTCCCAGTCAGGATATGTCAGGATTGGCACACCCACCAACCGTGACTTCAATTCTTGAAAGGCCTCTTCCTGAGTCGTCCCCCATGCATATTGTTCACCTCTCCTCGTCAGCTTGTCCAGAGGGCAGGATACTTGAGCAAAAATTTTGATAAACCGCCTGTAATACCCTGTGTCCTAGGAAGGATTTAACTCCCATGACATCTGTCGGTCCCTCCATTTCCACTATCACTCGAATCTTGTCTGGGTCAATCTTGAGTCTAGCCTTACACACTATGTGTCCTAACAGCTTCCCTTGAGGCACCATGAATCTGCATTTTTTGGGATTGAGTGCTAGGCGGGCTCGCCTGCATCTCTCCATGCATTCGCCAAGTGCGGCCAGATGTGCATCCTGGTTACTGTAGATGGACCAACCGTCAAGGAACACCCTGAAGTTCCCTACTGAAATCTTGTCAAATATGTGAAGGATTATCCGTTGGAATGTCACTGGCGCGTTGCATAACCCGAACGGCATTCGGTTATACGCGTACATGCCATCTTCCACTATGAAGGTCATTTTTAATGTCCTCTTCGGCAATGGATATCTGGTTATACCCAGAAAATCCATCCATAAATGAATAAATTTCATGACCGGCCACTTCCTCCAAGATGCTATCCGTAAATGGTATTGGAAACGGGTCCTTTATGGTGACCGCGTTAAGGCATCTGAAATCCACGCAGATTCGGATCTGGTTTGCCTCCTTTTTAAGGGATATCACTATGGGCGATACCCACTCATTGGTCTGCACTTTGAAAATAATCCCGCCTTCGAGCATGTGCTCAATTTCATCATTCACTCTTGTAGCATAGTTTTTATTCATTCTGTACGGCCTCTTCCGTACATGTACGGCCCCAGGTACGAGTGAAATTTGATGTACGCACAGTTCTGGCGGCACCCCTTTGAGGTCCTTGTACGTCCAGGCGAATACATCCTTGTATTCCATGAATATTTTAAACGCGGCAGCTTTCAGGACTGGATTCCAGTCGTCGCCCACCAGGATGTTCCTTGGCTCTGCTTCCGTGCCGAGGTTTGTAGGTTTTACGGACTCTTCGTACGGGATTGGTTTCGTCATGTCAAACCTATGTGTTGGTGTCTCGTTGACAGGAGCATCCCCTTCCATGTATTCGCCGTACGCTGGCGGAAATTCATTTTCGTCAGGCTCCTCGTCAACCTCCAACATGTTGCACCCATATAGCAACTCGTAGTCTTCCATTTGCCAGTGGATGAGCCCATTAAGGGAATCGGTCTCATCTTCCGAACATCCTTGGATTCCTAGGACGCCTTCCTCATCCGGTTCCCTTCCGTGCTTTCCTTCGTCAACTCCGCCCTCACTGTCCGATTCCGATTCTGACGCAAGTTCTTCACTCAGGAGTTGTGTTTTTAGGTCGATAATAAATTTTCGCCCGGCTTTCTCCATGGACAGCGTGTTACACTTCCAGTTGTGATTCACTTTGGCCGCCACCAACCACCCTCTACCAAGAATGGCGTTGTATCCTTTCTTGGCGAGCGAAATCACCACGAAGTCGAGGATAAATGGTTGTGTCCCGATGGTCACTTGTTGCGCCATGAGCGTTCCAAGAGGTTTGATACCATGTTGATCCGCTCCCAGTAAGTTGAAGGTTGACGGCCATAGTGTCGGCTTGCCAAGCTTCTTCCAGGTTTATTCCGGAAGCACATTCACTCCCGACCCGCCGTCGACAATGGTGTCAGTCAAAATGGTGCCAAGTATTCCCATTTCTACCACCGCTTGGTGTCAACCACTATATAGTGTTAGCACCAATGGGTCTATTGGTGTTCCGCCAGAAACATCCGTATTCCGGGTCACCCGACTCTGTGGGGTTACTTGCACCGTACGTAGGGGTGTCGTACGTAATTGCGGCATCGTTTCCAGGAGGTCCTTCATCTTCACAGGTACTTCAATCTGCAACATTTGATTCAGGATATTTTCCTTAGCCTCAGAGCGGGAAGTACTTGCCGCTTCCTGAGTGTTCCCTTGTGCCAACATTTCCTTCGCCACTTTAGCCTTCGCCTCCAACGCCTGTTGCTTCTCTGTGCGGGGGTCCGGGTATGTGGCCTTCTTTTCTTGTGACCGTGTGATTGCCAATACCCATTCCTCCGTCCTGTCAATGTTGAGCAGGTTCACTCCCGACTTTGGGCAAGTTCCATCATCGTGGTCTCCAAGCCCACACCATTTGCATAGTTTTTGTGGGGTTTCTTCTGAGGTGCATTCTCTGGCAAAGTGGCCCCATTAATTGCAGGCTCGACACTGGATCATTGGTCGTCCCTTCGCATCATATTGGATCCGGCCCCTATTATTATTGTTATTATTGGCCTTCCCCCCTCGCCAATTGTTCCGGTATCCGCCAGATGATGCATTATTGTTGGCGGTTTGCGAAGTTCCGACGGTCGGTTGCTCTTGCGTGAAGAGAACTTGTTGGCTCCTGGTTTTCATATTGTAGGGACATTCCTTTGTCAAATGTCCGGCTATCTGACAAATGTCACAGAAAGCCTTCTTGGGCAGGACCCCTTGGTGTGTCTGTCACTCCTACAGTCCGTACACCACACGTCGTTTTCTTCAGTCTTACTTGTACTCCCCTTCATGGCTTTGAATTCTTTTAGCATTCGTTCCATGTCCTTTTGGAGCACGTGCACCTTTTTGCTCGAATCGCCACCGTTGTTGCTTTCCCCGTCAGAGTCTTCATCATCGTCGGATGAGTATTTATTACTTTTCTTCTTCTTTGACGTTTTGTGTTCGCTCTCAAGGTCCATCACCCTATTATAGGCGTCGTCATATGATGTCGGGGTACAATTTTCATCTTCTTCCGTAGGGAGGATTTCAACCCTTCAACGAACCATCGTTTCTTCAACCCATCTGTGGGTTGGCTTTCCATTTTACCCAGCAGTTCTTTCAGCCTCCGGCTGTATGCCCGTACTGTCTCTTAGGGACCTGTTGTGACCTAATCACACATCACCCCATCCCAGATAGGGAGCCCCCTAGCTTTTAGGCCCTTTTGGTCGTTTGGCCTTGGTTTTTGAGTGTGTTGGTAGCAGTCTCGTCAATCTCTCTGCTTTGCGGATGTTCGGAGGTCAGTTAGAGTTAGTCTGCTTCTCTGTCGAGCGATTTCTATGAAGTCTAGGGCCTGTTTTGTCCTTTTTCTAGGGTTTTTCCTTTTGTCCTAGATTTTAGGGGTTCCTGTTAGGGTTTCGGGAAAACTAAGCGTACGACTAGAGTCAGGACCCTTCGAGGGACCTCCCAGTGAAATTTGAGCCCAAACGGAGCAACTTTCTATTTTTAGTAAGTTTCTATTTATAGTAAGTCAGTATTGCACCTTGTTCGGGGATCTAATGCTGACACCTAGAAATTTTCTATTTTTGGAAAGTCAGTACTGGCAAGGTCAGTCAGACGAGGCGACAAGGAACAGGCGTTCGCAGACATTTCTAATTCCGAAAAGTCAGACAGCAGACAAAGATAGCCAAAAATAGGGTCAAGTGTTGGAAATCCATGCCTAAAATGGAAAGCTCAGGAAAACACTTCAAAAGCACAGGGGGTCTAAATAGTCTAAGTCTGAATTGAGAAAGCCATTCACAAGTGGAAAAATCCATGTGTCCATGGATATGTTGAAAATGCGCCCAAGACTGGACTGGGGCGCCAAAACCAAAGATGCATTCACAAGTGGAAAATTCCACCAGTCCATGGACAGGGCTAAAATGCGCCCAAGACTAGGTTGGGGCACCAAAATCAAAAATGCATTCACAGGAGGAAAATTCCATGTATCCATGGACATGTTGAAAATGTGCCCAAGTCTGGGTTGGGGCGCCAAAATCAAAAATGCATTCACAGGAGGAAAATTCCATGTATCCATGGACAGGGCTAAAATGCGCCCAAGTTTGGAAAATTGAAAATTTCGCCTAAGGCATGGAATCCAAGAAGCCAAGGAAGAGTAAAAAAGCAAATTTCCCCTCGGGCGAACTTTCGAATATGCTATTTTTAGACACCAAATCCCGACCAAGCGTGGAAAATTTCATAGATTCGGAATCGGGATGAAATTCCCCATCCAATGAACCTGACTCCTAAAAAATAGGGATGTGGAAAAAGGGCATGAAAATTCCTTCGAAAGCAGGAGATGACAAGTTAAGCAAATCCTGAGAAAATCCTTCAATCTCCCTCCAAAATTGGAAAGAATGAAATCAACGAGTTGGCAAAAGGAATCTTCCAAGTATGATGCATGACTTGGAGCATTTAGGGAAAATTATAAATTTGAACTCACACGCATGGGAAATTGCCTTTGCACGGCGTAGTAATTGAGGAAAGTATGACGTGTCATGAATGCAGTTACTAATTAATGCCTCGTATGAATTCTATAGAAGTTGAGAATGGCATTTCATTTTTCACGTGCAAGATTCAGGAAAGGAGTGAAGAAGTGAAGAATATTCATACATAGTCTCTATTTTCATCATTTCGAAGTACTCCCAAGATGGCAGAACCTAGCAAGGCAGCTACTATCTCCAGGCAGGTGTTGATCAAAGCGGAGATGAAGGGTTTTCTTCCTCATTCTCGGTTGAATTCAAGATGGGAAGAAATCGGCGATACTAACCTTGGCACATTCAACTAGGCTGCATTCAAGATACGAACGTTCGGAACAGCAGGACACAATCCATCCCCGACAGCTATCAAAATTGTGAGAAGTGGAATAGTTGCAGCAGCTGGCTTTCCTCCCGCTATTCAATGCCCAGATCTGGTCTTGGAATGTGTAGCACATTACAATCTGGAGCGGAAAACAATCTCAACGCCAAATGGCAAGTTACTGGCAACATTGACTCCAGAGTCAATTGGTGAAGCCTTCGAAATCCCTTCACATTATTCCATGACGTACAGGACCAGCAACGGAGCTCAAGCAGTATATGAAGCAAGCCCCGCCAGGTGTGCTGATTTGATCAACAAGCAGTGGTTGCTGAAGCCTAGAGTGCACGCTTCCAAGATGCCCAAAACTCTCACAATCTTCGAGTTCAAGCAGGAATATGTGGACATGATAAAGATGCTGAGCAGAGTAATGGGATGCCCACACTCGGTGAACTTCAAACCTTGGATGTTCTTCTACATAGGCGAGATCATGAATTCAAATACACTGATCGACTGTGCTAGATTGATCAGTCACTACTTGCATGAACAATTGAAGAACCTGAAAGAGAAAAGGTCTTAGTCCTTTTTTATGAGCTCCTACCTATTCTATATGCTTGCACGAAGGGGAGGATTCGATGAGCTGCCAGCAAGAGGAATCATGGGCTGCGGACCAGCTCAGTTAAAAGTGCATGAGTGTTATCCTCAGCTACATCTCTCCAATGTTAGCTCTTACAGGTTGGCGAATGACACCTTCACCATGTACCTGACACGACTTATGCAAAATAAGTTACACATGAGGTTGTCTCCACAAGCAAGTGCCTTGGTCCAGAGGTATAGCGCTGCGTTCCTGCAATTCCCCAAATTCACCTACATCAGGACGCAAGGGTTCTCCTTCCAATCTTACAAATTGCCCAGATATCCGTCAGATAAGCTTATATTGCTCGAGCTCATGAGGCAATTGACTGCCTATGATCAGATACAGAAGAAGAAGAAGCAGTCTATTGAATTTCCAATTGTCTTGGGGGATTTCATGGAGATATGCCCAAGTTTGGAGGCCGTTGAAAGTGTAGCAAGGGAATTGGCATTCTATCACCTACCATTTTACACATCCAGGGCCCAATATGATCCTTACAGCCAGATTAGGAAGGTTGCCAGTGTCAAATTCATACACAGATTTCACTTGGAGGATTACTGGGCAAGTGCCGAGGATGACCTTGAGGTCCGGAGAAGAATGCACTCTAGATTGCCCCTCGACACCATCAGAATAAGTGAGATTCATCAAGTACCGGATCAGGTAAAGGAAGATTCAGATTTGACGCAACCCGAATTCGAGAAAGTAAAAGATCAACCTATCCAATTGCCAGATTGGTCAGAGCCTGAGGTAGATGATTTGAACATCTTAGCTAGACCAGTGCTTAAATTCACTAAGCACTGGATTGACAGGCAGACAAGAAGGCTGGTGGAAAACAATGTCCATCTAACATACCAGCTGATGGGAAATCTGGATTCCCACAGTGAGGCAACTGAAGGCTCTTCACAGGGTCAGGCCAAGGGCCACAAAGATGAAGGATATCCAGCAGGAAATCTCGCACGAGGTTCAACAGGAAGCCCAGCAAGAGGAACCTCCACAAAAGAGAACAAGGACAGGAAGGGAGCATTCACCAGTTAGCTCTTCAAGCGTATGAGAAGTGGAGATGTTCCCACATCTTGCAAGCCCACTTCCAGGGAACGTTCCAGTGCCTGATATACTCAGCATCAATGCTTCACAAGGTCGTCACCAGCCAAGAAGTCAGAGGCAAGAAAGTCCCCCACACTAGGAAGAAGTTCACCAGGATAGCTTCACGGGGACTGTCCTTGGTGAAATGGAAGAGGAATCTCAGGAACAGGAGCATGCAGACGATCATAGCCATTCCATCCCCGCGCCAGATTGGTTGGTAGGCAGATTGGGGAATGAAGCAGGAGGAACCAATCCTGCTCAAGAGTTAGAAGAATTATTGAAGAGGATGGATCAACCACCGGAAAGGAAGGCTCCCCGAAAGTTTTCCAAGGTAGTCAGGGAAGAATCCGAATCCCGGACTTTGCACGTCGCTGAACCTGCAATGGATAAAGATAGGAGTGGGATTAGGCAGGAGGATTACGTCATTAGACAGGTTGATCTTGGCCATGCTTCCACCGGTCAAGTTGTGGGAGATTTTGAAGATTCCTCCTTAGCCATGAAGGAGAAGTTGCTGAAATAAAAGGCAAAATGTAAGCGGCTGAGGGAGGAAAATAGATTTCTATGCGAATATGTCAGGAGTTTCAAAAGACCCCTCAGGGAAGCAGGTCCTTCATCTACTCCTCCTCCCTTCCTTCCCAAGGAAGTAGTTGATGATGCAGAACTTATTAGAGCAATGGCACAAAATTCTCGGGAATGGGTAGAGGATGTCTACGCCGAGGCAGAAAAATTCATTGAGGATCTAGCTCAGCTTCATTCGAAGTTCATGGCCCTCCTAAGCAGATTAGAGACAGCAGAAGAACTATGGGAGGATGTAGATGTTTACCAAGACTTAACCATTTCCCGGCTCAAGGCTCTAACGAAGACTCCAAGGCAAACCCTGGTGGACGGGAAAGTGATCCAAGAGAATGAAGCCTACGACTTTCCCCGATGGTTCTACGCCATCTGTTCAGGAAAGAACACCCTTGACAAATGCAGCATTGATTCTGTCACCTTGAAGGAGTCTATCAGAGGGATACGGGAAGAAATCCTTAGTGCCATGGAAGCTTTATTTTCAAGGAAACTCGGTGACAAAGGAATAACGATGAACTCCTTGAAATCCCAATTGCACGATTTCTTCATCGTCGGTTCATTCCCTAAGGAACATTTTGCAAATGTTTCTTCATTTTTCGGTATGATGAAGAAAACGCAAGAAGGCATGGCAGAGTGGGAGGGCTTCTTTTCCAGAATCGAACAAGAAATTGCCTTGATGGAATTCAACATTGAGAACGTGCCAAGTGTCTCCATAGGAGAACTAGAAGCCGTCGTCGGTAGATTCATTGCATACGCCATAAATGAACGAGATAATGGTCGTCCAGTTTTGGACGAAAGTCTTTTGATTGAATAGTGATGGCGTATTTATTGCTGAAGGAATATTGACTAGGCATGGACTAGTCAGCGCATGCCACCACCGGATAAGGAATCTTCTTGCATGTCACCTTCTCATTATGGTTTTATGACAGATTCTTCGTGCATGCCACCGTCACTTGGAGAATGATGGGTATTTATGATGGTGTCGGTTATATTCTGGGCATGGTCAGCATCATGAGGTATTTAATGTGCTGAGTGGGTGCTATTTTAGGCTCTTTTAATTAATTGTGCATGGGCATAATGGGTTATTAATTGCAGATTCCCACCTTGTTGCACCTTGAGTGGGGAATCTTTAGGGCAAACCCTAATTAGGGTTTTGCATGTAATCTTGGCTTGAGGCCTATATAAGGGGGTGACCCCCTCATTTGTAAGGAGGGGAGACTATCGTCAGAGATAGTTGCTAAGAGTTTTTGAAGCAAACACTTAATACATTGTTCAATTGTTGGTGTGTTCTTGTGTTGTTTTGGAGCTCACATGGTCTCATTCTCTTCATAGATTAGATTTGCTTTCATGTTGTTAAACGAACTAGATTTGATAGGATTGCTTGTTGCAAAATTCGTGCTCATACTTTTGGTATGCAGTTGATTGTTGCATACCGTGCAAAGTTAGCCTAAGCCTCCGTTATATGTGTATGTTTAACTTCAATTATCAGGAGAGATTGTTTGACTTGATGGTTTCTCTTGATGATTTGAAAATCTTTAACACACCCTCTGAAGATTGCACTGCCTTCGTGTAGTTGTGCGTTGTTGGCAAAGCGAAGCGTGGTTGGATTTTGCACAAGTTATCCCGTCTCTTTGTTCATAGGATTAGATTACTTTTAGTTTAGTCTTTCTCTACCCTATTCCTATTTACTTTCCGCATAATTTCAAAATCCAAAAGATCCAAAACTAGAGCTTTTATTGCAAATCATCCGTATAAAAATCTTTTAGCTTGCATAAGTTTCTTCAACATACGTAAGGCCCCTTGGGTTATCAGCATACCCATCAAACAACTGAGTCACATCCACGCACTAAAGGAACCTTGGGAATTAGTCGTTTGAACTTTAAGTAATCCTAGCATACGGACTAATCTTGATCAAGAGAGGATAAGGTGACCGTTGGTGACTTTATTCTGTGTTAGACGCGGTCATAAAAAACACATCAACAGGACCTTGTTTGGTACTGTATATCTCGGCTACGATTTCATTGTCATCATGGAGCAACCGAAACTCTTCATTGAATTCCTTCTGTAGATTGGCCCATGTGGCCACTTTTTGCTTGTCAACATCGGAGTACCAATCTATGGCAACTCCGCGTAATGTGGCTGGGAACTGTTGTACCCACTCATCCTGGTCCGTCACTCCGTTGGCGGACCAAATAGTTTCACATGTACGGCAGTGCCGTACGGGGTCATCATTGCCATCTCCGTTGAATTTGGGCAACTTTTGTTTGCCCGCCATCGATGGGGGTCGTCTCCCTGGAGGTGGCTGTGGCTGTGTCTGTGCCCCTGTGCCGCTCCCTCCGGCGTCGGTGGTGTGTCCTGTGTGGGTGACTGGGGGTACGGTGTTTTGCCTGCCGTGTGCCGCACCTACAACCGTACAGTTGTCCTCCCCTTCGTTCTCACCCGCGCCCACTCCTGACTCCCTTTGGTGATCCTCACTTCGTGGCGTAAGGGATAAGTTTCTGAACTGATCCCGGGTCTCTTCGACTAGATTCTTCCATAACCTTGTTTCCTCCAGAAACTCTTCGTGGCTTCTCACCCTACGGTGTTCTGGCGACGCATAGAAATTTCCCTTGGCTTCTGCACCCTCCGTGACACCTCCTTGGTTCCCTTCGGGCAACCCATCGGCAGGTCGTCCTTCGGCAAGTTGCCTCAACCTCCGTCTACGTTCTACTCGTTGTTCCAAAATCAAGGCCCTCTGTGCAGCCTCCCACTCGTATGTTTCTGCTTTCTTATTTCTATCTTTGTTTAATAGGTTGGGCATTAATTCCCATACATTTCCATAAATAACAACACATAAAACCAGAACACTCCTTTATTAATTCATTTCATCAGATACAACTTGTGTCAATTTTATGACACCTTTATTTGAATATAGAATGTTCCTTTATCCCTATGGGATTCAGGGTTGAATTCCTTCTTGGCCTCGTGCCATCCCGCTCCGCTTCTCGACGGCTGCTTTCTTCGTACTGTTGGAGGATTTGTTGGCGTCGCTCTTCCCGGGCAATCTCCTCCAAGCGAGTTTTTTGTGCCAGTGATGCCTATGCAAGCAACCGGGGGAGGTGGTTCATCAACCGATTTACTATCGGGCTAACTTCCAGTGCTGTCCACACGGCACTTGGTGGGATTTCAGCCTTCGTGGCCTCTCTTCGGACATAGGTCTCGATGGCTACCTGTAGCAGAATTGAAAATTCCCTCGTCGCAGTGTCTTCCCCATTGTAGAGCTTTGTTTGCGCGTCGTCGGCCTCTAGGTTTATCTCACCAACGGGTAGGCCCATCGTGTCCGTGCGCCATCCACTCCTTCCTTTCCCGAGTACGTTTAGGCAACGGCACCAAATGTTTTCCCCGTAGGCTGTCAGGTTAAGACATTGCATAAATGACAGAAGTACACAAAATATATGGAACTCACAAGTGTTCTATTGATTCATGGTAAGCCAATACATACAATGATAGCAATATGTTCGACTACAATAGCCTCCCCAAAGACTGGGAACAGATACAATATAAAGGAGTTTGGTCAGTTACCCGATACCAACTGCCGACAATCGACGGGTTAACTGCCGACGCTAACACAATTTACCTTAATGCTTAATTACCCGACAACAAAGCCCATTGCCAAATACGCTCAAAGAGGTGTTTGATAGTTGGCCAAGGCAAAACAAGAAATCAACTTTCTCAAGCATATGGAACATATGCCCATCACTTGTAATATGGGAAATATGGAAGGAAAGAAATAGTAGGATTTTCCAAGACAAGGCTAAGGATGGTAGAAGGCTATGTAGCAGAATTGATCAGGCAGTGGAGGAATCTTTAGGGGCTGCAGCTTCTCGGATGGATTCAACGAAAAACCCTTTTACCATAGAGGACATGAAAATACAAAAAGCATGGCCTAACATCAAAATAAGGCATGGGGCCTGGCGTTCTAGGCAGATGAGTAAAAAATGTAACTCACCCACAGTATGGACTCCACCTCAGCCTGGGTGGATCAAAGCCAATTTTTATGGGGCAGCTCAGCGAGGAGGGGGTCTGTCAGGGGTGGGAGTGGTTTTTCACGATCACAGTGGTAGCATTATAAAATTGGGAGCATAGCGTATCAAACAGGGCACCAACAATGAGGCGGAAGTTTATGCAGCGTGGCTGGCAATAAGATGTGCTAAGAAAATGGGGATTAAAAAACTACATCTGGAAGGGGACTCGTTGATCATAATCCAGGCCATAAAAAATGGCCAAATCAAAGCATGGCACCTACAAAACTTCATCTCACTAATTTTAGAGCATTTGAAACTTTTTGAAGAAGTCATGATTACCCACATCAAACGGGAGGGCAACACAGATGCAGATAAATTGTCTAAATGGGCACTGTCCTTTAATCAAATTGAGGATTCTGTTTTTGAAGTCTTTGACGACAAGTTGGACTTAGTATAAGATGGGCTAAAACTCGAACTCTAAATGATGACATGACAGGGTCATATCATGCACTCGGACAACATATGATTATTTCTATCTACCGAAGTACACATATGATGTGTGTGAATCACAGCTTAGGTGGTCATTAACTCTTGCTTTGTAATGATTAGCAGCTCAAGCGTGTTACTCTTCGGCTCCTTTGTTTTTGTGCACATGAATGATAACAATAAAGGCAGTGATGTGAACCATTACATGTGCTTCCTTACAACAAGCTTCAAGCTATAATGTTTCCATCTATGTGGATGGGTGATGACGTGATACTCACAGCATCAAGTAATAATTATCAAAGGTCGTGGCAGCAATGTGATTAACTTCTCGCACGAGCCGGCTTCCTTTTTAAAGAAGCCAAACTTATTGCATTTTATCTTTCTTCTGCTAGCTGGTGTATGTGCTCTTTTTTGTGCAGGTTTGTTTGGCGACAAGATGGAGACTACATTCACCTTCCAAACAAAGAAGCAACTGAAAGCTCTTTACGGACCGGTGGAAAATCGAAGACCGAGACTACTGCTCAAATGCCCTTCAGAGGAAGTTATAAAAGCGGTACAGGGGACGTTGAGCTTTTTCTTCCAGCAAGCCACACACCGGTGGAAATGCAATGTGGATATAGCTGCCATGATTTTGGCATGGGGCCTAGAATTGGGGATTGCCGAGGAGGATCTCCGCTGGGTCATGAACTCTCTTTTTGAACAGGAACTAATAACTGGGATGGATTATGTTCTTGAATGGGCGCACTCGGGATATGGCTTTAATTTCAGTGAGTGCTTTGAGATTCAAATCGTAGTGGAAGCGTTGGGGTTCATGCAGTTTGTCCGCTGGCCGAATATGGTGAACCAAAGACTTTATCTAGGTCATATAAGGGCGGAGTGGAATTCTTTAATGGAAGCGATTAGAATTTATCAGAATGCGCAGGAGAGGCGAAGGCCATGGTTTTTGAGTGTCATCCCGAGGAAACGACGAAGTGCAAGACGTCGACCACCCCAGTAAACCAGTTTTAACCCACCTGCAAGTTTTTGTGTCTACGAAGAGAATCGGTTTTTGCAGTTTCTAGTTTTTGATGAAGGGAACTAGTTTTAACCCACCTACAAGTTTTTGTGTCTACGAAGTGAACCGGTTTTTGCAGTTTCGAGTTTTTGATGAAGGGAACCGGTTTTTGCCAGTCTAAACTCGATATGAAGTGAACCGGTTTTTGCTGTTTCCGGTTTTTGCTGTTTCCGGTTTTCGATGAAATGGACCGGTTTTTGCTAGTTTTTGTAGCTTTAGATGGGGACCCATGGTTTTTTTGTATGACCCAAGCCCTCATAGGGGTTTAAATTTCAGCCATGTTTGCAGTATTGCTGTAATGTTTAGGGATAGGCTAATAAATTTATAGGTTACAAGTTATACTCTGGGCATATGATAGGCCCCACTTGAATTGTAATCGAATACTTTCATATATTAATCAATAAAAAATCAATATTACCAACCAAAAAAAAACAATTCTCAAAAATCTCTCACTTACAAATGGGAGGCATTGGGGCTTATATAGAGCCTCAAAAGAAATGAATGGCTCGGATTGATTCAAGATCAACGGCAAAGATTACAAAATAAAACCCTAATTAGGGTTTGTTACAACCACCATTACATTGGCCAATGAGAAACGAGGGTAAGTAAGATAACTAATATTTCATGTAGTGCCATGTGTCACTTATTCCCTCCTTGAATGAATGTTGACTTGGTACACTTTGATTGGACGAATGGTGACTAGGATGCCACCTCAGCTTGTTTGTACACTTAATCAATTTGCCTTGAACATTCTTCATGATGCTTGGAATTCCTTATGATACTTTATATTTCATCCTTATGTTAAGGAATTCCATGAATTGTTTCTCCCTTATGTTTGGAAAATTTTCCCGATCTTGGAATCTTGAAATATTTTCTTCCTTGGTGCTCCTTGATATTGAAATTCCTTGATGTATTTCCAGATTTCTTGGTGTGAAATCCCTTTGTGCTCATGTCTTGAACTTGCTTTCCTTCATTTGTTCACCGTCAAGGTGAAGTCTTCTTCATGATTGATCTAGTCCTCATCTTCACCTTTGGAAATCCTATCCTGAAATCCTCATCCAATCTTTGAAGTATTGATCTTCCTTATTCGCATTGCGTGCATCGTCCTTCACCTCAAGCCTTGATCATCATGCTTCCCTTCCTCATAGCAATCCTACAAAACAAACAAACATTGAATCAAACACCAGTATGATAAACTTGATTTCAACCCCGGTGGGAAATCCATCCACATACGAACGGATCAGTTCTCAAAACATCCGCATTATCCTTGTCCATTCTTTCACTTGGTGGGAATTTGATGCCTATCTGGATAACTTTGTTATTGATCTTCATCTGAATTGATTTGTCCCTTCCTTTGTAATTCCGCCCTCAAGTGGAAATCCGACCCTCATCCAAATCCATTGTCCTTGAAAATTTTGTGTTGATTTCATCATCATTTGATGGAGTGGAAATCCAGACACCATCAAGACTTTGTTCCTGACATTTGTCCTAACCTGTGATAGGTAGTCTTAGAAAATTGTAACACCAATTCTAGAAAATGTGAAGGTCCGGATTGAAATCTGGAAGATTTTCCCCAAGAAAAACCGATTTTCAGACTTAGGATAAGTCTGATTGCAATAAATAAGCCTGAAGACACCCCTATAAACTCAGAAAATCAAGTATTTGGAGCCCAAAAATGAATGTCCAGGTCTGGAAACATCACTTGGAGGTCTGAAATCACTCAGAAAGTGACTAGTTTAGATATCAAAGTTGTAATAAAAGTCTGATTTTCTGAGGACTGAGTCTGAATACGCCCTCCAATGTCTGAAAATACTCATAAAATGGTGTATTGAAGTCTGATTTTCTGATTCTTAAGTCTGAATACACCCTCTAAAAGTCTAAGAATGGCTCCAAAAAGTCTGAAGACACTGAAAATGATGAATATCAATGGCTGGAAGTGGTCACAGCCATGTCACATGCTTGCATTTGAATTATTTTGACCTTCAAATCAGAAATGGTCACGTCTGGGCACAACTATGTGGCTGGAAGTGAAGTTTCAATCTAAAGATAACCTGCTACACTCAAAAAAATGTCAAAATTGGTGCCTGGAAGTATACCACAATTCCGAAAAATGCTTGGAAAAGGGTGTGTAAAAGTCTGATTTTTAGTTCTTAAAGTCTAAAGACACCCTTCCAAGGTCCAACAATGGCTGCCCAGCATCTGAAGACTGTTACTGTTGGTATTATGGATATGTTGCATTGGTTTTGTCATTGATGTCAACACTTATCCTTACTTATCCTTCTAGAGATCTTTGGTTATGTTCACTGGCAAGTTCAGTGACTTATGCACAGTCACTGGTATTTGGTTCACCGGCAGGTTATATTGTTCACCGGCACTGAGGATGACTTGTAATCATCTTAAGATCACTTGGTTATGTCGAAGACATGGTTTAGAAACTTGGTTTTGAAGATTTGGTTATTGGTCTAATCGGGTTGACATATTTGCTGTTACCGGCAAATGGGTCTAGGTTATGGACCGGCATGCGTTATCTATTCCAGATCAGCACGGCACGTTATGGAGATGGTTAAATCAATTAATATTGTTGTTGAGCCGACATGATGCATCGCATCTTGACTTACTTGTAATAGATTTTATTGTATTATTCTTAGTAAGCCGACCTACACATTTGGTCTTAGGTTTTGGTATATATGTAATATCTCAATTGTGAGATTGATATAGGAGAGATGCAATAAGGTATTAAAAGGTTGTGATATTCGGTATATGCGAATATAAGCAGAGCTACTCACGTAGACATCATTTGAAGATTCAAGGAAGGTTTGAAGGAGACAATCAGAGCTTAACCTGTACTGAATCCAGCATTGGAGATGCTACTTTGAGCAGTACATTATCATTGGATTTAATCATCCAATTGTAGTCAGTGTGACTCCCATCCTGTGATTGAGCAGTGAGCTCTAGGCAGCTGGCCTTTCTGCATGTGCAGACCCCATTTGTATACACATACTATCTGCAGTAGTATCATTTGATTGTGGGTAAGGTTTCCCACTGTGGTTTTTCCCCTAACAAGGTTTCCACGTACAAATCTCTGTGTTATGTGTTGTGGATATTGTTTCTCCTTCTGTTTCATGCATTAAGTTTCACCGATACTGTTATTAACTGTTAATCTGTTTACCGGCATTAAGTTTGGTTTACCGGTATTAAGTATCAAGTTTGGTTAAATTGTATTTGGGTTGAAATTAATAGACAACTAATTCACCCCCCCACTCTCAGTTGCCTCCGGGTCCTAACAATTACAAGCTAGGGTTGTCATTGCACCAAAAGATCGACCTGTCAATGCCCGATACAACCACTACATTTATAAAATCCACAGGAGGTTGTTAAACCATGTTGCGAATCCCCGCAAGGGACACTGGCCCACTGCCAACAATCCCCCTCCCAGTGTCACTCGATGCGGCCTGCGTGATTCAAACCTGTGACCAAGATCTGATACCACTTGTTACAAGCTAGGGTTACCATTGCACCAAAAGATCAATCTCTCAATGCCCGATACAACCACTAGATTTATAGAATCCATAGGAGGCTGTTAAACCATGTCGCAAATCCCCGCGAGGGATGTTGGCCCACTGCCAACAGAAGACAACCTGCAACTTCAATAAATCAGTCATTTAAACTTGTCGCAGTCATAGGAAACATTGTATTTGATGGATTTTACCTTCCCAAAGTGAAGTTTCTCAAATCTAGGCACAAACAAAGGGCTGGTAATGGATATCTAAGTCTGAAGACAAATCTGAAAGTGAAGTTTCAGACATAGATCAGCAATGGAAGCTCCACCAAATGCCGAAAAAGCTCATAAGGATGATGCACAAGTGAAATTTTCCAAGTGTAGAGGTGGCTGGAAATGAAGATTAAGTCTGAAGACACCCTACAAATGGAGTCTCAGACCTACACCAGCAATGGTGTACTCTAGAAAATGCTCAGAAATTTCCTCCAAAAGGCCCCCAAACAAAATCGCCTAAGTGTGTGATGGCTAGAGATAAAGAAATAAGTCTGGATATTGAAGTTTCCAGCCAACAATGGAGTTCAAATCACTCCCAGCAATGGCATCAAACTCTGATCTGAGTGTAATGGCAGCCTCCCAGCAACAATGGGGCTCAAGAGAATCACAAAAATCACCCAAAATGAAGGGCAATCTGCCTCACAAACAACATCGCAGCCCCTCCAATCATGCCGCCATCTCCCAAAATCGTTATATGTGGCTTAATTCGTCATTAAACATGTTGTAACTCCTCTCCAAATGGGGCACCAAGGCTAAACTAGACAAATCTGCAACTTCAACACTTCAAATGGTGTCCAATGGACACTTAGATAAAAATCGCCCAGCTGGAATCAATAAATCACCTTCAATTTGCCACTTAGCAATCACCATCAGCAAATGTATTATTATTTTGATTGCTAGCTGGGCATACTTATACATGTTTTTGGCTTGAAACTTCACCACACAAGCAATGTGGGATAAAACTTTGCCTTTACAACAGCTTGGTGGAAAATCGCCCCATGTTTGGATAAAAATCCGAATTAAAAAGCATCATAAATCATCTCAATTGCCACTTGAGGAAAATCGACCCCCATCTAGATAAAAATCCATTAAACTTGTTCACAAACTATCCTAGGGAAAATTGATATTCATCAGGAAAAGAAATTTCATCCAGATCAAAGTTATCTGCATTCTAGGGGGAAATCGAGGGTCATCAAGATAATTTCCCATACTTAATCAAATTTTTGCCCTCCTAGTGGAAAATCGACCCATGCCTGGATAATGAGTGGGGGAAAAAAGAGGTCCATCAGGAATCTAGGGGAAATTCACCTCCCATCAGGATTTTGAGTGGGAGAAAATCATGGGTCATCGGAAATGTGGGGGGAAAAGCACCTTCCATAAAGAATTTTGACAATTTGACCCTTAGAACATAGATTTTCATCAGGAATTTTATAATTTAACCACTCAAAATCAACTGGACACTTAGAATTTTCAATAAAACGCATCAAGACTTAGGCAAATTTATCAAAATTTGAGCGAAAAAATAGGAATTTCATCGGGATAAAGTGCAAATTTGACTTGAATAGATTCCTAGGAGTGAGAAAATAACCCCTCAAGGACCTCTTGATGCTTAGGCACAAAAATATCACTGACTAACCACACTTAGACGCATTTATGCTCAAATGTCAAGGCAAAATTAAAACTCAACACTTAGCAATAATTAATCAAAACCCTAAGGCAACCCCTAGACTTAGGCAAAACTCAAGATCACTCTAACATTTTGACATTTTAAACACATGATCCTATTCAAAATTCAAAAAACCTCTCATAAGAAAAGGCAAACACTAGGAAGCTAGGCAAACCATCTACTCTAAAAAGCGAAAAGTGGGGGTCCCCATTTGCAATGGGGCGATGTGTGAAGACGTCACAACAAGACTACAACAATTAGCACTTTGATTGGGTCATTGCTAGAGGACAGCATAAAATATACACAACTTGTGGTTGATAAAGAAAATAAAGTATGGTGAAGAAAGGGCTGTAGCATCTTATGAAATGTATAGACAAATGGGCAGAATAGGACTCTCCTTAACTTTCTAGTGCCTTCTAATGACATATTGATGTTCTTTGAGTCTGTAAATGCCTTGCACGAAGTCAAAAAGGCTATGAATTTGTGCAATCTAATAAACAAGGTGATCCAAGTAGTTGGGGTTAGGAATGTTGTTCAAATTATCATGGACAATGTAGCAACATATGTATCTACAAGGTGACTTATTATGAGTAGGAATCCTACTATTTATTGGACTCCTTGTGTTGCAGATTGTCTAGATTTGATGGTAGAGGACATTGGGAAGATTGGATGGATCAAAAATGTAGTTAAAGACACTAAGTTGGTTAGCAAATTTATCTACAACCATATGTGGGTCCTTTATATGATGAGAAAGAACATGAATCGCAAGGAGCTTGTGCAACCGTGAGTAACTGGGTTTGCTAGCCATTTCTTCATTTTACAAAGCATTGTTGCATGATTCCTTCTTTCAAGAAAATGTTTGTGTCTAATGCCTAGATGAAGTCTCCACATTCCAAAAGAATCCAAATGGGAGAAAACTGCAAAATAGTTTTAACTTTTGATGACTTGTTTATCAAAAATGTAGACTTAATCAAGGTATGTAACAAATACAAACATAACATTTATACAAAATTATCTATTTGTTGTTATTTTCTTTTTTGGGTTAATTTTGTAATAGTTTCAAATTTGTTTCCAATTTTTTAAATGACAAAACTTGGTCAAGGTTCATCATTTGGTGGATGGAGATACCATGCCAATGGGTTGCCTCTATCAAGCCACGAATAAGGCCAAAGAGGCCATTTTGCATTACTATGGTAGAAACAAAAAAAAATAGAAATTATTTGGCACATGATTGATCGCAAATGAGCTAACAAACTCCACTAGTAAATACATGTGTTGGCCTACTACTTGAACCCATAGTTCTACTTCTCTCATACATTTAAAGCTGATGGGGAGGTCATGGAAAGCATTGTTTCATGCATTGACAAGATGGTGCCAAAAAATGAGAGACAAAGTTCACGATGAACTAGAGGTCTACAAGGAATGCGAGGGGAGGCTATTTTCTTCAACTCAAGTAATTCAAAGGAGGAAAAAACAATAGCTAGGTGGAAGAAATAATCCTTTAATTTTTGGCTTAATACTAAAAGTAGAAACTAGAAACATGAAAGTTTGAACAAGCTCTAAATTTTTTACTTAATTCTTTTTTTTTTAAATATTTTTTTGGTAAAATTTATGATGGAAGAATGACGATGCCTAGACACCAAATATATAGAGACTAACTATCTATGTATTGTCTCAGCCCTGCGGTGCTTCTAGGCATGAATGCAATTAGAGCCTATTTGAGAGCGTTCACATGAAGAGAAACAAATTGAGCCAAGAGTGGCTCAATGACCTTGTCTTCATTCAATACAACCTTTGCCTTGGAACCAACTCCACTAGCTAATACATGCCTTGGCCTACTACTTGAACCCACAATTCTACTTCTCTAATACATTTAAGGCTGATGAGTAGGTCATGGAAAGCATTGTTTCATGCATTGATAATATAGTGCTGGAAAATGAGAACAAAGTTCTTGATGACTTGGAGGTCTACACGTATGCAGAGTGGAGACTATTTTCTTCAGCTCAAGTAATTCAAAGAAGGAAAAAACAATAGCTAGGTAGAAAATGATCCTTTATTTTTAGCTTAATACTAAAAATAGAAACTAGAAACATAAAAGTTTGAACAAGCTCTAATTTTTTACTTAATTCTTATATTTTTTTAAATAATTTTTTTGTAAAACTTATGGTGGAAATATTACGATGCCAACACACCAAATCTTTAGAGACTATCTATCTATGCTTTGTTTCATACCTGTAGTGTTTCTAGGCATGAATTCAATTGGAGCCTATTTGCCAACATTTACAGCAAGAGAAGCAAATTGAGCCAAGAGCGTCTCAATGACCTTGTTTTCATTCAGCACATCCTTTGCCTTGAAGAGCACTCAGTTATATAAAAAGTGGGGGTAGGGGGGTGAATTAGTATAACAACAAACTTTTATTTTTCCAAAATTAGTTAACACAATAGGAACACTTCAAAAATTAATCATCCACAACAATAACACATATGCAAGATCTAGCAATTAGGAACACAAGATGAACACACAATTATGTGGAAACCCTTGCGGGAGAAAACCACAGCAAAATATTGCTTGTATTAGAAACTTCTTGCAGTCTTTGTAGGCACCAACCCGCAGGAAATTCCAATCCCCTTTAGATGATTTGTAAGCACTAACCCACTGAAAACACAACTCCCCACAACTGAGCACCAACTCAACAAGAGACACCAATCTCCTCGAATATGAGGCACCAAACTCCAATAGAGTAATATGAAAATATTTGACCTTCTTCTTGAATCAGATCTAATTCTTCTTTACAAATTGGTTCCGTGCTTCACAAAAATATGCCTTAACATATGCTTAATATTTCTCTTAGATCTGCCTCAAAATCTTCAAGAATTCACTCAAAACACTCCTTGAAAATCTGCTCCAAAAGCCTAAACAAAATCTGCATATAATCTTCAATAGATTCTACTCATAAGATTCTACTCATAAGTCTGCAATAAATTGCTCTTAAGTTCTGCTCATAGGTCTGCAATTAAATCGCGCTTAAATTCTGCTCATAGGTCTGCAATAAATCTGCTCTAGATAGGAAAGATCTTTGTTAAATTCTTGCTAAATAAATCTCAAATGATCCTCATATATAAATGCCCAAACACCTTTTCATCCAACGGTTACATCCCTCCATGCTAGGTCGGCCAAGGCACCAAATACAATTTTATTTTATTTTATTTGCATCCCAGGATAGGGTGCACAAACTAGGAGAGATCGGCCCCTTTAAGAAATTTAATTTCCAAATGCCACTAGGAGGGAAGTTGGCCTCATCAATAGAAAAAATTATTTTCAAATTTTGAAACTCCTCCAACAGGTGTTAGGCATGGGTCAGCCCATGTAGGAATAAATAAAAAAATATTTATTATATTAAATGCAAATTAAAACTTCCAAACTGAGCACCAAAACTAATCTGATTTCTGCATAAAATCCGTGGAATATCTTAGCAATATCGCCTTGGTTTTACCTTTGACATCCATGACAATAATTTTCCAACACGCCTTTGAACCAAAAAGGTGGAGGGACTCCTCATGATGCCATCAACTTGGATGGCATCAATCCTTTTTCTGATTGGACTGTCAAAGAACATGGTGATGTCCTGCTTACCAATGAAGATCTTGGTGAATTGAAGACAAGCAACAGAAGCAACAAAGTTAGATGCACTGGAGGAAAATGAAGAAATTCTTGAGGAAACATGTATGTCCCCTTCTTAGCCAGAATCAACATATCAAGATCAATCTATTAACGAAGTCCTCATAGACTGATAAGGACGGGCAGAGGACATTGGACCGGTGATTTTCTCCTATTTCAGAGGGCACTTTAGAGTAAACATGGGTGGAATCAGTCGACAGTATTGTTATCTCCAAGTTGCCAGTCTAAAACTGCATTAAACCCTAGAATATCTCCTTCAAAGGCATACATGAGTCTAGAGAGAGAGTGGGGTGCTTCCTTGCCAGGTATCCTTGAGGAGAGAGACAAAAAAAAAGACAAATTAAAAGAGATAATAAAGTTGATGCATATTACTCTGTAATCTCTCCTTGGGTCACTTAAAACATATTTATAATATTAAGTTTCACCTTCCCTATGTACCTATTCCTAGTGAGAGAGTGAAAGGGGAGAAAGAGATAAAAGGTTAGTATAAGTGGAGAAAACATATAACATAAAGTGTATGTCCTAAGTGGGACAATTATTATGAGGGTAAAGTAACTATTATTTAATTCATTAATTTGATTGATATGTTAGGGTTCCAATCCTAATTAGGGCAACTTGAGGAAAGGATTTTAAAGGTCATTGGAGGCTCATTTATGTTCATGTTTTTGGATATCATGTCTCCTTTGAGGAGCTTGGCAACCTTAGGGTTTTGAGAACTTTGGAGAGGGAAACCTCCATTGTTTGCACATCTACAGCTGTGAGAGACCAGCCAAGGTGTGAGGAGAAGCTTCATTTTTCGAAGTTTCCTTTGGGCATAAAAGTTGGATAAGTTGTAGCAAATCTGAAGCCACCTATTTGCTTGTGTGGCCATACCATTTCAGGGTAGAGGGAGCTCAAGAAATGCAGTTTTCAGCACCATAGTTGTTGTGTTTGTCACCAGCAACACCTTGTCTAAATGTTGAATACCATACAACAATCTTTAGTGGTATTTGGAACAGCAGTTTGAAGTTATTTGTGGATTGGCTGAGTGAGGTGCTTGCGTGCCTGGCCAACCCACTCTTCTCCTTGTGCAAGGTCAATAGTAATACAAACTTCGTTCTCATTAGTTCTTCATTGTCACACAATCATCCCAATTCCTTATTGTCTGAGTCATTTTTGGGCTGCCAAGTCCTTGTTTTTGAACTTTTCTTGAAACAACAAAATTGCAAAGCATAGCAATAAAAATCAACATAAAATCAAAATCCTAAGACGATCTAGATTGACATAGCAATTGAGAAAAGGCATAAATTGCTCCACCCAAAAACTTAAGATGTATATGTTGTAAGTATGAATTTACCTAAAGGCATGTATAACTTGAAAGGGAAGAATTTGTCAAAAGCTATACATATCAATGCAGGCTTTAGGTACAATATAAAGAATTTCATAGTATTGATTATTTTAGCATCAGTTAACGTGTGCACTTTATATATCACCTGCTGACTTTGCATAACAGATTGTGCAGTTGACCCGGACATTTGCAGTTTGTTAATTGTTTCATAGTTTCCTTGGAGACATTCCTCATGCAATAACATCAGTTGTTCTGCTACCTGCTAAATCTTAAAGTCAGAACTTGTCAAAAGCCAGAATTATACCCTATTTAACACCTAGCATAAGCTGCAAGGTGTCAATCATTGTTGCAGAAAACATGAGAGGCAGAAAGATTCTCAGATAACTAGGAGGTCTCAAAAATTTCCCTCCCACACCTTAAAAAAGAGGCCGGATAAGCAAATATAAGATTACCACATTGAAAAAAAAAAGAAAAGTTTCCAACTGCTTTACAATAGAAAATGAGATTTCATTGTTTCAATACCATGGACTAAATGCTACAATGCAGCACAACAAATTTAATCATAATAAAGCAAAAATGAACAGTCATGGCTTAAATTAACAACTGTTATAGCCAACACAAAATGAAGAAATTGTATTGATGTCTACATGACCAGAATCTGTCAATTGGACTCATAATGCATAGCCAGCTCATAACAGTGAAAGGAGCATTATAAAAATTTAACATACAAATCCAAAGGAATGAAAAAATTTAATAATCAAAAGGGTTAATAAAAGAAAAGCTTCAAAATGAAAACCACAGAATTTGACGTATTTAGGACAGGAAGCTAGTAAGATTTGTGCCTTTCAAAGCCCCAAATACCAACCTCTCTTTGTGAAAATAAAAAAGACCAAATCAATGGTAATTGAATCATAACAGGAGAAATGGAGATGCCACGGAAAGCACTAAATGTAGGATCATGCCCTTTTCTTCTAATTAAATTATTAAAAACTAACATGTTCTTAAAAATTTCTGAAGCCCCATTCTCATGGGTAAGGTTTCATGGCTCAGAGGAATCCCACTAGAGAAGTGACAAACCAAAATTTTAATCTTACAACTCTTGAGACTTTCAGTTGAGGCTTTCTCCCCATTAAATATTTCTATTAAACTTTTAAGGAATTGGAACAAACGAACTCTGACATTTTCTCTTTAACAATTTTGAGGATTCAAAACTTGCCAACTTTGTTGTAACATTCTAATATGATCAGTCTCCTGCTCTTTGTGACCTTGCTGGAAATGATATAGCAAAGTATTACTATTTAGAGTTCAATCGTAGATTTTCCTAGACAGCAATCCAACATATCAGCTTAACATGGATTGGCAAGTTAGTAATGCAACCTCTATGCTTTTGTTACAACAGTTTACTCAAAACAACACAAAAAAGTAGAACCCTTCAAAGCATACCTCCTCGAGACTACCATCCTCTGTTTCAGTGTTGAAAGAAAGCAGCATGTTTTCATCTAGCATCTCCTCCAAATCATCAATATATCGTGGAACTGATCATCAGCAAGCAACAGATACATAGATTATAGATGCCACTAACCAGGTATTTAAATAAATTGAAGAAAAGAAAATCGTCACTGCAACAGGGTTTTCATCAACGTATTTTCTAGAAAGACAATTCACCATAAAATATGACCAGTGGATTATGTAAACTTTGGTCACAGATCTAAGTGCATTTTTCAAGAAAAAATTTAGATCTCTTTTTAGACATAAGAAATAGCCTCATACAGAATATGCTTGTTCATAAGCCACAAATATGAGCATATTTTGAAAACAGAGGAATATTTCAAGACATGAGAAACAGCCTTGCTTAGCAAATATTTTAAATAACAAATTTGTCAAAAATCTTTCATCTAACTGCAAATGAGACATTATAGCTGCTAAATATTAATGGGATGAAAGCATAAAGCAACAAAATATATGTTACGTAATTACGATGTTAAGAAGAATACTTTGGATCCTTTTCAAACATAAGATGAAACCTCACCGAGATAAAACCTCAGCAAAACTAGATCTGGGTCTAAAGGCTTTAGTCTTCATGGGGTTGGACCTGTTATCACCAATTATTGACAAAGCTTCTAGGTGGATCACTTGTTTGGGAATTATTCAAATTGGTTTTGGAAGGCGTGCCATATCAATTATGATTAATATATAAATAGTCATTATTTTGACAACGCATGCCCATAACATATACACAGTACAACCTTTTCACAGAACACCACCGTTAGGACCCTTATATCGTAACTCTTTTCTATTGCGAGCATTGTAATAATCATAGTTTAGTTATATGACTAATAATACTAATACATTGTGTGGATTTATCCCACATTGGTTAATGTTCTGATAAAGAGAAGATCTTATTGGAATCATCTTTTGTATTGGAGCTTTGTTCTTAAGGAGGTTGCCCTCTTAAAGAGGGTTGTGATACTTGTTATCTATTATCAATATAAGCATCTTTGCAACTAATTTCTAAGCACTGTTATTTTTCACATATTATTGTCATGTTGCTAATATTTTGCAAGTAAGACCCTAATTAGTGGTATCAAAGCTCTTTCTAGGGCCATCTTCTACAACAATAGCAACAATTTGTGGCTTTCTACAACTACCCACAGTATGTTCTCACCTCACCCTTACAGGATCTTAGTGATCAAAAAGTAGTGAATGTAGTTGAGTGCTAACCATCTTTTACCCTTTTTTTTTGGCAATAGTAGTCTGGGCTATAAACCCAATGCCAACAATTTTCAATATCCTCAAAACATCTATTGTTTTTGGACATTACAATCAGTGCATGAAGTGAGGTGGGATTTGACCCACCAATACCTAGACTTGAAACAACATATGTATAGAGCCTGGAGCTTCCACCTACCTTCATTTATATTGGAAGACTCCCTAGGTTTAAAAGAAGCCTCACCATAGGAAGCCATTCATTATTTGCAGTCTGTAGTGAATTAGTTAGCAATTTGCAACAAGAAGTTACTCTCATCATTCCTTAGAGACAGGTGTAATGAACCTTTGTTGTACCTGCCTCGCCTTCCTAATAATTAGGGCCTGATCTATCCACCGAAGGTTGGATTTAGGGCCACAAAAGGAAATTACGGTTTCCTGCAACATTTAGATATTTTATTTTATATGTCAGCAATAATATTAGATCAGTGGCATAATTATTGCAGCACAAAATACATACATGACCCATTCTAGATTTTGAGGATTTTCCAAGTTGGCTGGGCTACCCATCTAGACCCATCCCGTCTCTTAGGGCTAATAGGGCCACCTGAGGATGGGCCCAGCATACCCCTGGCTTGCACTCATTATCTTGAATGTACTAACAAACAGAGGATATCAGGAAGATAACAAATGCATACAGAAAACATAGATTCATGACTATATTACTTGGTTAACATTTATCCATTATATATAAATTTGTAGGGATTAATTCATTATATTTGTGCCTAGTTGCAGAAACATGACTATCATTAATTAGCATTCCTTTTCTTTACTTATTAGTTGTGTCTGAGAATGAGTGAATTATTTTTATTCTTCTATTTGTCACTAAAGTGTATTTTAATGCAGCATACTAAACCTGATATTGCAGGTTACCTATCTAGCGTGAAGATTAAGTTCATTTCACCCTTCTGTACATTACAAATGTGCTTAGTTCATTTGGCAAGACATTTTTTAGGCATGGAACCGATTTAGCAATTAATCTAGGCCACTAGTTAAATTATATGCATTACTGTTATATGAGGAATGAAAGCAGATTTAATACAACTTGCACAAAGACATACTTCATCATTTCGACATTTAAGCGGATTGGCCTAGGGACATACCAGCCTGCTAGCGATGGGGAGGGATGCTTACTAGGTGCTGGTCCTTCATCGCTGGGAAGAACCAGCACCTAGCCCTTTCACATTGTCTGCTGACTGAAGCGTTCCCAGGGCAGTCCTCATGGTTGTCTAGGCATCATAAATTATGAAAACTGAAATAAATATTATTATTGAGTAATGAAGTTACCTGCTGGATGCTTCTCCTTGCCCTTCTCTCCTTGTCACCTCCTCTTCCATGTTTCCTTGGGGTATGGGTTTATACCTCTTTGAAACCACGCGATTCCCCTTGAAACATGGCGTCTATTCCGAAGGTGGCTTGGGAATGGACGCGCCCTTTCATTATTCCCACTAGTTAAAATAAAACGTATTTTAAGCAGTAAAAATAATTTATGTATTGAAAATATATATATTTATGTACATGTATTGTTTAATGTTTCTAATCATTGCCTGTTGTCTACACGGGAATATGACAACAGGATGGTGCAACTAAAGGAAGATGGAATCCTTCATAGTTAAAGCTCTAAAATATTGGTTGAGTTCACTATTTATTAACATGACAAGTATATCAAAATCTTATAGACCAAACACATCCAAGCTTGATAATTCCCCTTTCAAACCCTAGCTATGAACAAATTTGGACATATTGGGAAAAGACTAGTTGATCCAAGTAGTATTACTTTGATCTACACATATCTAGTATGGTCCAAGTAGAAATCATTATTAGTTGAATGTTGCTTATTCCCCTAACCTAGTCAGCCACTTAGATTGCTGATATTTATTTTTTCTTTCTAGCCAGGGCAGACTCTTAGAATAATCCGCCAATAATTATTTATTTTCCAGGGCTTAGTCAGCCCTCTCCCAATTACTATTGTTATCTTTTTCTTAATTTCTAATATTAGTCAACCTTAGTTGGTAATCCCAGGTTTAGTTGGTATTTAAGGCTGTGATTTGTCTTATGAGGTAGTGTTATCAGCGAAGGGCATGACACAAAGCATGGAAGTTTGAATGCAATATATATTTATCCATAGATAGTTTCAAATCTTCAAAAATTCAAATATCCTCCTTCCCTACTATTTGACCATCCTTGATGTTTCCTTGTACTTGTAGTTTCTTGGCTAATTTCATGTTGATGAAGTTCTACTTGTTTTAAATTAAGGCAAAAACGGGTTTTAAAGGACCCTAAAACCCTTTACAACAGAGATTCTAAAAGGTTTAGAATCAAAACATCAAAACAGAACCCAAAACAAAACAGGCTGCAGAAGATAGAACAATACATATGGCAGCCAAAGAACCAGTAAAAGCCCAGACAAGCAACAAAAAACCAGCAACGACCCATAGACCAGCAACAAGAAAGAGAGAGAACCAAAGAAACAAAGAACAGAAACTACATAAGGCTCTTAAGGGTCTCAGCGACCAAAGCCTCCAGTAGACTCATTTTATCAACAACAGACCTCAGCTCCTTGTAGTCCACACTTTGGGTAGCAGCTTTCTTTTCCATTTTCCCCCTAGTCCGCTTACAATGGCCAGAATCCCCCTAAGTCTTGTCTTTATCATCATCCAAATTGACCAGAATCTTGTCCTGTTGAACACTATCAAGATTATTCACCATGATATTCATAGCATCAACCGTCTGCTTGACAATTATATGACTATTGGACATAATGGTAACGAGGGTGGCCTGAATTTTCTTGTAATTCTCCTCAACATGGGTGAATCTATCTTCAAAACCTTTCTTCATATGATCAATACCTTCAACAACTCTATTGATACAATCCACAACAGATTTTTTCTCATCCTCAGTCCACTGACCGTCACCATTTTGTTTGTCCTGACAAGTAGAAGTGGGCATAGCTTCCAGCTTACTACTCATAGCCCTCTGATTAATTTTAACCTCTTTGATTTCATGGAAGAGCCATTTAAAAAGACTGAAAGTATCAATGGCATGGTCTCTTCCCATGCCCAGGATGTCCACATAGTCGTCCCTTTTATCATTAAGCTCAGCACTCTTGGCATGAAGGTCCTTCTGAACGGAAACAATAATATTTTCCTTTTGAATGCATCCATAAAATTGAAGGACTAAATCTTCCTTCCTTGGAGCTAGAGTGCACTTACCTATGGCCTTCATCATCCTCTTTTCATTCTCCTCCTTCCACTTCCTCTTCTCCTTCCTCTCCTTTTTCTTCTTTATCTTCATGTTCTTCATCTTCTTGTTCTTGTCCTTGCTCCTCTTCTTCCCCTTGATTATCATCATCCATACATTCTGCATCTTTTTCATTGCCATCAATATCCTCATCAACTATTGAATGGAATGAGGCAAGCTTTAAATGTTGTGAGAGTCGAGATTGGTAGGAATTCATATAATCAAGATCAACTTTAAAGATGCATTAGTGGTGGAGGCGGCCTGCCCACGTGGAAAATTATGACAAGCTTTATTTATTGAGTAGTTGAGTAGAGAAGGATATCCAAAGACATGGAGGTCACTTTCAGTTTGAAAGCCTAGGGGCGACAAGTTACCTTCATGGGGAAAATAGCAAATGAGCGATTGAGGAACATATTCAGGTGTCAATCCGTGATGGCTCTACAAGCCATCAGGATGATTTTGGGCAAAGAATACATTGAATTGGCTCAAAAATACAAAACAGATGTAGATATGGCATCGTTGATTATGGCATGGTTGTTGGAGCTGGAAGACAAAGACACGGTGTAGAGGTTGATGAAGTTGTTTTTGAAGGTGAAAGGAAGAGTGAGTGCCTCAACTTTTAAACATGGTTGTGACTGGGGGGGCTCAAACCAAAGGGCGATGGTTGGCCGAGGTTGTACTACAATTTCAATAGCCCATTGGTTCCCTTCATCATCTAAGAGTCGAATATGAACGAGAATGTGCAACAAGGCAAAGTTACTTTGGGCATTGGGTTCCTATTGGTGATGATGGTCAATTCCCAAGTGTCGGGTGCAACAAGTGCTAGAGTCATGGTGGACACGTAGCTACAAGGTGAGGAGGAAGATGAGTAAAAAGTCTATGTCTGGTGTTTTTTTTGCTGTATGCGTATTGAAAATTTTGTACTTTGCTTCTGATGGCAACATATGAGCCTAGGTAGGGCTGTTTTGGTCAAGGTGTAGATTGAAATATTTTGCAAGGGCTCTATGGAATGTGAGACTAGTTGGACAATGTAAATCTTGAATGTAATATGGGTGTGGCTCCCTTATGCCAAATTTATATATCGAGAAAAAAAATATCCTCACCAACTATTATTTCTTTTGGTACACATCTACCCAAGGAAAATTGCCCCAGTTTGTCCAATGAAGAAATGTCATTCCACAATAACACATGCTAACATTTAGCTTCACCAAGTATATAGAAAAACCTGATTTCAATATTTTACATTGACCATAAACTATTTTATATTTCTTCCACCATTCTAATGCATCTCAGTTTCCATCAAAATCAAGATTTCCCATTGAAATTAGGGTTTCTAAATTTCTACCACATACCCAACTTTGATTGCATCATTTTATAATTTGCTAGCCTCAAATATAAAAATACAAATAATAGACCCTTGATAAATTTTGGTGAACTTGCCAGAAACATAAAAATATCAAAAAAAATCCTCGATTTGTGACCCAGAAGGCAAATTTATGAAAAATCATAAAACAATAACACAATTAATAGTGATGACCTGTACTTTGATTTTTGGGCTATAACTTCCCTAGATGATCCTCCAAGTTCAATAAAAAAATTGCAAAAAAAATCATAGATGTTTGAAAGGTAAAGGCAAATCTTCAAAAAATAGGGTTTTGTCCTCACTTTTGCCCAAATCATAGGTCTAGTACCACTTGATAAGATCCTCACATATGATAATTGAAATAAAGCAATGTAGAAGATAGATAATATACCAAATAATAGATGTTATGGACCAAGATGCCTTACATCGAATATATGCAGAAATAAAATAAAAGCTTGAGATAGTGTAACACCATACAATACTCCTTATGGAAGAAGCCACTCCATAATATATCTCCAACAGATCACAAATGCAATATCATACTCAACACATATCTTTACAATGATATTCACCTCCTGTACATGTAAGGTTTTGAAAATTTGAGGCCAATTGCAAGTCATTTATTAATTGTAAATAATAAGTGACTGTAATACTTACCATCATTTTTAAATATCAAATTGCCACACCAATATTTGGGTGCATTTGATCAATTTCTTTGTGTAATAAGTTTCCTTTAGGTGTATATATCACTTCCTAATAACATAATGGAGGGGTATCATAATCTCTATGAAGGTCTACTCATCATCTAATATAGTGAATTACACAAGTTGACATCTCTATCCACCTTAATAGATGATAATATTATATCCTAAATGCATAACAATTAAGGATGGATGAAATAAGGATAATTGAAGAACAGGAATGGTGTTGAACCGTATGGTTGTATATTACTTCTGATTGCATATTTCTCTATATTTTTCTCCATGGTTACCGTTAGACTTCTTTACTAGACTAAAAGAAATCAGCAGTCTCTTTTTGAGAGAGATATGATCACTTTGTAATAACTTGGAACATGCATATGTTTAAATTGTTCTTATTGGGGTGAAATCACTGACTTGTCTAGTAACAAGAAAGTTATAAGTTTTTAACTGGGCTGTGTCAACGAGGTACCATAACCCTGAGTTGATAAGCTTGAGCGTTTTAGGTGAGAAAAAGTTAGACACCTGAATTATATAGCCTGTTAAGCCCATTTAAACCAGTTACAAAAATCTTGGTGTAACCCAACTTTACTAATCCCTTCACCAAATAGTATAGAATTAGATTTACCGTAAAGTTTATTGAGTAAATAAAGACAAATAAATCTTAATCTCCTTTTGACAAACGAATTTTAATAACAACCTGTATGGTCGCCAATCTTGTGAATTGAGACATCTGTTGTAGAGTGCGGTGAGATTTATACATTAAGCCGATTTCCTTACAGTACGATTAAATAATAGATATGAAATTTCACCCAGAAACATAACTGTGCTGGCAGGACATGGGAAAGTGATATACCGACACAAAATGGTGCAGTCTAATTTTTAAGTTGACCGTGTGTCAAATACAAAAGTAGGATTTTGTTTTTTTTAAATGAAAATCAACTCATTTTAATTCATTCTTTTGAGTGTTCCGGATTTTCTTTAAAACCAGTAAATCTTTAGTAACATTCTTATAAATGAATATATAAGTATTACTTATAAAATGACTATTAAATGCATTATTCCTAGTCACAATACATGAAGTCTTGCGAATTGTGAATTTTGAGAGTCAAAAAATTAACTCACAACTATGCTGTTAAATGACGTAATGAATAAACCAGTTACTGGTGTTTTTACTTCCGTTTCAATGTCACTGATTGAGTTAAACACCTTGCTATCAAAACGAATAATTGAAACGATATTTATTGCTAAATATTGCAGAGAAATAGAAAGGGAAACGCGAGAGCGTACGAGTAGAGTGAGCGAGCCAAGCGACGACATCGGAAGCAAATTGGTGAGCTTTCTGAGCAGAAGATCTTCCTCCCCATTCGTTCTGCACGGCCATTTGCAGGGCCGTCCAACGGGAAAACACCAGCCCCGCTCCTTCCTCAAATTTGCTTAAAGCCTCTGCTGAAAGCGCTCCATCTCCCTCCATACCTCAATACACTCCACTTCAAATCAAAATATTTCTTTTGGGATTTTTGGTAGCAGCCAGTGTGTATTCATTTGCCTTACTCGGCCCAGAAACCATACTAACATGGCATCACAAGTATAAAAGTAACAAGACCAGAGAAAGCTGCTCTATAAATCGTTCTTCAAATTCAATTTTTGAATAACTGTGTGTGCACAGCTGACCATCCAAACTGATTCCTCAATTCATCACACCAAAAATTTGAGCATTTGGTTAATTTGCTTTTAATTCTGAAGGAAATCATCACTTCTTCTATGCTTAGTCCAAGATAGGCCAACATTAATAAATCTTTGGGCATGTGTGTCCTAAAATAGTAAATTTTTAACTATAGAGAGTATAATAAAAAAAGGTATTTAAATTTAAGTTTGAATTTAAGTTTGATAAAAAAATAAAATTTTAAATAATTTTATTTATTTATTTTTAGATTAGAAACAAATGTTTGCATTGAATTTACAAATTAAGGTTAGATTTGTATTTGTAGAGATATTTTATATGTGTAAAAATGATCTAGTAATGTACAAACTAGTAATTGCACTTTTGGTGTGCAATGGGTATGCCGAAGAGGTTTGGAAGGTTATTTAGGATAAATTTTTGGTCTTTTTTTTTTGCATACATGTAAGTAGTACACGAGGTCAATTAATAGGTCTTATAGCAAACAATGTTGTATGTGCAACAAAGTTATCAATAGAGAAGTGAAATTACCAATAGGATCATGTTATGTTTGCAAAGGAGATAGAGAGGGAGAGAGAGGGAGAAATAGATTTGAAAAGAGTGAGAGGGAGGGGCATTGAGAAGATATAGATTGAGACGGAGGAGGAGAGGGGGATAGATAGAGATGGAAGAGATGGAAGAGATGAATATATAGAGATAGAGAGGGAGAGGGAGATAAAAATGGATGAATATATAGAGGGGTATATGGAGAGATAAGTATAGAGATTGATAGGGAGATGGAGAGATATAAAAGAAGCAAGAGAGGGAGAGATAGAGAGATGTAGATGGTGAGATAAAAGAAGAGAGATTGGTAGAGGAGGATGAATGAAGGGGAGATAAATCAATATAGAGAGAGGAAAAGGGAGAGAGACAGAGAGACAGAGAGAAGAGTAAGAGGTGGATAGAGAGTGTAATGGGGTGAAAAGTGAATGATGGAGAGATCAAGAGGAAATTTTTTATTCCCTCCGAGGAGAGATGAAAGTTTCATTGTGGATTTCCCTTCAAACACTTTATCCACATTACATTTAAAAGAGGGGAGATAATTCACTAGATCCAACCTCTTAGAAAAGAGATTGAATACTAAATGAATTGATAATGGTGTGAAGATAACAAGTTAACCCCTCTTTTAGAATGAGTAATGGTTGAATTACGTGTTTTGAGACTAAGTGTAAAAGTAGAAAAGAACTGATTATAACTTGAAATGGAAGCGTGGGATGAAGTTGTGCACCTGGATCTGGCTATAATATATTGAGACGAAGTAGCCCTACGAATTTGAGGAAAAGTTGTTGGGACCATGTTGAAAGTGCACACAGTCCTCCGAAAAATCTACGAAACGAAGGGTTTTTCCACCTATGAATGGAGTCCATATCTGCAAATATAGTTGTGCACCTGCAACCTACACACAGAAAAGAGAGGAAAAGGGGTTGGGATTGGGAGTTTGCCTTCGGGTCAAACCCTAGTTTTGGAATTAACCAAATGATGAAAGAAAGTACTTGCAAGTAAATGTAAATGAAAGACTGAAATGTAATTCACCTCAAGGGAGGTTTTAGATAGAATTGCTTGTGTGGAATTGAATGTTGAAAAGGATCTCCTCTTCAATGGTTGAATCCTTAACTTGAATGCAACACCTAGCCTTGAAGGGAGACTTGAGAATGTTCAATGCTTGAAAGGAATGTTTGAATGCTTGAATGCTTGAACTTATGCCCACTCTTCTCTTATTGAACTTATGCAAATGAGAAGACAAATGCAACTTATATATTCGTCAATTAGGGTTATTGGACTGATTTTTCATCATAGGTTGTCATAGGGAAAGTTTTCTCGTTGAAAATGCAAAGATAGGACAAAGGGGGCCCCAAAATAGAGCAAGAACAGGGGCGCCATGCCCCTGTCCTACCCTTATCTCAGGATAGGAAGTAGGTTCAAGTAGTGCAGGGGGTAGAAAAAGTGCAGTTTTGGGGATTGAGCAAGTCTCGGGTCTTCGACCAGGATTGGGGATTCAATTCGCCAACGTGAAGACCCTAATGTGGTCAAAATTTGCAAGGGTCGCAATTTATGACACTACATTTAGCCCCCACTCTAGCGGGAGTATAAGTGTACGCCAATACTGTCAGTAAAGTACAAGGAAACAAGATTGAAAGACTTCTACCATGTCAAGGAGGCAAGATGCACCAAGCCCCCATTGGACTTAGGATCTTACGACATCGATTGACAAAGTAAAAGGGAAGATCAAGAAGGGAAAACCATGACTGCAAGTAGCAAGGTTCCCCTCGATATGAGTAATGAAAAGCAAGGATACAAAAACATACAAAGCAAAGCCCAATTCACTAAGTAACTTTAAGTATCGAGAAGGAAAATATGAGCGGAGTGTATGCCCCCACGTTAAAGCAATCATGCACGCCTTATCGGGAGCGATTGCTTTAAGGTAGGATACACTCAAGAGAAAAAAAGAGAGAGGGAGCACGGTATTGCAAGGATTTAGCCCCCAATCGAGGAATAAACCCAAGGATAATGAACACAAAACACGAGGTAGTTTCACTTTCCTCGAGGTTAGTATGTTGTATGATAACTCATGTATATCATATATGTATGTGCATATAATATCCGTCATTCCCCAAAGAAAGGACACTACCTTGGAAAAAAGGGAATAGAGGATGTCTTTTGAGTCAACATGAAAGAGACCAAAAGAGATCTCAATGCTTTGTATCGTCCTCAAGTAGACATTAAGAGAAAAATAGAAGAACATGGATACTCATAGAAGAATAGTTACAAAGAGAAAGAGAGGAGAGAAGGAGATCTACAGTGCTAATGTTGCTAATCTAGCACAACATCCACCTCCTAATCTTGCTAATCACTATTTTGGGAAGGCAGGAAACACTTTAGAGGAGAGACATCAAGCACAGCAGATAGAGCTATCACAAGATCCAAACAAGGACTATGCTCATGTGCTTAGTCACTTTGTTCGATTCTAGGAGCTAGGAATAGGGTTTTTGAAAATTCTGCTGATAAATGCTTGTCCACATCAACATATTCATAGTCACTATCAGAAGCATTAGGAGTTGTATTGCCATCATGAATAACATGTTCACTCATTTCTTCATCTAGATTTATAGAGAGAGGAGTACGAACACGAATAGGAGTAAAACCATCACATGTTTTTTTGCAATTTACGATGTGGAGATGTAGGTTCAACATCTTGCTTAGGAGAAAAGGGAATCATGTCAACTGTTGGAGTCTTGGGAGATTGAATGTTTTGAGGAACAACTTCATGAGATCGAGCACAACATCTTCGTCGACGGTCTCTCGCACAATGATTTCATCGAGTCTTAGCAGAAGTCTGGGAAGAAGGAGGAACATTTGTTGAAGGAGGAATAGTCTCCTCTTTGATAGTTGAAGGTTTAGGTTGAGGTCTTTTAGGTTGGACAATAGGAGAGGCGGGCCTCTTCTCTCTATAAGAGGAAGGAGGTGGAACTGCGCCATATAAAGGAGGAATATTAGGTGTAGGAAGGAGACTGGGTCCATCATGGGGAGGTGGTACAGGTCTAACCTTAGAATAAATATTGTTGTTCTTTTGAGGAGAAGGCATAGTCACATCCATAGGAATAGGTTGAGGAAGATTATTCCTATCCGTTAGGGGAAGGATTTCATCTTCAAGAAGGATGGGAATGTCAATTGTTGGGAATCTAGGTTGACTTAAGGATAAGATCATATCTTTCTTCCATTTTTGATAAGATTGGAAAAGAGCATCGCTCCTTTGTGGAAGAGATTGAAATTGCTTAGGCCAATAGAAATCAGTAGGAACACCTAGGCTTCTTTCGAATGGTCGAAATAAGCTATGGTTAACAATTATGATTTCTCCATTGTGAGGAAATTTTAAACTCTTATGAATAGCCTTCATGGAAGATAGCCAAGGGTAGCCCAACTTCACACGGAATTGCTTAGAAGAGGGAATGATAACAAAGTGGACATCCATAGATTTAGTGTGAACTTGAACAGGAAGGGTGATAGAACCAATGGTAGGACAAGATAATCCATCAAATAACTTCACAACCACATTAGAGTCATCATAAATCGGTTTATGCAATCGTAAAGTGAAAAGATACTCCTCAGTGATAATTTTAACCATGCAAGAGGGATCAACAAGAGTACCACGACAAGGTATATCCTTAACCTTCGCAACTATGTATAAAGGGCCATCGGGTGCTTTAATGGTCTCACTAGGGTCAAATGTAATACAAGGATCCGCAGATGTCTCTTGTTTCTCTACCATATTCACTAAATTCATAATTGTAGTAGTTAGATTAGAAGGAGAGAAATAGGTATGTTCAATCTCAATCACGTTAGAGGTATGAGAAGGAAAAGGATCGGTGAAAATCTTAAGATTTTGATTAGGAGGAGCTACTGATTTGTTTCCCTTATCATTCACACCTCCCACAGATATAGTATTATTATCAATCAAATCTTGAATCTTACTTTTCAATGCAAAACATTTATCACTATCATGACCAAGTTGACGATGAAATTGACAAAAGGAATTGTTATCAAAATAAGGGGATGCTAGCTTAGATGGGTCAACTGATTTTATAGGAGGGAGTTTGATAACATTTCTTTGTAACAACTGAGACATAATACTATGTAAATATTCATTTAAAGGAGCAAATTGTCTTTCTCTTTTGAAAAATTTAGAAATAGGAGGCACACCCGTCATACCATTCACATTGTTGTTATTGATTGTATCATTGAACTTGATGAAGCCTTTTGTTGGTTTGAACTTCACAAACGGTTGTTGAACACTCTCCCCCTTATCACTCGGAGCCATAGGAGTAGATTGCTCCATTTGACTCATAGTCAGTTGATAATTGTGGAGTGTTGCGCACAACTGTCGAAAGGAAGTAAACTCAGACAAAAGAAGTTTTTCCCTAATATCTTTTTGAAAATTAGAAATGAAAATTCATTGAATATCATTATCAAGTACAGGAAAAGAAATTTGATCACACAAATGCTTATATCTACCAATGAAATTGGTCACTTTTTCTTTAACACCTTGTTTACAATGCATTAAATCAGTCAAAGTGATTTTAGGACCAATGTTGTTTTGAAATTGTTGAATGAAAGCATTTGCTAATTGTTGAAAAGAAGTGATAGAATAAGAAGGCAAAAAGAAATACCATTGTAAAGCCCAATCTCTTAGTGTTCTTGTAAACAATTTTGCAAGCAATATTTGATCATAAGCAAAATCAGTACACAAGTTTTGAAATGTTTTGGCATGCGTTAGAGGATCGCCTTTTCCATTATAGAGTTTCAATTGAGGGACCCAGCATGCTTAGGTGGCACAACTTTAACAATATCAAGAGAAAGTGGGCTCGCAACATCGAACGTGGGCACACTAAACTTGGATTGACTCGTGGAAGCAATTTGTTGTTGTAAGGAAGACATAGTTTGAGCAAGATTGTTAATGGTCGCTTCGATAGAAGAATTGATGTTAGACATGGTTGATTGAGAAGGTGTTGTGATGTTATTGAAGGAAGGCATTGATTGAGAGTAAGGTGGTGGGACATTATGATAAATAGGCATAGGTGATGATTGAGTAGGAAATGGGACACTTAAAGGAGGAATAAAATTATTGAATGAATTGCCCCCTTGTGTCGCATTGATTGGTTGAGGGATAATAGGAATGCTTATTGAAGACATGGGTAAAGATGGAGGATTAAATGAAGAAGAGGGATTGCCCCCATGACTAATTGTTGTAGGAATGACATTTTGAGTTGAAGTAGTCATGATGTTTGAGGTAAAAGTAGGAACACTAGTCATAGGAGTAGTCAACGGAATAGAAGAATTGATTTGTGTTGAAGGTTGTGAATAACCTAGGGTTTCAGCACAACTCTTTATAGGCATGACATTGGAATCAAAAATATGAGCAATGCCACACAATATATCAATTCAATTCTTATCACTTTGAATCATGTGTTTAAGTCCTTCAATTAATGGAAGAGCTTCACTATTAGGGTACTCTTGGGACATCCATTGTTGAAAGTTATCAAATTGATTGTCCAATTTTGAAAGTTGATCTATGGAAATTCTAGTCAAAGCTTCTTCTTGTTCATCATAGGATTCATCAATTGGATAAATAGGGACATGATTAAGATGGGAAGAATTAGCATTATCCGCATTAAAGAAGTTACCCAAATTAAGCTTCATCTCCTAAGTAATTAAACCTTGGGAAGCCTTAATTCTAATGCTTTGTCTAATGGGGATAGTACAGGTAGGACTAATAGTGGTAAAACTCATGCACTAGAGGGAAAATTTAAAATTTTGATTTTGAATTTTGAATTATAAGAATAAAGTTTACAAAATTGAATAATGCAAAATTTGAGAAAATAATAATTAAACAATTTGAACTCTGTTCTGATTGATTAAAAAATAGGTTTTAAGGACCCAAAACCATTACATCATGGAAAGAAAAAGAGCAGCAAAAGGATTAAAAGTCCACATAAAAAACAACTGGCCAAAAGACTAGCGAACAAAAAGAACAGCAAAACAACAAAACACAATAGAAAAATTGGGGAGGCGCTACATTGCAATTTTCTTTAGCAGGTCCTCTGCCTTTATCACCAACTCATCATAGGAAGCCCCGACAGTTTTCAGCTCTTCCAGATCCTTGTTCATTCTCTTTTCCTTCCTCTTGCCTCTGGTGCGGGTTCTGGGACCTTGATCTTCCCCTGTACCTTCAGCGTCCAGGTCAATTTCCTGGATTTCCTTGTCATTATCAAGCTTACTGATGAGGGTATGAGTATTATTGGCTGAGATTTTCAAAATACTAAGGCTCTGCTCCGCTCCGCAATATTCTTAAGGCACTCCTCAATTTTTTCCACTTTGGTGACTGTATCCAAGAGTGTTTTTTCACTAGTTTCCGCAAGGCTTTTTCTATCCAGCATCTCCTTTTCAATCTTCTCAAACCTGGGGTTAAAAGCATCTCTGATGTCTTCCGCTTTAGCAATAGTGTTTTTCAGATCTTTGATATAGTCAGCCATTGTATTCCCCTCTCCTATATAAATGGTCTGTAGAATCAGGACTCTGTTGCATAGTTTTTTATACTCATCCACAGCTTTCTTGTAACCATCGATGAGCCATTCCATTGTTTTCATAAAACCATTCAAGCCCTCGGGAGGAGGGCCATAGGGGGGAGTCGCTTTTCTAGGGGTTACCTATTCATCTTTAGGGATATGGAGGGCGGAGATAGTGTCGGCAGCCCTGAGAGTTTCTTCCAATTTCTCCTTTTCCAGGCTGTGCTCGGCTTCCAGGGTCCTAGCTTGCTTGTCAGCTTCCGGTTCCTTGCCAGTCTCCTCTTTTTTCTTATGTTTTTTCCAAGTTTGGGCTTGGTTTTTACTTTTCTTCTTCAGCAACCCTTTAGGGTTCTTCTTCTCCTCAGAATAATCTGAATCCTCTTCTTCCGAAGAGATGTTGATCAAGGGTTTGCTTTGAAGTTTTTTGCCCTTAGAAGATGAGGGTCTTGATTTCCTCTTCTTACTACTCTCATACTCTAAATCATCAGAGCTATCCTCATTATCAGACGAGGAGTCATTGTCGGATTCCTCCTCCTCTGAAAAAGCATAATCAGACATATCTTCCTCAGAGTCCACAGAGGGCTGCATCCGATTAATTTGACTGGCCTTTAAATGGTCATAAATGAGGACCATAAGGCCTTGGTGCATTATGGTATCACCCAAAGGATTCTCTTTGTAGGCTTTTAGGGAAGCATTCATTGAGAAAAGAAAGAAATAAGGAAAATTCACCTTATCATTATGCCTAAAGTGGTTTAACAGAACAAAATGATACCCATAGACTTTCGTAAACCTACCATCTAGGGTAATATACCGCATTAAAACAAATAGAATTTCCTGCCAAGGTTTGGCAAATGCCCTAGGCGGGTAATAGGTTTTGCTCAACTTTACCAGTCGTCTTTTCTCTTTCTCAGTCACCAGGTACCTTTCAATGGCTTCCCTGCTGACCTTACTGTCTCTGTAGAAGTTGCAGCCTTCCCTGTTGAGACCCGTAGCTTTAGCAATTAAATCTTCATCAATTTCCATCATTTGGTCACCCATTTTTAGCATGCCCTTCTTCCAGTTTTTGCAGAAGAGGCTAGTTACCATTCCATCACGGTCGTGGAGTCTCTCTATGAAGTTCGAGAGACCACCCTTCTACAAAATACACCACATCTCTTCCTTCTGTTGCCACTCCTTGCAACTATTTGGCTCATATCGTCTCCTATTTCCGCCCATGATGTCGCTTCTCACAGCCAAATTTTGAAACTTGTAGAGCTGGTAAAACAGAGAAATTTTCGAAACTAAAACAAATACCTAGAAAGCGTGTGAGTTGTTGGCCTTAATGATCTGATTGATTAAAAAATAGGTATTGATGGCACTGATGTTATAATGAGTGATTTTCTCATTATAGAAATAAGTCGAAGTGCTTACATCAGTACTTTTCATTATTACCCTGTCAATCAAGAGTCTTTGGGGTACTTCTATATCGTTCATCACTTATGATTTGTCTGACCTCTTCGGGGAGTCCGCTCTCACCCATCCATGTGGTAATTGTCTCATTTTTAACCACCACATTGGCAGCCCAATCAGCAGAACAGTTGGCCTCCCGATAGATATGGGAGATATGGTATTTCTTAAAGGTTCTAATGATGTCAATAGCATAATTGATTATGTTGTGAATCGACCATGAGGGTTTTGAAGTCCCATTGAGGCACTTTATTATATTATTTGAGTCCCCTTCTATCCATAGATAGGGGCAATTCCATTTTTTGGCTAGGATAATGCCTTGAAGAGCTGCCATAGCTTCCGCTTTATGATTTGTTTGGGTTCCAATAGGAATATCAATCATCTCTTTGCAGGTTCCTTTATGATCTCTAAGAATAGCTCCACAGCCTGAAGGACCTGGGTTGTCTTTGGCTGCACCATCAAAATTGATTTTGAGCCAGCCTTGGGGAGGGGTTTGCCATTTAGCTTCAAGCCTTTTATTGTAGCTGAGATTAGGACCATCAGTGATCTTCATATTCCAAGCCCTTAAGATATTTGACTCCAGGGAGTTATTTGAGTAACAAGAACCCTCCATGATTCCCATATTTTCCTGGATAGCCCTTTGAATTTTCTGGAAAATAGTATCTTGATTTAGGGAGACATCCCTGAAGATTCGGTTGTTTCTTTCTTTCCAAAGACCCCACAAGATGTGAGGAAGAGAGAGCTGCCACATACATCTCAAAAAAGAGTTAGTCCATTGAATTTGCCAGGAGGAGAACAAATCTCTGATGTTACTAGGAAACACCCAAGCTAAACTAAAGCTCTTGAGGAAACTTTCCCAAACAGAAGCTGAGAAGGAACAGTGGAGGGCAAGGTGGTCCACAGACTCTTCCTCTTGAAAGCACAACACACACCTGTTTGGAAGGGCAAAACCTCTGCCTTTTAGGTTGTCAATGGTAAGGATCTTATTTTGGAGGATGGTCCAGAAGAAAAAATTGATTTTGGGAGTGAGACCTTTTATCCAAGCTTTAGACCAGAAAGGATTTATAGGAGGGGGGGGGGGGGGAAGGACACAATACATCGAAGACATAGTTAAAGTACCTTTGGGATCATGTTTCCAAATCAGGGAGTCCTCTTCATTATTCAGCCATATAGCAGACAGATGGGTCTTGAGCTTAGAAAGGCTAGGGTGGATACTATGAATGTTCTACCAATTGTTCTCATCCCAGTAATCTGCCACTAAGGAGCCAAAAGAGCCAATACAGGAAGGGGCATGGGAGGCCCATTCATGGGAGTCCATTAGGGGTTTATCAAAAAACCAGGGATCCTCCCAGAATCTAACTTTTCTGCCATTTCCAAGTTTCCATATCACTCCTTTAGCAATCACATCTTTACATTTAGAGACATGGTTCCAAATATAGGATCCATTTATGCTGAAATCTGAATTAAGAAAAGAAGAGAGAGAAGAAGACATAAGAAAGTACTTACTTCTCCAAATTTTGCACCATTCAGAATCAGAATGAAACCATCTCCAAGCTTGTTTGGACAAGAGAGCTTCATTTAAAGTACGAATCCTCCTGAGACCCATACCACCTTTGCTTTTCGGCCTACAGAACTGATCCCAAGCCACCAAGGACATTCTTTGCTTTTCCTCAACCCCAGACCATAGGAATCTTCTTTGAATTTTCTCAATTGCTTCAGCATACTTGACTGGAATTCTGAAGAGACTAAGAGCATAAGTAGGAATACTTTGAAGAGTAGCCTTAAGGAGTAGGAGCTTACCAGCTTGACTTAAGAGGGCCCCTTTCCAACCTGCAAGTTTTTTGTGAAATTTGTCAACTAGATAACTCCAAAAGGAATCAGGAGGGGCAATCCCCATGGGGAGTCCAAGGTAGGTAGCAGGAAGGTCAACAATCTTACACTCCAGAATTCTGTTGATCCTCTGTTGTCTTCTCTCTGGAGTATTAATGAAAAAGACATCACTTTTGGCCCAGTTAATAAGCTGCCCCATAGCAGAGGCAAATTTACACAGGGTACTCTTCAGTACTTTAGCTTCTGAGATACTTGATTCCCCCATAATAATTGTGTCATCAACAAACTACTGGTGGGAACAAATAAGGTCAGCAGAAGAGGGTTGGAGGCCCTTAAAGGACCCTTGTTGCACCAAATTTTCCATGGTCCGACCAAAGCATTCCGCCAAAATTATGAAAAGGATGGGGGAGATAGGATCTCCTTGCCTAAGACCTCTCGAGGCTTGGAAAAAATTAGAAGGAGAACCATTGACAAGAACAGCAAAAGACGCAGAGGTAGTAAGTTGGGAAAAAAGATCCACAACTCTAGGGGCAAACCCAAAAGAAGTGAGAACTTTCTAAAGAAGAGACCAGTCAACCCTATCATAGGCTTTGGAGAGGTCAAGCTTAAGGATGAGATCCTGCTTCTTAGCTCTAACAAGAGAATGAATGTTCTCATGAACTGTAATAATGGAATCAAGAATTTGTCTTCCAGGAACAAACCCATTTTGCTGGTGTTTAATTAAGGCAGGAAGGATAGACAAAACTCTAGTAGTCAGGACCTTAGAAATAATCTTGTAAAAGAAGTTGCAGAGGCTAATAGGTCTGAATTTGTCCAAAGAGTCAGCACCTTGAATCTTGGGGATAAGAGCAATAAAAGTACCATTGATTTCTTTCAAGAGTTTTCTAGCCCCAAAGAATTCCTTAACCCCGTTGGCAACATCAGTACCAATAATATCCCAAAAATCTTGAAAAAAGAACATTGGGAAACCGTCAGGTCCAGGTGCTTTGTTACCATCAAAGGAGAAAACAACATTTTTAATTTCTAAGATAGTGGGAATGGAAGAGAGGGAGGCATTAATTTGAGCATCAATGATACAAGGAATGTTCTGAAGAAAAGAGGATTGGGCTTCAGCATCCAGACTATGATCCCTCTTTAGGAGATCCGAGAAATACCTCTTAGCTTCGTTCCTTATTTCATCCTCCTTGACTAGCTCCCCACTTTCCACAACTAACTTGTTCATTCTATTGACTGCTTTATGCTTGATAGTCGACATATGGAAGAATTTTGTATTCTTGTCCCCTTCCTTGAGCCAAATACATCTCAATCTCTACTTCCAGAACATTTCCTCTTTGGCAATAATGTCATGGTATTTCTTAAGGATCTCATTTTCATCAGCAATAGACATAGTACTGAAACCATCCTTTTGTATCTGGTCCTGTATTTCTTTAAGGTTTTCCTGAATTTTACTCTTAGCCTCAAATATATTCCCAAAACTGGTTTTATTCCCGAGTCGAATGTTGTCCTTCACACTTTTGAGCTTCTTAACAACTTTGAACATAGTCGTTCCCTCAACTTGGATACTCCACCATTTTTGAATATTTCTTTTGATGTCGGGGTGAAGGGTCCACATTTTTTCAAATCTAAAGAGGAAGTTTCTCCTTCTATTGATCAAGTTAGCAATGAAGGTGATAGGAAAATGATTGGATCCAACCCGAATGTGGGCAGACAAAGAACAGAAGTGTTGACTATACCAGTCATCAGAAATGATAGTTTTGTCAAGACGCACTTGGATAAGGTCATTACCAGTTCGTCTGTTAGTCCAAGCGTAATTGCAACCCTATATCTCCAAATCATTAAGAGCTTGGGAGTTAATAAAATCCATGAGGGCCATCCTACTTTCCAATTGAGGAGGACTGCCTCCAAATTTTTCCTCCTCTTTCAAAGGTGTATTAAAGTCTCCCATAACCATCCAACTAAGATTTTTGAAGTTGTCCCTAGCCTGGATGATCTTTTTCCAAAAAGAGTTTCTAGCCTTTAAGGTATTAGGAGCATAAATGTTAGTGAGAACCCATGAAGAACCATCTTTTAGGTGCTCAAATTTGATACAAGAAAAGTTACTTTCTTGAATAATGACCTGACCTTTAACAGTGTTAAGATTCCAGATGGTAGCAATGCCTCCATAAGCACCCTCAGAACTGCCCCAACTAACATTACCGTTTTTGAAGAACTTCAAAGATTCAACTTTTTCTCTACTCATTTTGGTTTCTTGAATAAGAAAAATGTCAGGATTGCTATCTCTTATCATATTCCTAATAATATCATGTTTATGGGATTATTGAGTCCCCTTATGTTCCAAGAAATAATCTTCATAGCTACTTACCAATTCCCAGCTCCTTGAGAGTTTTTTGAGCTCCATCTACTATGTTCTTGCTGGCCTCCTTGTCTCTAACTTTGTGGTTAGAGGGTTGTCCTGGGGAAGAGGAAATGTATCCCACATCAACCTGAGCTATTATGCTGGATTTCCTTATTAGAGAAGTCGAGGGAGTTGTTGCTTTCTCGTTCCTGTATTTTGGTTGCTTCCATTCCATTTCTATCATAGGAGCCGCTTCCGAGTTGATGAGGATTTTGGAAATTTCTTCTTCATTGCCCCATTTAGGAGTTCTGGAGTCAGTTGAAACATTGTTCACTATTCTTGAACTCTGATCCGAATCCGAAAGATTCGTACCCAAAATTGCACATTTTTGGGCTTCTTGAATTTCTAAACTCTGATCTGAATCCGAAAGATTCATACCCAAAATTGCACATTTTTGGGCTTCTTGGATTTCAAAACTTGGCATGGCTAGAGAAGAGTCGGTCCTTTCCACTTGGGGATCAGGGATCTCTCCTTGCTTAGGTTGGTAATCTCTTGCTTCCATTGCCTTGCTTTCATAAGTGTCATCAACCACTTCAGCTATCTCATTTGGAGGATCATTCTGATATTTCATATCCTTTTTTGAGTTGTTCTTATGGGACTGGCTTTGGTTGTTTCATTTCTCTCTGCTTCCTGTATTATGGGCCTGAAGATAGAATTTGAGGCTTCCTCCTGTTCCCCCAAAGGAAAAAAACGATTGGAATTTTCTTCCTTATTTTCTAGGTTTTTAACTTGCCACACCCATTTATCTGGCAACTTTTGACTTTCAATCTGAGGTTTAAGCTGCTTGGGTTCCACCTTTTGCTTGTTTGGGCAGGATTTTGCCCAATGACCTAATTTTTTACAATGGAAGCATGCGAAAGGAATAGTTTCATATTCGATATGTTGTTTCCAGGTTCCCAGTTTTGAAACTAGGTCTATCTGTTCCGGTATATCTGCCTCAGGGGCTACTCCAACACAGAATCTTGCATGGGTTAATCTTCTTTTCGAAGCAGTGACTGGGTCTATAGAGAGCAGCTTGCCAAAAGAACTTGCTATTCCAGAGAAGATACTTTCTGCCCAATATTCAAGAGGCAATCCTGGAAGCTTTATCCAAACTGGAACTTGGGTCAGAAGAGAATCATTCATATTTAGTTTCGGATGCCATTTTCTAAGAACCAGAGTTGTCTTTCCTACCATCTAGGGGCTCCCGCACAAAATCTTAACCTTATCTTCATCACACGAAAAGAAAAAAGATAGAAGACCTTTGGGTAGTGCCGAAATTTCAACATTTCCTTTAAGGGCCCATTTTCGTTTGACAAAGGCTCTGACAACTTCAATATTAGGGTGCGAACCCATGAATTTCTCTACCAAGGAGTTTGACATACTATTGATATTATGGTCCAGAACTTGGTCAGGGATAGAGATAGCAAACTTACCACCAGAAGGGTTAGAAATATTCTTAACAGGAGGAAGGGATGATTTACCAGTTGGTCTAGTTCCAAAAAGGGAAGACCATTTCTTTTTCTCCCTCCCGCTATCCACGGAGTCATCTTGTGGAATGGGCCCCTCATTGGACCCTTCCCCCAGATGCCCAAATGAACCTGCTGTCTCCTCAAGCAGAGTACCATCAGACTGTGAGTCAGCAACAATGCCTGGGAAGTCTAGGGGCTTGTCCTTATCGCCAATAGGACCAGCGCCATTGATCTGGCCGATCTCACCATTGGAACCAGGGTTCCCGCCTTGCTGAGAATTTGAAATTTGAGCTCCCCCTCCTGCTTCCGCCATCATTGTTGAAAGAAGAAAATGACACAATTTCCAAAAATAATTTTATGATAAATGAAAAGAAATTGGAATTTTAAAATTAGGGCCAAGGGGATACCACTTAATCTCAAAATTGACAAAATCAAAATTTTTTAAATTAGGGCAGATTATAATTAACCCCTTAATTTTTCTTTAAATTCTTGAAATTTGAAATGTTGAATTTTGAAGGTATTTTCATTTTTAGAGGAATAAAAAATTGACAAAATCAGCCAATCTTCTGGATTTAAGCTATTAAATATAGTCATAATAGTCTCCCAAAATTTTGGAAAAAAAGTCGAGGACCGTGTTGAAAGTGCACACGGTCCTACCAACTTTTAAAAAAAAATTCAGGGATGAAAGTTACGATGATTTTAAAGCTAACCCCCCAAAATTGGTGGATTTTATGATCTCTAGATAGGCAAAAATAAGGTTTGAATGTGAAAATAGGACCCTAATAGGGTTTGGAGAAAAATAAGGAATTGAATGGCAAATTTGAAAAGGGTAAAACCTGATGGGTAGGGACACCTTGAAAAATGTTTAGAAAACTAAAATTGATTGAAATTTGCACAAAATCCAATTAAATTTAAAAATTAGGGTTTTAGGACCTAACCACTTAATTTTTGAAATTTTGAATTTTAGGAAAGAGGATAAGTCTGAAAATAGTCACAAATCTGAAAATTAAATGGAAATTTAATTTTTGCACAATTTCAAGATGATTTTTGAAAATTAGGGTTTTGACAATTAACCTCTTAATTTTGTAAATTTGATCTGCAAATTGAACAAGATAATGAAGAAATTGAATTTTACCAACAAAGCAATTTTCAGATCGAAGACAATAGCAAGCAATTTTTACAAAACACAAGTTCAATTTCAATTTTAAAAACCAGGGTTTTGAATGAACTAACCACTAAGTTTGCAGAAAAATTAAACTTGTAAATGAAAAATATGCAATGATTTTCAGAATAAAGCATGCAAGACGTCAGGTTCACCAAAATGTAATGGGGTGAAAAGTGAATGATGGAGAGATCCAAAGGAAATCTTTTCTTCCCTCCGAGGAGAGATGAAAGTTTCACTGTGGATTTCCCTTCAAAAGCTTTATCCACATTACATTTAAAAGAGGGGGGATAATTCACTAGATCCAACCTCTTAGAAAAGAGATTGAATACTAAATGAATTGATAATGGTGTGAAGATGACAAGTTAACCCCTCTTTTAGAATGAGTAATGGTTGAATTATGTGTTTTGAGACTAAGTGTAAAAGTAGCAAAGAACTGATTAAAACTTGAAATGGAAGTGTGGGATGAAGTTGTGCACCTGGATCTGGCTATAATATGTCGAGATGAAGCTGCCTTGTGAATTTGAGGAAAAGTTGTCGGGACCGTGTTGAAAGTGCACACGGTCCTCTGAAAAATTTGCAAAACGAAAAGGGTTTTTCCGCCTCTATGAATGGAGTCCAAATCTGCAAATACAGTTGTGCACCTACAACCTACACACATAAAAGAGAGAATATCTTGTGTGGAATTGAATGTTGAAAGGGATCTCCTCTTCAATGGTTGAATCCTTGACTTGAATGCAACACCTAGCCTTGAAGGGAGACTTGAGAATGCTCAATGCTTGAAAGGAATGCTTGAACTTATGCCCACTCTCCGCTTATTGAACTTATGCAAATGAGAAGACAAATGCGACTTATATATTCGTCAATTAGGGTTATCGGACTGATTTTTCGTCATAAGTCGACATAGGGAAAGTTTTCCTACCGAAAATGCAAAGATAGGACAGAGGGGGGGGCGCCCCTGTCCTGCCCTTATCTCAGGATAGGAAGCAAGTTCAAGTAGTGCGAGGGGGCGGGGCGGGGTGGGGTGTGCAGGCAGAAAAAGTGCAGTTTCAGGGATTGAGCAAGTCTCGGGTCTCCGATCAGGCTTGGGGATTCAATTCACCAACGCGAAGACACTACAGAGAGAAATAGAGAAGGATTAGTTGAGATAAAGATATAATATGTGAGATGGAATAAATGTGTGTGTGAGAGAGAGGGGGTGGAAGTGATATCGGTAGAGAGAGATATCGAGAGATAAAGAGGGATGGGGAGAGAGATAGAGAGAGGTGGATAGAGTTAGAGAGATATGGATAAAAAGAGATAGAGAGGAGTGAGAAGGACATATATAGAGATATAGAGCAAGATAGATGGGGCGAATAAGAGAGAAAGAGAAAGAGAAAATAATGATATAGAGTAAGGGGAGATAGAGTGAGAAATATAGATAAAGGCATAGAGTAGGAGAGATGGAGGGAGAGCTAAAGTTAATGAGAGAGAGAGAGAGAGGGAGGGGGTGATATAGCTAGAGGGAGATATAGAGTTAGAGAGGGATATCTATATCTCTCTAACTTTCCATCTCTTTCCCTCTCTTTATGCCTCTCTATTACTTGTCTATGTTACCTTATTTCTCTCTCACTCATGCCCTCTCTATCTCTATCTCTATCTCATTATCTCCACCTCTTCCTTTCTATCTATATCTCATTATATATACCTCTCTCACATTAACTCCATCTATCTTGCTATGTGTTTGTATCTCCCTCTCACTCCTCTATATATATTTTTATCCATATATATATAGAGGAGTGAGAGGGAGATACAAACACATAGCAAGATAGATGGAGTTAATGTGAGAGAGGTATATATAATGAGATATAGATAGAAAGGAAGAGGTGGAGATAATGAGATAGAGATAGAGATAGAGATGGCATGAGTGAGAGAGAAATAAGGTAACATAGACAAGTAATAGAGAGACATAAAGAGAGGGAGAGAGATGGAAAGTTAGAGAGATATAGATACACATGTAGATATGAAAGGAGAAATAGAGATTGTGTCTATTAGTGAGAAATAAAAATGGAGAGGTAGAAATATAGAGAGAGAGAGAGAGAGAGAGAGAGAGAGAGAGAGAGAGAGAGAGAGAGAGAGAGAGAGAGAGAGAGAGAGAGAGAGAGAGAGAGAGAGAGGTATAAGTTGGGAGAAAGACAATAAACATATATATCTAAATATTATTTTTGTTTAATTTTATTTATATAATATTATATTATACTTATATTTATTATATATTTTATGTATTACAAATTATTAAATATAATTTTAAATTCAATTGAAATTATATAAAAAGTTTATATAAAATTTATAATATAACAATTATATTTATTATCATATGTTACATATACATATTTATAGAATTTGAATATAAACATATTTTAAAATAAGATAATTAAATTTTATTTTTTAAAATATATTTATAGTTTAATTTTATTTATATATAATAATATAATTATAATATATATAAATAATAAATATAATTTTTAAATATTTAATTATATATTGATTTTTTTAAAATTAATTTTCACAATTTTAATAACTTTCATATGATATGTAATATATATAACATATAAATATTAAATTATATATTTAAAATTTTAATTTTTAATTTCAATATTTTCCACTCAATTATCTATATTATTTTATATAAATTGAAAATTTATCTTTAAATTTGATTTGAGTGTATTATTATGTATTATTTTTTTAATAAAAATATATAATATAAATTAATAAATAAATTAAAAATAAATTCATTTAATTATTTTTAATCATAATCAAATTTCAAATTAGTGCATAAACTAAAAAAATATTATTAAATATTTTTTAATTGTCTACATTGAAAAAGATTAATGTAAAATCAAAACATAAAAAACATAGTGAAAAGGGAATACACCATATAAATTTAGAAATAAAATGTACATTTTTTTTGGTTCTATTGCGCTGCAGAATTGCTTGAGAATAATTTTTTTTTTTAAATGATATAAGCAGTGTTTTTCCCGTGTCAGGTGGGCTCATAGAAGTATGAAAACCTATGCTCATTCCCTTTTAACTGAGAAGCTAAACAGGAAAAACAAATGATAGGGACGGAAAAGGGAAACAAACCGAAAACTAGAAAAGAAAAGAATCGAACAGTTTAAAACATCTCAATCGTCTTGCATGTTTATTAGGAGACATGGACCGTTGATTTTAAATTTGAGGTTGTCCACTTAAAATTAAAATAAGGTAACACCTTCAGCATAAATATGGATTTTTGTTGCACTTAATTTACTTTTAGTTTTTGTGCTAACTAACACTGATAATATTTAAAAATATTTTTAGAGGATTGTCAATATGGCATGTTCTTCTCTATCAACCCCTAAAAAAGTGTATAAACAATTGTTAAGCAAATAGAAATGTGTTGGAATGAATATACAAAATTGTTTTAAATCACCAAACTTAAGTATTCCACTATTGATTGGTCCTTAAATGTTTCTAGGATGAGAGGATAATGACTATGAGATAATATAAAGTGAATGCAAGAACACCTTTAAATATAAGTATGTAACATCAAAACATGAAAACATGTGTTTAGTCACCCTTAAACAAGAAAAGAATGAGGATTCAACCACATTTAAATTCAAACTTTAATTTTTTAAGGGTCAAATCCATGAATGATTGTTATAGGGTTGACTTTACATTTGTAGAAATGACTAGACATGGAAATGGTGAGATCAAGGTAAGTAATCAATGTATTGGGATAGGTTTGTGAATAGGCATAATTAATGCATGGTTTGGGTAAATGTATCAAAGTATTTATATTTGTGGATAAGGTACGGATAAATGTGTGGGAATTATGTGAAAGGCTAGGGCAATAAGTCCAACTTTGCACAAGATTACACCCTTTTATTAATGTGTACATGCAGTAAGATATTCTCTCAAAACAAACACAACATTAAATAGGAAAGATATGGGTATGCAAATTTTGTCATTAAATGAATATTTTAAAACACAATTTGCTTCTATCATAACAACCCTCAAAATTGTACCTTAAAATTTCAATCCCCCAACACCCCACCCCCCTTTTTCTCTTATTAAAATTTCATTTAATTATTAAGATTGTAGGTATTCATTCATTTGTATAGTCGCATACTTCTATCCATACATAATATTTTATTATTATTTTTATTGCCACAAGGTATCCCTACGACCCATCCCAACACCCATTTGGGTGAGCTGAGGCAAGACTAGTTCCTGGTGATAGACCTGACAACCTGCTTGCCAGATCCATTGGGTATATAATTATTTTATTCTTATTTTACAAAGAAGTAAATGGGTTTGCAATATGAGGAAAACCTTCTATGAATATTTTATAATACTTGGATAACCCATGAAACTTCTTACTTCAATTTATTGAACACACTCAGATGTTGAGATGAGGGGGTGAATTGTCACGCCCGACCATGAGGCCTAGAGGACAAAACAAAATAGACAAAGAAAAAGTGAATAATTTTATTTATTTTTAAATAGATTACTTTACACATGTATAGAGAAACATACAACAAGAATAATAATGATACACATTTAACAACTAGCATTTGTCCTCGACGCCCCATAACGATGCAACACAAGGTTGAACATCATCCAATAAACCCAACAAAGAACTTATATACAATTTACATCATAGATCCTTTACAAAGGTACAAGATACATAATACATTGTTGAAGAATATACATATGAACGTCAAATACATTACAATGGATCCTCAAGATACAAATCTCCAAGAGTCCCATGATGGAATGATTACATGAATCTGGTACAATAATAATAGTCTTCAATCTTCTCACGAGCCTCCTCGATCATGAAATAAGATGAGCCAAAACCCAATGGGTGCGAATAGCATTCCACCCAACCATGTGGTACCATAAGGTCCACCCCCTGTGCTAAGAGGTATCAACAAAACCCACAAGGCGGAAGAAAAACATACAAGGGTACCATCATCACTCACAAAAGAATCAACAAAGCTATACATACAAGAGACTCACAAAAGAATCAACAAAGCTATACATACAAGAGACTCACAAGAGAATCCACAAATCAGAATACACATGAGGCTCACAAAAGAATTAAAAAAATAGATTACACATGAAGCTCATAACAGAAACATCACAAGAGTCACAAACGTAAAACCACCAACTTCCAGAGGTTTAAGGCAACCACAAGAGGAGAACAAACATAAGTCACCACTAGGAAGTGATAGGGAAGAGTTTCATCACTAGGTTGTCATGAGTTACCCTAGTAGGTCTTCACTAGGTCTTGGCCCCCATCCTGGGTTACCTTGGTGACCTCTCCCGACCCCCGGGTCCCATACATACACTAGTGGACCACACCAACCTTTTGTGGAGACAAGATTGGTGGAAGCCATTCCAGGCCCTTCTCTACTTACCCCAAACCTATATGAATGTTTGCGGGCAAAAGAGGCAACAGAGTATTATCTTTATTAATGTGAACTAACTACCCACCCAAGTTCATTAATTAGGTTTTCACTTGATTACAAACTCTCATTGAGTTACCTTGGCGACCACTTCGAGTCGTGACCCCCAATGAAAGCCACTCCCCCTTGTCTTGCACCTGGGAATAAAAATAAAACACAAGGCCATGACACCCAAAACACAAGGTGATAAGGTTCCAACCATAGAAAGGCTTAGACCACTTGCTAGAAAATGATAACAAATCGGATGGGTCAAGCAACAAGGAACAAAGAACCCATGCAATACACCGATCTCATTACATTCAAGGACAAAGAGAACATGCACAAAAGACTCTAGCTCTATCCTAACCTCTGGAAGCTAAAGGAATTTAAACAACATAACCATGAATCCACAATAAAAGACAAGATTCAAAGCAATAACAAGGTTTCCTATTGCAAAGCATAAAGGAATGCAATCTTAACTAAGACACCATAATTAGTTCAAGTCGTTATTAATACCAAACGCCAAATTAAAAATCATCATAAGTCATTTCATTCCTATTAATAGCACAATAAACTAACTACCCATAAAACACGCATTTGAGATAACATTATACACTATTACCATTTGCTATCATGATTTGATCATCAACGTATTACAAGAAGGAAAACAAAGATCAAATAACAAAGTATAAGTATTAATAGTTCTAATCAAAAGCTTAACCATGTGATGAATAACATATGCACGAGTCTAATTACATTTACTTTTTTTCTTTTCAAAGATATAACTAATTTCCAAAGAATTTAATTTTTGACAAAAGCATATATTTATCCCGCACTACAAATTTCCATAGCTTTTAATCTCAATACTTCTAATTTAATCCCTTATATCTATCTAGCTTTTATCAACCAAAATGTAACCTTTTTATCATTTACTATCTCATTTCATAGTAAACTCTATTTAACAATAAAAATATATATTTTACATTTATCTACTAAAATACCCAACACAATTACAAAGGTATTAACATTAATAAATGATAAATTGACAAGAAACTATATATATAATTTGAGAATTCAAATTTAATAACTCCATTAACCGAAATGAATTTACATCGAAAAAAAATATAATTCAAATCAAACATTTAAAAATAAATAAAAATTATTCACTTTTCTTCGTCTATTTTGTTTTGTCCTCTAGGCCTCATGGCGGAGCGTGACACTTGGTATCAGAGCCCATCTTTAAACATTGGGTTCTCTGGGTGTTCTTGGGTTCATTCGTTGTTTGTTTGTTTGTTGTGTGCACGTAATTTTTGTTGTTAGTCTGTCTCATTCGTGTCGTTGTGTTGTCTAGTAGGATGTCGAGAGCTCGAGGTAGAGGCCATGGTAGAGGACGTGGCAAAGGGGTAGCAACTGATAGTACCCCCTCTCAGAGTTCCCACAGGGATTCTGGTAATCAAGAATGTGAACAGTCAGCATCGACATGGAATCACTTGTAAGTATTGCATAAACAACTCCTCAATCGTTTGGGTCCCTTCCAGGAGAATGGGGCTTGTGAGAGGTCGCCTGTGAGGCCTCTTAATGACTTGTTATAACGAGAGGCTGCATTCGTGAGGGATTTGATGAGAACTCAACCTCCTAAATTCCATGGCACTGGAACTGGTCTAGAGGCAGAAAACTAGTTGATTGAATTGGATCAAATGTTTAGCTATGCATCCCTTTATTACCAATACTAAGACAAGATGTGCGATTATGCACCTAAGGGGTTTCGCATCTACCTGGTGGCAGTTAGAAGAACAAAAGTTACATGTGGATAAATTAGTACCATCTCTCAGGAGTTGTTTGTAGAATGATTTCAAACTCTCTTTCTATCAGAACACTGGAGGCATCACAAAGCAGATGAATTCCATGAATTGCGTCAGTTAAACATGACAGTGGAGCAGTATGAGTGTTGTTTCTATGAGCTTAAAAGATATGCGGTATCAGAAATGACGAGACCATGTTAGTACAACATTTAGTCAGAGGTCTCAATGATTAGATCAGTGGAGACATGTGGGTTTTTGAACCTAATATCATGGAGGTTGCAGTTGAGAAAGGTCGTTTAGCTGAGGAGAAACTGGCTAGGGCACTTGGGGGCCACGTCGAAGTGCAGGATGTTAGTACGCCCGCTAGTGATCAAGGTTGTAGAGCGGGATCATCCCGTGGACAACAACAACAACATCAGTCGAAGCGCAAGATTTTTGATCATCAACAGGGTGAGGGTTCTCAGTTTGGGAGGAACAGGAATTGGGAGAGGAACAAACGTGATCACAATGACCAGCCTTCACACAACACTCAATCAATAGTTAGTTGGGGCGATCATCAGCAATCGAGTGCACCTTCTGGTGGTGGTGGTTCTGGCCGTGGTACAGGATATTTTTCTTGTGGCCAGCAAGGTCACATTGCTAGGTATTGCCCTCAGAAGGGTACTCAGGGATCCAGTCGTGCACTGGTTATTTCAAAGCCTACCGTTGGAGATGCGGGTAGGAGCTATAAGATTCAAGAAATGGTTGATAACTACCAAGGGGACCTTCAGGATACAGTGATAGAGATATGAGGACATGGTCAAGTAGCAAGTCCTTGAGGACGTTGCCAATGTGTTCTTTTACGTCATTTCCTTATCTTGTATCTCAATGTATTTTAATGGATCCTCTTTTAATAATTAAAAATAATAATTATTCGTGTTTTCACTATTTAATTTGTTTAAGTCCTCTGGGCCTCATAGCGGGGTGTTACATGAATCAACATACACAAAAAATCATTCATTCATTGATTCTTAAAACATCAAATTCAAACTGCAGAAGTAAAGATCAGAACAAAGCATGCACCACCCATAAACACCAAGATTGTTATGTGAAAAACCCAATAGAGAAAAAACCATAGCGAGGATTAGCTCACTGTGTGTGTGTGTGTGTGTGTGTGTGTGTGTGTGTGTGTGTGTGTGTGTGTGTGTGTGCACGTGCATGTATATATATGTATGTATGTATGTATGTATACACACACACACACACACACACACACACACACACACATATATATATGTATGTATGTATACATGTATATATGTATGTATGTATACATGTATACATGTATACATACATGTATGTATACATACATACATGTATATATGTATGTATGTATGTATATGTATATATATGTATATATATATGTATATATATATATGTGTGTGTGTGTGTGTATACATACATATTAGTATATGTGTATATGTGCGTGTGCGTGTATATATATCATTGTCAATTTTGGGCACATTGTCAGGAAAGCTCACTGCTACCTGGACTTGTAAGCTAAGACGAACTGTCTTAAGGAAAGATACAAGGACTTGTGGATTGAAGATCACTACTATAGGGCAAGATACAATATCACAGCTTTACAATCAACAAAACTAGTTGAACTATTGTAGAAGAAGCATCTCATATTATGTCGGTAATACAGTTCTCTTTGAAGCTTAAATCTAATTATGTCACACTGACTGGACACTTCATAAACTTCTCATCAATGCATATATCCACACTATATAATCATCATACACACTATATCACAATTCACAAATAATTTGTTCCTTATATATACCCTTTTCAACATCCAAAAACATCTATTAGGTTGGCCTAATAGGACCCAATAAGCAAAACATGTGACAACTCATAAGTCGTCCCGAAAACACAATACAACTTTGTCAAAACAAGTTGTAGATCAATCCAACACATAGTTGACCCCAACAATATGACAACATACCATCGAAATGTGCTTCAACCCAAAAGGAATAGGTTCGAACCAATTGCAATCATTGGGACACTCTGGTTTGGCCATAAACAATAAAATTGCACCTCAAAGATTGATCTTTGGCACAACTATCCTTCGAAACAAAATGTAAACAACTAGAGAAGACATGTGGCCCAACAACAATCATTATAAATCCATTTCTTGAAGTAACTGAACACTCTAGAAGTCAATGCACAAGTAGTAGATCACTAAATTGTCAAACACACAGTGAAACTGGTAAATTGTGTAGCAACAACAAGCAATAAATCTTTCGTCATTTCACCAAAGGACCTGAAAAGTTTGTGATAGGTCCAAGACACTATCCATATCATTTTCCCAAACCCACATTGTCAAGATGGGAACATGGTTGAGGAGAGGGGTCCTAGCCATTTGGCTAACAATTTCCATGATGGGAACCATATCACACACCACATAGATCATGCATATGAATGATAGGATGGTTTTTTTTATTTTTGTCATTCATACATATGATCATTGATTCTTGTGAGTGAATAATTAGAAAAAAAAATTTAAAATTTCGTACCTTATATTTACTTGTGCATTGCTTGATAACAAGTTCATATTGGAGTGCTATGATAATATGTTGTCATCTCAACCTTTCATGAAATGATACATTCTCAAAATTAATAGTGCAATAACAAATGTATTATGTTTTCCTCTTAATGAATAATTGCACATAGAACTTGTAAATATATTTACAAGCATGACTACATCGCCATAAGAGTATGAATATATGAGTACATATGAATACATATTTATATGTACTCATATGCACGAGTACATAAGCATATACCTATGACAATATAAGCATGTCTATATGTGCTCATAAAGCCATACCTCATATGCACGAGCACATAATCATATACCTATGACAATATAAGTGTGTCTATACGTACTCATAAAGCCATACCTCATAACATGAAGATTGATATGCCATTAGTTTCATCCATTAAAATATTGTAAAGCATTTACAATATCTTAATGAATGGAGTTATTTTAATTTATATTGAATTGCCAAATGGAATGTTATTCATAGCAATTTAATTGTAACGATTCCAATTCAAATGTTGTCCTTAATGATTCAATATATGAAATCTAGGAAATAATTCTATTATATAACATCAAATACATATTATTGGCCAAGTTCACATTGGGAAAGTTGGTCACCATCTTAGTCATTATGCTACTAAATCTTTTAAAGGAAAATGGGCCAAAAATAATGTGTAAGAAAAAGAAAATGTAACAGCTCATACCAAGTGGTCGATAGAAGGAAAGTAACCTGCAGAAAACATTTAAGTTTTGTAATAGCTACACCAAGAAAAGAAGATTGATGACTATGTTCCAGGAAGAATATCATTTTAAGAATAAAAAATCCGCTATCATTTTTAGCAAGTTGCAAACTCGTTATTCTAGGAGAAGCTAAAAACACATTTGCATGAATAGTTTTCTAAGCATAGGTATTTGAATATGTTATCCTTCATAGAGAAAAATAATACAAAAACATAGAGGTATATTACCTGCACTTTCATCATTTGAATAGCAATAAATCGAAGTTCAAGAACAATGGAACAAGCTAAAGAGGGGAGTTGATTGTCAAGACTAGTGGGTGCTTGAATTCAATCCATTCATTTGTAGAATTTCAACTAAGTTAATCTGTAATTTATAAATATTGAATATAGGTAGAACCATACCGTTATATAGTATCTGAAAGTGTGTCTTTCTTATCAAATAACTAATTACCATATTTTGATTTGATTTTATTAACAATCAAATGGGTGCATAACCAGATGCAGATGACACCATTTGGGGTACCCAAAACCATAGGTGAACTTGCAACAATATATAACTATTCTAGCTAATCATTTCCATGATAGATTATGATTTAGCCTACATTATGGATAAATAGAAATAAAATGAATAAACAATTATCATTAAACCTGCAACCTTTATTATAAACTCAAGAGCAACAAAAATATGAAACAATATCATCATTTTATTTATTACATATTAGAAAATTAATTAAAAAATACAACAACATAGAGTGCAGTTAACTTCTTTTAGACAAATGAAAATAAGTTTGTTATTATAGTTAAAAGAATAGAACGTAGAGATAATATTAACCTTGATTCATGTTTATTTGGAAATTAGATAGTTAAGAAATTGAAATAGATAGGAAAACTTAGATACAATAGAGAATGCATATGCACATACAATATGTACACATACTTTATATCACATATGTGTATACCTATAGTATACATACATGCGATATACCTTCTCTTAAATTTCTTATTTTATTTCCTCTATTTATTAATGACTATTGTATAAATTTGCATTTTATCTTCATTATGAAACTAAAATGTATATAGGAAAATTACTCATAAACATGCATAATTTTGATTTCTTACTATCATGTCTTCCTTAAGAACGTATGCTCATATATATATATATATATATATATATATATATATATATGATTGCACATACATACATATGTCATACCTTCTTCTTAAAATAATGATACTATATTAAAAAATTGACATTATGTGTGCAAATCATTGCAAAAGATGCATTGTAAAAACCATATAGAATGGTAGAGATGCATATGTAGTCATGAAAATAATATCAATGTGATGTTATAAATGCACATGAAAGCCATATAAATGATCTCATTGATAGTACATTTAAAATCCATATTAAACAAAAATACATGTATATGATTGCATCTCGATGCATTGAATAGTCATGTAACTGTAGAATTGAACTCAAATTGAATGTAGGAGTTGCATTAACAATAATGAAGAATGTAATTTTGTCTAAGATGCATATGAAAATCCCTATAGGAGAAATGAGAAGTATCTTCATAGGAAAATATATGATCATAGGATTAGTATTGTTTGATGCATTGTGTGTTAGATAAGCTATGTTTCCAAGAAAAGGTGTTGAATGTGGAACAACAGAGAAGGATGGTCCTCTTCTCGGGAAAACCCATGTTTATAAAGTGTTTTGGCCAATGCCTAGTTCATTGAAATATATTAATTGCGTAGCAAATTTTACTTAATATTTTTTTCTGCCACATCCTAACAATATGTCATTGCATACTCATATTATAGTAGATGTGCAAGTAGATATATCAGGTTGCACCATGGTTTCCATCTTGCCATTATTTCTAAGTATTTAAGCTCTTTGTACAGGGTCGGTGGTTCTTCACATCAGGAAGAACTCCAGGGAAGCATAACTACTTCGTGGTTGGGCAAAAAAGCTACTTGGACATGTTCTTGTCCTCAACTACTAGATGACCTTGTCGTTGGTGGCGAGCGAGGACAATTGTATTTCTTATTACTTGTATCTTGTAAGTTGTGCTTTAATTATATTGTTATCATCATGGCAAGTGGGCCATCATCTCGTACTTATGATATTAGATATGTGTTTTCCTAGAATAAGCATTTGAACTCCATTGTAATTGTAATTATAAAATTCATGTATATCTATTTTGGGGGAATTTGAGAATATTAATATTTGATTGTATGTTAAATGAGTTAATTAAATATTTTTATATTTTTTCATTTTCAAGGACCTTACATTTTAGTATCAAATCTCTCAGTTAAACTCTAGGGCCTCAGATCACCATGCTAAAGTGCAATCTATGCACAAGTCAAACTAGGCAATCATTATGAACTCAAAGAGTGGTAGGACCATGGGTGGAAAACACGATATTTAGTACAAAGAGGTTAGACCAGGTCCTTAGTCTTTAGATTCAACTAAGAGCTAGGATGCAACTCTTGGAACTAGGGATCAAGGGAAGGCAAGACCTAAGAAGGAATCTAAACCTAGAAGAAAATTTGACCCATGCTCCATTGGCTATATATTTGGCTATGGAATAATTTTTCAAGAGGATGATTAAACAGAATGGAAACAATGATTAGCAAGCTAGGATTAGGAAGAAAGACAACGATATTGAATATAGAATTGGAAGGAAACAATATGGAGTAATAAGAGGGTCAATTATAACAATAACAATAATGGTAGAAACAAGTTCAATGGACCTAGGGCACCTCAATATGGATGTTACCTATGTCGAGGAGAGCATCACACAAATACATATCCCCAAAGATCCATAGGGAACATGCAAGGTGTTGGTGCCCAAAACCACATATTGGAAAACCCAAAGACTTGCCAAATCCTCAAGCAGTCCAATCAGCCTTGGCCAACGAACAGGGATAGTCAAAGACTAAATCCCTTTGCACTTTAGGCTCCACTAAACCTAGGCAGGTGTACCTCACACTCTGAAGCACAAAAGAGATTATTTAAAGTGGATTTAAGCCTTTTAGCAAATTACAAACTGGCAAATTATTGTCTGCAATTATGCTCTCTTATGTGTTTTAAATAAATGCCCTTGAAAAGAAATGATTGTGAATGTATATTGAAAATGATATTGCTTTCAGGACCTAAAAGACATATGCATAGATTAGTTCATATAGGATTTGGGAAGAATGCTTTTCTATCAAGTACCTTGAATGCATATAGATCAAAACCTTGAAAAATGAATAACAGACCAGTGCCTCTATCCAGGGATATATGTGACACTTTGTGGACAGAATATCTTATCAACTCAAGAGACAATTTCTCATCAACTATGAAGGTTCGGTATGTGTTACACAAACAATAAGAACTCAATCTTTCACTTAATACAATAACATGTGATTCACATCATAGCAAATGTATACACAGATTTATCAAGAGGACAAAGACAATCATCAACACAAAAGTGTGCACAATATTTGGAAAAGAAACAACGAACCTTGTATATTAACCTCAGAAAATGATTGCATACATAAGCTACACTTGTAGATACTCCATTACAAATTGCTTGCACAAAATGATACTTCTTCTTCTTATAGACTTCCCTAGTACAAATGACTTTCAGTCCTTATAGCAACATGATGTTATATGAAATCTCTCTCCCATCTGTAAAACTAACTCCCTTTAAATATATGAATCAAAAGGCACATATGAAATGACACACCCTTTCATACACAGGAGGGAGTTACGGACAATTGCATTCCCAAAGGACACACCCTTTGGTTTGAAAAACAATTACAAATGAATCCCTAAAATACAACACTAAGACATTAATAATGCAGATTTAATATTTCGTTTCCGCTTGAGTTCCTAATTTCCAAGCTTTGATAAAAGTTTTCTGCACATAAATTAAACCAATCAGGTTCCTCAAATGGAAATTAAATCACGATTTTCCTTTGGTTAAGTTTTGCATTAAAAATTAGATCTTTTCAGATACATAAATAATAATTCTCCTTAATCAAAGTTTTTACAACTTTTCTGGAAAATACTTTTACAAAAATTCACACTTTGATTCCGCATAAAAAATTAACCCTAATACACATGTTCCACTTTATTCACTTAGGGTGAAAATATCATCCAATTGACTAATCCAATATTATTCATGAATACTATTGAATATATTTCATCCACTGAGGAAGTATTTCCAAGATAAAGATTTAATGTATTTTTCACAAATAATAAAATCATTACATCTTCTAGTATTATATTAATTTATTAAAGTAAGAAATACTTCCTGTCCCATGGAAGAAATAATATGTTTTCTCTGCACATGAAATGACACTATTTAGATATTGCAATAAATCAAACATTTATCCTTCTAGGGCTAAAATAATATCTTTAATAACATTAGAAACATTTTGCGAGATCAAATTTGACCTAAAAGGAAATATACCATATATACTTAGGGAAAAAATAACTCAAAATATTGTGCCATATAGTCACAAGATTTAGCAAAATAAAAAATTCAAAAAGTAATATTCCCTAAGAATAATAATATTGTATTAATAACATTTTGGGAATACATTACACTTGAATTAAAACCTTCCAAAACCTAAAAAAATTACTTAATGACCCACTTTGGAAAAATTAAAAATACTTTACCCTAAAGAGATATATAATCTTTACACACAACTAGAGTAAAAATATTTCTTAAAAATATGATATAATAAAGCTCCAAAAGTACATGAAATAAGGAAGTATCAAAAATCATGTTTAATCTTTTGAGTAAGAAATACTCCCTCCTAATGTTCACCCAAGAAACAAATATAATTTTCTACACACAAAATACCATAATGAGATATTGCAATAAACTCAATACTTTTCCTTTGATATGGTTATCTTGAAATATAATGCCATTAGAAATATTTCGTAAACATTAATTTGCCCTAAAAGGAAATTAACTTTACATGACACAACCATTAGGGCAAAATATCTAATGAGACATTCCTTAAATTACAATAATCAAAGATTAAAGAAAATAAATCTATAAAAGCCACTTTATACATTATTTAAAAAATCTCAAAATGTAAATATATTAGATAAAAAACACATGAGATTATTTACTTTCAAGAAAAATTAAAGTTGAAGGTAAAATGTTAATTAATAACCTCTTAAAATCAATTTTACCTTTTTAAAAATAAATCAGAAGCAAAAATTAAAATACATTACCTTTGCGTTGTCCATCGGGGTAGCTTGCTCTATCCAGGTAACACTTTTTTAGTTACCCCGATGCCTGATGGGATGCCTGATGGGTTCCACCCACTGAGCCCCACTTTGTGCAAATGCCACTTTTACTTATAAAGTTTTCTAAAATAAAAATGATTTACCTTTTGGGAAAAACTCTTATTCCTTTTGGCAATATATTAAATCTTTTATTTAAAAGATTTATAAAATAGGCTCTCCATAGAACTTGATATATATTTTGTAAAAGCATTCATATTTTACCCTCTTGAAAATAAACTTTTATTTACTTTTATAGTAACCCTGCATATAACACATCAATGCCAATTAAAATTTGTGTTGATAAAAAAATCATTTGAAATCTTATAACACAAATAAATGAATATGTTATAACAATATCAAAATTAATAATTTTATGCTGGAAAAATTAAAATAAGATGTGAATAAAATGACACTCATATGACATGAACACATATGGTTCCAAAATTCTGCATTAGGTTGAATAAATCATAATCATTTCAAGGAAATGGTTGGCTTAGTGTAATGATCCTGCAAGAAAGAGAACCGTTAATATCCAAATGCCATTATTTAAAGAAAATTCAGAATGATACATAATGGACTTGTTTAAATTTACTTAAAAATGATATAGTAAATAATATCATAAGGCTCTAAAATTTGGCATGGTAGTGCTTGAATGTACATTAAATGCAAAGGAATCAATAACTTGACATAATTACACTCAAATGAAATGAATTTTGGTTCAGAAGAGCGTACCTGAAAAATTCAAGTTTTGAATACATATACATACCTGGAAATTGATCTCTTAACGTGTTCATAGGATTTCAGGAGCTGGTCATAGGTAGTGCATACAATTGCATTGAGAAATCCTCTTTTTGGCATGAATCTATAACTCTAAAACATTTCAAATTTTAGGGTTCCAACAGTGGCTCTTTCTGGGGACGTATGCTCCCTGAGAGCATAATGAGATTCCAATTGTCTCTGGAAGAGCAGACAATTTAAAAGCACTCCCCTTTGTAGGTTTTTATTTGAATAAAATTTGGTGGCCTCAGGCACCCAAAAATTTACATCAATTCTTCCCTCTGTCAAACACTTGACTCTAGTTCTATAACCATGTGAACTTTCTGAATATATTACTCTCACTTCCCTCAACATTTATAATCCTCTTTTCTATTTTATCGCATTTCTCACAAATGCATTTCATTAATATTACTTGGTCTACAAATAAGTAATTACACTCACATCTTGGTGCAAATTGTGTTTTATGATTTTTAACCTTATACTCATATTTCCATTGCTCTTTGCATTCAAATAAAAACCCTAATGTTTCATCATATGCCTCCTTTATTGAAGAAAATAAATGAGCCTCACTATACATAATTTTTACATGGGTGTAATTCTCACAGAGGATTTTAAAATCATAAATTTGAATATCCTTTTTACCTTGAAATGCATTTTCCAACTATGCAATATTATTTGGAAGGAAAATAAAAGTCTCTCCACTTCCTCTTCCTTGAAAAATATTTGGATCTTCCAATGAAATATCCACATTAGGCTTCACACAACCCTTGTTGTAGCATTCCAAATGCTTTACTCCTCTCCGGTTGTAATCTATATTTTTCATTTTTACCATCTCTTTATTTTGGCAAAATATTTCATTTCCTTTAACTAGGAAAATAGGGCACACATAGGAACCCTGTTCACATATCATTTTATCATAGTGAAAAATTGAGAAAATTTCGACATTATTTTTGAGAGAGAACATTTGTGGTAGATTTTCTTTATAATTCCCTTCTCTCAGAGTATTATCCAAACCTTGAGGAAATACTTCACTTTTATCATATAATAGATTTGGGCATATATTATCCTCATGACTATTTTGCAAAAATATTTCATCCTGCTTACTGCACAGTATTGTCATATTCTCTTTTATAGTCTTTGTGTATACTACTTTTACAAAATTATTTTCATGTATATTTTCTTCTACTTCTCCACACAATGGATGAGTATAAAAGTTATGCATACCTTCATGAAAACTCTTCTGTGGTTGATCACATGCTTTATCTTTTGGAACAATGTCTTCACAAATGTCCTCTACAGAGACGTCCTCCTGTGCATAAAATGTATATATGTGTGTGTGTGTGTGTGTGTGTGTGTGTGTGTGTGTATTTCACAAAATGGATTAGAAAAGAATTCATATCTTGGAAACCTTTCTTCAATTTCCTCTGGAGATTTGTTGTACTGAAGATTTGAAAAACTATTTCCAGGCACACATACCCTATTATACTCATCACCGTGTATGAATTCCTTTGACATATTTTCTTGGGAATCATCACTTACTTCATCAAACACACCCTGAATGTGCCCTAATCCATTAGTTTGCTTTATTTGAAAAAAAATTGGACCATTTTTCTGAACATACCTTTCATATTCCTTTTCTAACAGATAAGAAATTTCTTCTGTACTAAGAAATGTTTCCTCTTTATTATTTATATTTGCTTCTACACGTATGGATTCTTTGATATTTAAATCCATAGTTTCTTCGCTATTTGAAAATGGATCATCACTATATTCTTCCTCTAGCATGCTTCCATATATAATTTCAAGTAGAAACCTTACCTAGGGATCATGATAAATCCCCAACTCCTGCATTTTTTTCTGACAATGAGGGCTTGATGTTTGAAGGTATTTTTGTGTATATACTGAACATCCTCACACATAATTATGTTGCAGATTCATCTTCCTATTTTTCTATGTCAAGAAATGTTTCCAGAGGAGAAATGCAAGATTCTTCTTCCATAGTGTAAATCTGGTTTCCATCAAGCTCATACCAGATGTCATCCTCTTCCTCACCTGCATCATGAAACATATGAAAAAACCATTGCTCAAAATCCCTCCATGATGAAAGGCACTGCGTGGGTAATGAATCGTACTCCTCTCTTGCCCTATCTTTCAATGTTCTGGCAAATAGCATCATTACCTGTCCTTCATCATCAATGTCATGGTTTTCTATAGACAAATAGAATATTTTTAAATGCCACTCTACTGATTCATTATGTTCACCATAAAATTTTGGTATAACTTGCACAAAATGTAAAAATATATCATCAATCTCACATGAAAATCTTCTAAGGTCCAATGGCCTATTGTCCAATGGAAATAATAGTTTACTCAGCCAATTTTGAGACATTTTGTAATAGATTTCCTATTACTATCAAAAGGAAGAATTCTCATTTCCCTCTAGGTTTCCTCCCTTAGTAGAGTCACCAATTGAAAAAACTGTTAATATAGAGTCGCCACCTCCTAAGAGGAAAATATTACCAACTTAACTGATCTTCTGGGATCCTCCCTCCAGTAGAGTCTGAAACAAACTACCAAAGATTCAGAAAACTTCTTTTGAACAACTCCCTAGCAGAGTTACCAATCTGTTGGTGCCCAAAACCACAGATTGGAAAACCCAAAGACTTGCCAAATCCTCAAGTAGTCCAATCAACCTTGGCCAATGAACAAGGATAGTCAAAGACTAAATCCCTCTGCACTTTAGGCTCCACTAAACCTAGGCAGGTGTACCTCACACTCTCAAGCACAAAAGAGATTATTTAAAGTGGATTTAAGCCTTTTAGCAAATTACAAACTGGCAAATTGTTGTCTACAATTATGCTCTATTATGTGCTTTAAATAAATGCCCTCGAAAAGAAATGATTGTGAATGTATATTGAAAATGAGATTGCTTTTAGGACCTAAAAGACATATGCATAGATTAGTTATTATAGGATTTGAGAAGAATGTTTTTCTGTCAAGGACCTTGAATGCATATAGATCAAAACCTTGAAAAATGAATAACAAACCAGTGCCTCTATCTAGGGATATATGTGACACTTTGTGGATAGAATATCTTATCAACTCAAGAGATAATTTCTCATCAACTATGAAGGTTCAGAATGTGTTACACAAACAATAAGAACTCAATCTTTCACTTAATGCAACAACATGTGATTCACATCATAGCAAATCTATACACAGATTTATCAAGAGGACAAAGACAATCATCAACACAAAAGTGTGCACAATATTTGGAAAAGAAACAGTGAACCTTGTATATTAACCTTCAAGAAATGATTCCATACATAAGCTGCACTTGCAGATACTCCATTACAAATTGCTTGCACAAAATGGTACTTCTTCTTCTTACAAACTTCCCTAGTACAAATGACTTTCAATCCTTACAAGAACGTTTAATTAATATCCCCTTTTCTTATATCTAGCCTTTAATTAAATATGACGTTTGATTAAATCCCCTTTCTTGCATTAATTGAATAAATTTTATTTATTTAACTAAATTCTCTTTCCACATTTTAATTGAATTTACATTTAATTAAAATCATTTCTTGCATATAAATAAATTAAATTTATTCATAAATCCCCCACTTGCACTTTTCTACAAATGCAAGTTGCATTCATTTTGGTTGAAATAAATCTTTTTATTTTAATTAAAATTCTCCTTTTCTCCCACTTGCATCCTCCTACAAATTCACTTGTATCCTAAGCATTCTTCTAGAACATCTCAAATCACACTTAACTAGCCTTAATTCTTCTAATCATGTCACATCCCTAAATTTGGGGAAGTCTTTTCTCCAAATTTGGAAGAAAGTCTTCTAAATGAATTTAAGGCTTTATCCTTTTCAACAAGTTAACTTGTTGAGTTCCCCAAATTTGTAAGGCTCTTACAAATTTGTCTCCAAAGTCTTCCAAACCATTAAAGGTTATTGCAAAACCTTGAAGGTTCCTCCCTTCACACAAGCTAAACCTACAAAGTCTTCAAAGAGCCTTTAGTTCTCTTACAAGACATCACCATAGCCCATGATGGTTGTCCCTTTGACCATCTTCTAACTTTGCACAAGAGTTTAACTCTTGGAAAATAGCCTTCATCCTTGGGTAATAACTTTATCCAATGGCTCATCCTCTTAAGGTTAATCATCCAAGTTTAATAAGCATCTAATGCTTACTTAACATCCTCTCAAATCTCCTCATGGTGATATTTGTCAACCTGAGATTGGATTGAAAACCCCACATGGATTGATAACTTTCAATCCTAACCCTTCTCAAGACAATTCAATCTTGGCCATCTATTTGACCAATTCTTCTATAAATAGAGCCCATTTCTTCAATCCAAGGATCTCATATTTATTTTGCATCTAAGTTATAGTTGATTTTCTTTGTGCAAGACCATCAAAGAATTTATTTTGTCATCTCTTAAGTATTCAGATCAAATTAGTTGCATTATAGCTTAGTTTTTACCATGATTAGAGTATCATGCTAGTTCAATATCATCTTTCAGATTCTCATGCTAGCTTAATCTCACACTAAATCTCTCATTTTGGTAATATATCTAGTTTTGCATATCATTAGCTTTTCACTAAGATCTTAGTTGCATCCATTTAGATCTTAGATCATACAACATCTCTTGTTCTTTGAGTGGTCATCCCAAGATCAAGTGCTCTTCCAAGCTGAGAGCCACCTTGAATCTGAAGGATCCTTGGAGATAGAGGACAATGAGACGATTTTGAGAGTTTTTGATTAACTAACTTGTTTTGTTGATTTTAATCTCTAATGCAATGTCTCATTCGTTAGTTTTTGTTGTTTGTGTCTCTTTTGCAGGTACCACGATTTGAGCATACAGGTACCCTATCCCAAAGATTGATGAACTTTTTGATTAGATGAGGGGATCCACAATATTCTTGAAGATAGATCTGCAATATGGCTATCATTAGTTACAAATTAAGGAGGACATCCCAAAAACAACATTCCAACCTTGATATGATCACTACGAGTTCAACGTGGTACCATTTAGGTTCACTAATGCTCTAGTCACATTCATGAACATAATGAATAGTATTTTTTGAGATTGTCTATATGATTTTGTACTAATATTTTTGGATGACATCTTGGTCCATTCGAAGATAGTAGAGGAGCATGATAGAAATTTGAGGATAGTCTTGCAACACTTCAAGGAGCGTAAGTTTTTTGGTAGACTATCAAAGTGTATCTTTTAACAAAGTAAAGTGCACTATCTTGGTCATGTTATCTTGGTGGAGGGAATTGCCATAGATCTAGAAAAGATCAAGGCTATAGTGGAGTTATCAACACTGCAGAATGTAAATGAAGTTCATAGTTTCATGGGGCTTTCAGGGTATTATCAGATGTTCATCCATAGATTTTTTAAGATATTTGCACCAATTTCCTCACTTTAGAGGAAGGGAAGAAGGTTTAAGTGGATAGAGAAATGTGAATGAGTCTTTTAGATCCTAAAGGAGAAACTCACTTTCGTACCAATTCTAACTATACTTGATCCTAATGGACATTTTACAATGACCACAAATGCATTAGAAGAAAGCGTAGGATGAGTGATAATGCAAGAAGGACCAGTGGTTGTCTACGAGTCTAGGAATCTAAAACAACATGAACAAAATTATGCTCCACACGACCTAGAAGTGGAAACCATAGTGCATGCACTTTGGATGTGGAGGCATTATTTTGGGAAAATTCCTTGAGTTAAGACTAACCACCTTGGGGTCTATTAATGGGCCAAGATGGGTTAATCCTCATCTAACATCAAATGGGAAGGTGGAATGGAAAGTGCTTGAGTTTGGTTGGATCAAGATCAATTTTGACGAGGCATCACAAGTAGATCATGGCTCCTTTGGGGCTGATTGTGTCGCTCGTGAATGGTGGGGTCATGTACTAGCATGGTATAAGTAGTTGCTCAGTTCAGTTACTAACAATGTGGTGGAGGCTAGTGTGGCCCTCCTTGCGGTTAACTTAGCAAAAAAACTTTCAACCCCATCGTGGAAAGTGAATCTTGGGTTATCACTAATGTGATTATTAAGGGTGGATTAGACAATTAAAATATTGACAAGCTGGTGAAGGCAATTCAAGAACTTTTATTTTCTTTGAAGGAGTTCAAAATCTTGGGTAACGTGGAGGTAGATGTACTCTCAAAGAAGGTGGTGGAGTTAAATGTGGAGATTGAAGAGAATATTAGGAAGCATTCCCAAGATGACAGAGTGGATGTTGGGATGGATTCGTTGTATGGTACACAATTAATATCGTTGAGAATTTATGATTCAAAGTGGGTTGTCGTCATTTTATGCTTTGTGCAACATGTGGATTTATGTTAGGTGGTGGGATTTGTAGTGTTAGTTTGGCGTGCTGGTGAAAATTGTGGTGTACTCTAGGTTCTGCGTGTTTGTCGAGGGATGTGGAGTTAGTGGTAAGAAAAATGAAGGCCAATTTGATCATGTAGACTCTTAAGCCCATGGTGGCCTTTTAGAGCAAGGTGACAACAGACTAGTTGAAGAGGGTTTCAAATTTAAATATGATGAATTCATGCATTGGGTGTTTATGATGCTTGGGGAGTCTTTTTTTAATGTGGTTCATTAGTATCAGACTATTATAGATATTGTTTCTATGAACTCACTACATGGTTCTTAGAACTTTGTTCAAAGGATGATGTCTTTTGGTTGGTTTTTCTATGCCTCGTGGAGGAATGGTGTTTGGGATTAGTAATGTTTTTGAGCTTTCTTAGCCTGGTGAAGGTATCACGGCTCTTGTGGGTGATTGGATACATGTTGGGGAGGCTATTCCCCCTTTGTGCCCCTTCTTCTTATGGGGAGTAGACTAGGAAAAGGAGGTCTGTAGAGCAGCGACCCAAAGTAGGAAAGGGGAGATCAATAACTTTGTACATATGGTGGATAATCACGTGCATCGAGAAGAATTGGAGGTGGATTCACAAGGTGCATCGGGTTCACAAGAGGTTTCAAGGAGGAAGTGTGGTCACCCATTGGGCTTAAAGTGTGCTAAGCAATTGAAGGTGGCAGAGGGAGTAGGTGTGTCTTCTAGTGGAGGGGTTAGGGTGAGGGCTTCCTCTTCATCAGGTTGAGATACTCGAGTCTACCTCAACTCTCGTTGGTTTTGGTATGATTGTTGTGAGTTGGTGTAGTGTTTTTTGGCCTTTGTGTCTCATGGGCGTCTCTTCACTTTGTAATGGTCGGAATTCAAGAGGCTTACATGGCTTATTTTCTATTTTTTTGGGGGGATTGGGATAGAGATATTGTTTGTAATTTCCTCTACAAGTGGTTTTTTGGTTAGGGATCATTTATAGAGCTATGGTCTAGTTGGTAGTTTCAATGATCTTTTTTGTAATTATGATACTTTATATTATTGATAAAATTAACCTTTACCTATAAAAAAAAAGACTGACCACCTTGAACTAGAAATAACATTTTCACCCAACCAGACCTTAATGCTCGCTAGAGGATGTGGTTATAATGCCTTAAAGTGAATATGGTTTTGGTATTTAGTACATTAAGGGTGAGGAGAATATAGTAGTGAATGCCCTTAGTAGAAGAAGGCACCTTGCAGCCATGACCACTACTAGGTCAACCTGGAGATAGCAAGTGTTTTTAGAACCTTTAGTATAATGAGCACTATAGTAGAGTGAAACATGCATTAAAACAAAATCCCACTAATCAATGATTTAATGAATATGTTTTTGAGGCAAATGAAATTATGAGATACTAGGATAGGATGTATATTACAAACCAAGGGAGTTTGTGAAAGATGATTCTAGAGGAAGTCCACAATGCATTATATTTGGGACACCTCGGTGTGACCAAGATGGTAGAAGAATTGAAAACCCTATACTTTTGGCCCAAACATAAGAAAGGCATGACCAAATATGTGGCTTAATGCTTGGAGTGCTAGTGAGTTAAGGTTGAGCATGTACATCGAACATGACTCTTATACCATCATGATGTACCCAAATATAAGTGGTAGGTGATTAGCATTGGATTTTATCCAAGGCTTCCCAATGTCTAGAAAGAAGCACGATGTCATCCTAGTGGTAGTAGACAAGTTAACCAAGGATGGCACATTTTATTCTGATAAATCTTAAGGATGGATATTTGGCTATAGATAACAAGTTCGTTTAGGATATCTTTCACCTTCACGGGGTTTTGAAGACAATCATATCAGATTGGGACACCTATTTTACCTCGAGGTTTTGGACCACACTAAATGTATCTTTAAGTATCGAGTTGAATTTTAATTCCACATACCACCCTAAGACAAATGGACAAGCGAAAAGGGTGAATCAGGTAGTAGAAGAACTCCTAAGGATGTATATATGGGCCAATAGTATAAACGGGAGGATTACCTACCCTTGGTTGAATTTGATTACAACAACTCCTACCATGCATTTTTAGGGACACCTTTTGAGGCCTTGTATGGATGTAAATATCATGCACCTCTCAATTAGGATAGGGTGGAGGACATAATTGTGATAGGCCTCAACATGCTTAAGGAAATGAAAGACCAAATAAGGGTTATCAAGGAGAGACTAAAATATGTAGCTAATAAACAAAAGAGTTATGTAGGTCTAGGTATAGGACCTTTAGGCAATCTTTAATTGGAGATGAGACCTTTTTGAGGTTCAAGCTGCATAAGAGTTATATAACATTCGACAAGGCATCCAAGCTTGCCCCTAGATATGTGGGTTCATTTGATGTTCTAGAAGGGATCAACCCCATTGCTTACATACTTGCCTAACCTCCAACTCTTGCCCAAATTCACAATATTTTTTATGTATCATTACTTAAGCCATGTCATCATGATGCCTCACATATGCTTGATTGGTGTGCCTCATAGGTTTAGGATACATGGGTGGTACTAATGGAACCCCTTTGCAAATTGGTCAACGTAGCCTCAAGTTGTGCAATAGAGATAGTGCTACTTGGGAGGATGAAAAGGAGATAAACACATCTTTTCCCCATTTGAGGAGCTATATACTTGGACATTGATGTTTGGAGTGACATTTTATTTTCTTAGTGATGATTAGAGTAGTAGTGTGAAACTTTAGGTCGTGAGTGTGTGTAATAAGACATTGAGACAATGCCTCTTCCTAGTGGAGAAGGATGTCATGCCCCATTATTTTTCTTATTTTAATAATGCATAAAAACTAGATTTAGATATTTGATTAGTTAATTTTAATTTATGTTGAATGGATTAAGTTAATTAGAATTTAATGGTATGCTTAGTTTATAATTGATTAAGTAAGATTTAAATGATGAACATGCAAAGTTATATGAGAAATTGATGAAGATTTAGACTAGATAAGTATGATGATAATGATTTTTGGGTTAACCTATTAATATGTGAATGCGTTTAAGTGGATGCAAGAATAGTCAAATATAGGAACATGGTCAAGGAGAGGGGTCCTAGCCATTTGGGTGAAAATGTCCATGATGGGAACTATATCATACACCATGAAATAAGATAAGATCACGTGACAACTAACTAATCTTATAGAATGACACCTAGGACCTAAGTAAACTTAGTTCATGTGAATAAGTCCCCAGCTAGGAATTAGTGAAAACACTAGGTACGAGACTTTGTAAGGTTCATAAACTTATTCACACAACATTGAGCCACTAATATATTAAATTCTTCCAAGTGGTCTACAATTCATCCATCCTTTTCCATTTTCAAGGAATATAATTTCTTCCTCAATAAAATCTTATTCACTAATTATTTGGCTTGATACATCTCACCAAGTTTCTTTCATAATTTCTTTGGAGATGACTCTTCATGGATATTGATCAAAATAGAATCTATTGAGCACAATCCGATTAGACCCTTGGCTTTACAATCCATAACATCATATTGAGCAACCAAAGCGGGATCTATAGACTCAAATAATTCTCATCAACACCATACTGAATGACTTCTTCTAAGTACAATAGATTAATGTAGAAATATCATGCATAAAAATGAACAGACCAGTGGATCCCTTATCAAGTAACATATTGTCTTATAGGGTTTCATTTAATTATCAACTAGGGATGTATCTTCGTGGAGGATGCTAGCACTACATGTGAAGGTAAAGCTTCTCTAGGTTATTCTATCAGTTGTGTACATGAAATTAATTGAAAGTTACAAACTAAATTAAAATAATAATAGTGTTAAAAGAAAATCTAACTACACAACAGAGGCTATGGGTGACTATTTATACTAAAATTTAATTATACAACAACTTATTGTACTAAACTTATTTTATCAGTTATTAACAACTAATTATATCAATCAACATTAAAGAATTTAACTCAATAATTATTCTACCATTTTAATTAATAATATAATTTATTATAACAACAATAATCTACACTTCAAAGAGAGTTATAACACCTCAAGTAGCCTTTACTCGAGTGTTGTAACTTCAACTATTAGTACTCAATCTTTAACTTCAAATTTCATCATCAACATTCCACTATTGATTAATATATTCTTGATAACCATCCAACTTTGACATGATTTAGGATTTATACATGAAGCCTGAGAATTGGATCACTTTAGGTCTCTAAACAAATATCCTAACAACTGTCAACTCTTCATTACAATGAGGAGATGACTTATTCTAGTTCATAATTGATAATAAAGAACTAAAAAAAAGGAGTTGAGGGTGTCATAGTCCTAGTTGAACACATACAACATCAAGAGACAATTTAAAATAGAAAGTGTGCAAGAACAAGACAACATCATTGCGAACCATATTCTTGCTTTCCCACAAATGCCTCCTTGTTCTATGACTACATTTATTCTTCATTAAGAACATTAACAAAAAGTAGCAACAACTGTTTGACATCCTCTACAACTGCACCATGATAATTAGTGCCATGATCATTTCTTTGTGAGATGCAAGGGATAGACACATTGTGCTTATCATGCAATCACCCTTCGACTCTGGGTTAGAAATCAAGCTCTGTTGTTGCATGTTAGTTCCCCAAAAGGAATTCATTCACAATAACTAACATTACTATAAAAAACCACATCATTCCATACACACACACACACACACATACATGTATACAGATACAGAGATAGATAGATAGATAGATAGCTGATAAAAATTCAGGTATTGTTTTAAGAGAAAATGAAATGTCATGGAAAGTATGAGATGAAACAAATAAAATAGGATAAAAAAGGTCAATCCTAAGGTTCGTCACATCCCAAAAATATCAATCTATTAACAAATCCCCCATCTTCAACTTCCACATCTCAAAATTGTTACCAAAAAATTTATCCACCTTTGTTCTCCCTAATGAAGTTTCTCTCTAAAAAATCCAACCATAAGATCACAAACTATCTTCTACATAAACTCCCATTCAAATATGGATTAGTTTAAAAAACCCATCAACCACAATTGAAACCAAAGGTGATTAAGCTTTAATACCACTTATAAGAAAGTTAAGGTGGTGGAACAACTTCCTACACTAATCTTGAGAGTAGGGTAATACAATTTTTTTTAAATATTTATGATAGTTATTGAAATGATAAATAAATATCATGCATATCACAACACAATGATTTATGTGGGGAAAATCCTTTAGAGAGAAAAACTCCACACTTCAAAGGATGCACAATCTATTCTTCTAAAATCAAAGAGATTATGATATATTTGCAAAGCAATCTTCTCACAAGAGTATCAACAATCAAAGATCCAATCATAACTCAACATTTATAAGACTCTTCAACACAACGTCCATCTCATGCACCTAATACATAGGAGATACAATACATGAAATTGTCAAACCATATTGCAAAACCATGAGCTGAAACCACCCAAAAAGTTGGCGCTCAACTTATCTCTATTCCAATATACCTTATAATGTTAAAACACACACCTACATATGTAACTCCCCCTTACATCTCAATTATGCTTCCAACATGTTTTTAAATCTCCTATTTTAGGACACCCAACTTTCAGAGGCCATAACTTCTAATAATGGAGTTCAATTCACAAATTGTTTGAATTGCTAAAAAGTTCAAGAAGTGCTCTATCAAGCTACAGTTTGCTACGCTCACTTTGACCACATCCAAGCCCAAAGAATACCTTTAAGGCCTTCAAATTAAACTTTGAAACTTAACAAAAAAACTTTAACGTCTTAAAAATAAATATGATTTTGTAACAAAAATTTACTAGCATGCTTATTTAGCCAATCTGTAGCTTTGGGTAAAATTTTGGACCAAACTGTGCTCAAATATAAACTTATTATAAATAATAACCTTATGTAATTGCAAGGTTGAGACACTATTTTCCTAACAATACATTAACATGGACAAACTATTCATGGGGTGACCACTAAAAGCATTGATTGGCCATCATTGACTTCTATATTAGGTTGAAAAGCATTATGATTATTTGTATTAATAGACCCCTTTTAAATGAGAACTATAAACTCATTGTCCAATTATACTCTAGGTAAGAAATGGAATCCCAAATTAATAATAAAATATATTCAAGAAGAAAATAGGCTTCAAAACTACTAAAATCAATCTAAAAAAATCTAATATTAATTAATTTTCTTAAAAAAATTGCTTGATGCCATCTAAAGCAACGATTCCTCCCATCTCTTCAAGGTATAATCCTAGCCAAAAAAGGAATTGTCCCTATCTATGGATAGAAGGGGACTCAAATAATATAATAAAGTGCCTCAATGGGACTTCAAAACCTTCATGGTCAATTCACAACATAATCACTTCTAATATTGACATTATTAGAACCTTTAAAAAATGCCATATCTCCCATATCTATCGGGAGGCCAACTATTCTGCTGATTGGGCTGCCAATGTGGCGGTTAAAAATGAGACAATTACCACGTGGATGCGTGAGAGCGGACTCCCCGAAGATGTCAGACAAATCATAAGTGATGAGCGATATAGAAGTACCCCAAAGACTCTTGATTGATAGGGTAATAATGAAAAGTACTGATGTGAGCACTTCGAGTTATTTCTATAATGATAAAATCACTCATTATAACATCAATGCCATCAACTCCCATGCTTGTTGGGTAATTGTTCTAGCTCCGAAAAGCTCTTTGTTTAACCAGCTCTGCAAGTTTCAAAATTTGGCTGTGAGAAGCGACATCATGGGCGGAAATAGGAGACGATATGAGCCAAGTAGCTGTAAAGAATGGAAACAAAAGAAAGAGGTGTGGGGTATTTTGCAGAAGGGCGGTCTCTCGAACTTCATAGAGAGACTCCACGACCGTGATGGAATGGTAACTAGCCTTTTATGCAAAAACTGGAAGAAGGGCATGTTAAAAATGGGTGACCAAATGGTGGAAATTGATGAAGATTTAATTGCTAAAGCTACGGGTCTCAACAGGGAAGGCTGCAACTTCTACAGAGACAGGAAGGTCAGCAGGGAAGCCATTGAAAGGTACCCGGTTACTGAGAAAGAGAAAAAATGACTAGTAAAGTTGAGCAAAACCTACTACCCGCCTAGGGCTTTTGCCAAACCCTGGTAGGAAATTCTCTTTGTTTTAATGCGGTATATTACTCTAGATGGTAGGTTTATGAAAGTCTATGGGTATCATTTTGTTCTGTTAAACCACTTTAGGCATAATGATAAGGTGAATTTTCCTTATTTCTTGCTTTGCTCAATGAATGCTTCCCTTAAAGCCTACAAAGAGAATCCTCTGGGAGATACTACAATGCACCAAGGCCTAATGGTCCTAATTTATGACCATTTAAAGGCTAGTCAAATTAACCGGATGCAGCCCTTTGTGGACTCTGAGGAAGATATGTCTGATTCTGCTTTTTCGGAGGAGGAGGAATCTGACAATGATTCCTCGTCTGATACTGAGGATAGCTCTGATGATTCAGAGTATGAGAGTAGTAAGAAGAGGAAAACAAGACCCTCATCTTCCAAGGACAAAAAACTTCAAATCAAACCCTTGATCAACATCTCTTCGGAAGAAGAGGATTCAGATTATTCTGAGGAGAAGAAGAACCCTAAAGGGTTGCTAAAGAAGAAAATTAAAAACCAAGCCCAGACCCGGAAAAAGCATAAGAAAAAAGAGGAGATTGGCAAGGAACTAGAAGCTGACAAGCAAGCTAGGACCCTGGAAGCCGAGCATAGCCTGGAAAAGGAGACAATGGAAGAGACTCTCAGGGCTGCCGACACTATCTCCGCCCTCCATATCCCTAAAGATGAATAGGTAACCCCTGGAAAAGTGACTCCCCCCTATGGCCCTCCTCCCAAGGGCTTGCATGGTTTTATGAAAACTATGGAATGGCTCATTGATGGTTATAAGAAAGCTATGGATGAGTATTAAAAACTATGCAACAGAGTCCTGATTCTGGAGACCATTAATATAGGGGAGGGGAATACAATGGCTGACTATATTGAGGATCTGAAAAACACTATTGCTAAAGCAGAAGACATCAGAGATGCTTTCAACCCCAGGTTTGAGAAGATTGAAAAGGAGATGCTGGATAGAAAAAACCTTGCGGAAACTAGTGAAAAAACACTCTCGGATACTATCACTAAAGTGGAAAAAATTGAGGAGTGCCTTAAGAATATTGTGGAGCAGAGCCTTAGTATTCTGAAAATATCGGCCAATAATACTCATACCCTCATCAATAAGCTTGATGATGACAAGGAAATCCAGGAAATTGACTTGGACGCTAAAGGTATAGGGGAAGCTCAAGGTCCCAGAACCCGCACTAGAGGCAAGACGAAGGAAAAGAAAATGAACAAGGATCTGGAAGAGCTAAAAGCTGTCGGGGCTACCTATGATGAGTTGGTGATAAAGGCAGAGGACCTGCTAAAGAAAATTGCTGAGTAGCATCTCCCCGGTTTCTTTGCTGTGTTTTGTTGTTTTGTTGTTTTGTTGCTTTGCTGTTCTTTCTATTCGCTGGTCTTCTGGCCAGTCGTTATGTATGCAGACTTTTAATCCTTTTGCTGCTCTTTCTCTTTCTATGATGTAAAGGTTTCGGGTCCTTAAAACCCATTTTTTAATCAATCAGAACGATTCCTCCCATTATCTACTATTCTACATATTTTCCCTTTCTTAATAATTCTTTTGCTTTCTCTCATATGGACCATTATTCAAATACCTCAATTGCCCACTTAAGCAAATGTTGGAAAATTAAGCAAACATGAACTTAAAATTTTAGTATCATAAATTGTAACCCTTTACAATTTCACAATCCTTTTTTGGGCCCCGACTTTAGTGGCCCTCTCATAGCTCAATTTAAGCCTATTTTTGGCCCTAGCATGTCCAAATTGTCATCATATGCTCATTTGATGACTAGATCCTATGTTTTGGGACCTTCCACTTTGCAACCATCCTTCTTTGCTCCTTTTTTGGGTGGACTAGGGAACCTAACGCCATAGTCCTAGTGGACTAGGGCATCTAGCACCATAGTCCCTCCAAAAATGACCCAAAATTAAATGCATATGAGTGTTAGTTCCTACTATTTGTGATCTAATCCTGATATTTTGACATGACCGTTGGAAGTCAACCTAAAGTAGGGAATACATTGTGAACCCTATATAAGGCATCATTTATAATTCATTTGAACATAATCACACATCAAGTGAGTATTATTGAGCGACTATCTTCATATTCAAGCATTATGGAGAAGCAAGCTACAACCACCTACATGAAAGTGTGTTTTCATGATTGATCTTGTTATGTCTTGTAATGACATGCCATTTTATTACATCAACCCTTGAGGGACTCATCAAAAGTGCACTGCATCACCACCATTATCAAGCCTAAGCTAATATTATTTCAATTCAACATTTCATTTTAGATTTAGCCTCTATCGTAGTAGGGGTAAGCTCTCTTTTCTCCTTCATCATAGTTATAGTGGAGGTGGAAATATCGACACAGGGTTTGACTTAGGAAAACCCCTATACAACACAACACTTCCCTTCTTCTCTATGTGCAAGTTACAAATCCAACAATTGCTCAATGCACATTAAGACATATAATTTTAGACTTTGAATAGGTAGAAACCTCAGGACTATGCCATTTTGCACACCTTACCATCACTTTTTGGCTAAATTTTGGAGGGAATGATCTATATAGATTCCTAATCCAAAATTTGAAGTTTTAGTTGATGGAAGCATCTCTAGGTCCAAGGCACCTAGAACACTTGACCAACACTTTTAGCTCCATATTTCAGTAACAAGTTCTCCTATGCATCACATTTATAGGTATGTGCCTCTATGTTAACTTTTTGTTTTATTTCTATCTATTTGTGCCGAATCTTGTCAATTTCCTAGCATTTTACTTAGTCATTACACATTCACATCAAATCAAACAACAATAAAAACTCTTGAAAATAAGCATATACAACATCCAACTCTCCTTTATGAGTGAAGTTGAATCTTATTGATTATTCTCTCAATGAAAAGTGAAAAAAGTGATTAAATAAGTTCTTAGTTTACATTTCTAAGCTAAGACTCCTATTTCCACAATTTCAAAACTAAAGTCAATACTTAGTGGATCAAAGTCAAAGTGATAGAAAGACTCAAAATAATCAAACATATTTTTATGTCATTTAAAGTGAAGTGATAAACTTGTTTTTTTGGATAACTTTGGAGAAGCATTATCACATAGAAAAAGAAAAAATAAATTTGTGAAGAAAAAAAGCCCATTAAAATTGACTTGTTATGTTAATTCATTAATTATATAAATGTTATGTCCAAAAAAAAAAAAAGAGTGCAATAACCAAAAATATAACATGCATAACACAAACATCAAACCTATAACACCTCAAAAATATTTAGGTCACAAATATTTAAGTCACACTATCTTAAACATGTTTGTTGGTTAGTCATGGACTAATTTTAATAATAGAAATATGTATCTACTACCATTTTCATTTTACATGCATGATCATTTAGTCAAGATTCCATTCAATAATGAAAAACAATTATTTATAATTGTTAAAAAGAAATTTATTAATAAATGCTATCAACCAATTTGTTTACAAAAAGGTGCAAATATTTGTTTGCTATTTTTGTAATGTCTACTTTGAAGTGTTTTATTTGCAATTCATAGTATGTGGAGATCATTTGGAACTAATTTATTCATTACAGTATTTGTGATATAGGCAATGATTTCTGTGTTAAAAGAAATTAAAAAAAATTGCATAATTTATTTAGTGTAATTTTTCAGACCAGTTTTAAAAGGAAGAGGCTGGCATTAACAAATTATAAGCGAATCCATCAATTTATTATCAACAGACTTACACAATTACAAAGAAATTTAAGTGTTATTTTTCAAAAGGAAGATATTCAGTTTGTCGAGTGATGCCTTTCTGTCAATCAACACTCTCTGGAAGTTCAGCTTGAAAAATGAAGAATGGCTTACAGGACAGCAGTTAATCTTAACCTGCTTGTAAAACCACTATCAAAAACACCTATTTTTCCAAACAATCCAAAACCCCTTCCTTTTGTTGGAAAAACCCAAAATTCATGGATCGGAAGGGCGTCATTATGGTCAATGAAAAAGGACCCTGCACTGGAAAAGGCCTTGAAAAGAAACCGGCGGTGGACAATCAACAATCAGCTGAAGAACATTCTTCAGAGGTGCCCACAACAGTCCGCTTCAGTAAAATTCCTGCAAAGAAAATTCAACTCCCTCGACATCAGGCAAGGTAATGTTCTCAATTGGCTCAGAAAATACCCCTGCCTTTTCGATATCTATACAGAGAATTTCGAGATCTATTGCAAGTTTACAAAGAGAGTGCGACTCCTGATAGAGGAGGAAGAAACCCTAAAAGAGCAGCTGGAGCCTGTCATGGCTGAAAGATTGGCTAAAATAATCATGTTGACCTGGAAAAAGAAATTAAATATTGTGAAATTTAATGACCTAAGAAAATATTTTGAGTTACCCGATGATTATGTTCTGAGTATTGTTCCCAAGTATCCGGAGCTTTTTAGGGTTAGTGATTATAATGCCAGGAAAAATAGCTTAGAAATTCAGCTGGTTTCATGGAATCCTAGCTTGGCTGTTTCTGTTGTGGAGAGAAGAGCAGAGCAAATGATGCAGAAAACAGGTGGGGAAAATTTTGTTGAAGTGCAAATTTTTGTTGAGAAAGTGTCTAATTTTCAATATTGAGTTTTTTAATTTTATTTATAAAAATAATAATTTCCTTATGATTTTATACTGTTTAGCCTATTGGTGAATGTTAGTCGCTGATTCTTCCTTAAAACAGGGCAGAAGCTGGTGCCTATGTTTGAGTATAGGATATCAGAGGGTGATGATAGTTTACAGGCGGAAAAGTTTAATAAATTTCAGGAAGCTCCATATATTTCACCATATTCTTATTGTGAGGATCTGGAAGAAGGATCTGAACAGCATGAGAAAAGAACAGTTGGGGTTATTCATGAATTGCTTTCTCTGACAATGTGGAAGCGGGCCTCCATTGCGAAGCTGGCAAAGTTTCAGAGAGAGTTTCGATTTCCACGGAATTTGGTCAACATGTTGATGAGGCATCCTGGGATTTTTTATGTTTCAAACAAGAATGATAGCCATACAGTAGTTCTCAGAGATGGTTATGTTGAATCGGAGCTTGTTGAGAAGGATCCTTTGGTTGTTGCAAAGGAGAAATTTGGCGAGCTCATGCAGGAAGGGCTCTATGAGTTTACTGAGAGGCGGAGAAAAGCGAATTTGGAGAAGAGAAGAGAAAATAGACCTCTGTGGAAGATGAATAATGATTTTAAGAAGCTGGGAAGGGAGATTTTTGATAATGAAGTAGAAGGGAAAGAAGAGAAGTATCAGAAAGAAGCAAGAGAAAGGTTTCAGAAAGCATGGCCTGGTCCTGATGCAAGATGAGTCCCGCAGATTGCTTATTAATAAACTATGCCACAAACTTATGTCTGCACTTCATATGAATTCAGCCATTATGCAGGTTTGCTTCAAATGCATTTTCAGCTAAATAACAGTATTGAGGACTCATATTATTTCTTGCTTTGTATAGACTAGAGTTGTAGTCTCCTTGTATGCAACACACACTATGTAGAAATCTTCATCTTTAAAATTATTTTCAAGTGAAGCCAGGAGCAGGTATTTAATGTCCCTTTCTCTGATATTATTATAATTGTGTAGGACAGATCCTCTTATCAGATGTGCAACAGCGAGACTGTTGAGCTTCTATCATTTGCAGGAGTAGGATGATTCCTCGTGTAACCAATTGGAACCTTTGGTCGTTGGGAACCAGTTTGTATTGCCTGCTGGAGGATATCGATGCAGCCATGCTCCAAATTGGGTGTCTTAATAGGCATGGACTAGCTTCAACCCTTGTCATCTAAAATGAAATTAATTGTAGCGTGCATAATTAGTCCATGGAGGGATTCCTTATCTGGAGATGAATGAGTTGTCTACAGCCAATATCACATGCACACTGATATTTTGTTCACAGGTATATGTTTTGTGAATGATACCATTATGAAGTTTAAAATTTGTTATATTAGCTTGAAGTTGTTTTAGGTTGAAGCTTCTAAGATGCTGTAACTTTAGAATATAAAATTCTTCTGCTTTCTGCAGTTCAGGCTATGCTTTATTTATTAATATTGTTAAGAGCTGTCTATCTAAACGACATTTGTTAGAATGTTTTTGATTAATAAAGCAGTGAGAACAAGGGCACTGACGCTTTACATAGCATAACTATTAATGAGACCACAATGCGGAAACAACACTATAACAGCATTAACAACAACTAACAGCAAAAAGAGACCAAGTCTTTAGAAATCAGAAACATCAGCAGAAAACACAAAAACAAACTACAGGGGTGCCTTTCGCACCCCAGTGGCATCCATGGCATTGTTCCATTCATTGGACAAGAACTTGTATAGGTCCCTAGCCTCCTGCTTATCCTCCTCCGTGTCCGCAGTACGTTCCCTCAGCAGAGAGAGGGTGAGTGCCGAGCTGTGTAACACCTGCAAATGAAATTTGTTAAGGCTCGCCATTTGGGCATCCCAGGCCTCCATCTTGCTCTTGAGCCGATTGACATCGTCCATGATAGCCTGCAATTCAAGCACGGGGACCAAGTTCTCAATCCTCTGCATGATGTCCAACACGTCCGTGCGCAGCTTTTCCATTTGTTGCAGAGTAGGGACATCCTAGGGGTTCACAGTAGCCATGTCATCCGTAGTCTTTTCCATCTCCTTGGGCACATCTTCAGCAGGGGCGCTGTCAATATCATTACCCAGGCCCATCAGGGGGAGAGATTGCATCACCTGTTCCGCCATCTTTAAATCCGGGTCCAAGTTACCAGAGTCCAGGGCTTTGTTATCAAAAATTTCCTCACCCATGACACCCACAATGTCCATGTTCATAGGGGCCGTATCCTTAACATCAATAGGGTCCCGGGTTTGCATCTCAGAATTGCCCGTGTCAGCGGCACCAACAGTGGTCGGAACCATGGGGTCCCTAGTCATATCCACATCCACAACATCCCCATCAGGGCCCCCCATAGTGGTATTAGGGTCCTCTCCCTCCTTGTCCCCAATGGGGTCCTCCTCCTCGTCAATATTTTTGATCACCAGTTTCTTCTTCTTACGGCTTTTGGAAGCCAATCTGGAGGATCTCCTTTTAACCTCAGAATCAGGGGAAGGATTGTCATTCTCAGCATCCTCAGAGGACGAATTGTCATCAAAGACAATACGTTTGCGTTTAACAGGGGTTTTGCCTTTGCCCTTGGAGAGGGAGCGGGAAGCATTGGGAGAGGCTAACAGAGTCAAACTGGGGGAGACCACAGATAAGGAAACAACAGAGGCATAAGCAGGCAGAGACATGGTGGCCGTAGTAAAGCTTTCATGAGGGTACTGGAAAAATCTGGGGAAGGCCATAGATAGGGCGACAAGCTGCTGAGGAGTAGGCATGGGGGGTTGAGAGAGCGAGAGGTTCGGGGGGGGTGGGGGGGGGGCAAAGGGCCTCATGGAATTTATACAACCTGTAAATGAGGCCTTGGTGAAGGAGGTAGGGTGGCTTATCTCCATGCTTGGGATCCATGGTGTCTTTAACAGAGCTTTCAATAGAATGCAGTAAATAAAAGGGCAGATAGAGCAAATCATTATTGTGGAAATGATTGAGAAGGGGCGAATGATAGTAGCAGAATACCTTGTGCCTGCCCTTGAGAGTGAAGTACTTCATGATCATAAGGCAGATCATGTTCCTCGGGTGTTTGAGCTCCTACTGAGCAAACCCACCCTGGAGTTTGACAGGTTCTTTGCGGTTGCGGAAGAATTGTTTCAAACCTTCGCTATTGGCAACATGGTTGGTACGCTTCCAGCGTCGACCGTCAAGGGTCAGCTTCGTAGTCTGGGCAGTAGTCTCCTCAGAGACATCAAAGGAAATGCCACCCACCGAGACACGCCTCCCAGACCAAGAGGAGGCAAAAGCAGCCGAGAGCTGCTCATCGTGGCCTTGCAGACATTCCAAAAAATTGGCAACCCTTCAACGCAGAAATTCCAGACCAGGGGGTCATTTTTGAAATCATCCGGATTATTCGGTTCGTATCTAACTCTGTCACCCCCCATATCCTTCGCCAACAGAGCTTCTTTAGTCATGAAAAAAATTTCGCAGATAAAGTTGCAGAGACCCTTCGAGAAGCAAGCCGAGAAAAGATAATGGGAAGTGTGCGAGCCCGACATCAATAAATGAGACATGAAGTTGGGCACATGGAAAAAATTGAAATCACTTTTAGAAATGATTTCCTGGTTACGAGGCATGAAGAGCCAACAAATACCGGTGGCAACCAACACGTTACCAATCCAATCGTACCTCATCATGACACTGTAAGCCCAAAGGAAATGCCAACAAAGTAGCACGTCCATCACCGCCAGCTTGGCCGAACAAGTCACCACCACATCAAAAAAGATCGAAGGGATATTCTCATAATTTGAAATATGAAACCAACACCTCCAGACTACCCCAAGGGAAAAGAGGAGAGTAAGGAAAGCACTTGGTAGCAACTCAATCATTAGTAAGAATTTTGGATTTCTCTTCCTAAAGAAGGAAGTTAACATGGTCCGAGAGGGAATAGTGGCTCCTCCAACATCTCAAGCCTGAGAGATTTAGTCCAATGGCCGCCAGGGCATCCGCCACTTTGTTGCCTTCCCTGAAGACATGCATGATTTTAAACGAGTCAAGCTCAGAGATGAGCCTCAGGGTGTCCCTGATGGTTCCCTCAATGGTCCAATTAAGCTTATTCCGCCCTTTGACAACATCAATGATGAGCTTGGAGTCGCCCTCAATGTCCATAATCTTGATTCCCATGGTGAGGGCGAGACGAATTCCCCAGGCTAAGGCCATAGCTTCAGCCTGATTAGAGGAATGCCCATTCAGGTTACCCGCATAAGCAGCAACAAGGGCCCCCAAATGGGATCTGATAACCCCTCCACCAGCAGCTAGACCCCCCTGGTAGCCCCATCAAAATTGAGTTTGAAATGTATAGTCGGAGGGGACCGAACCGTGTTTTGCCTTAGGAGTCTCTTAGAGCAGTCAACAAGAGAGAACGAGGGGGGGATGTTCCAACATCTAGCAATTTCCCAGTCCCAGGTAGAGGGGGGCTTGGATGCCATTTGGGTTTTAGAAACAGAGATATTCTCAAGAATCAACTTAAGGAATCGAGCAAACACAGTTTCCACAGAGGCCTCTTTGTCTCTGAATATCCTGTCATTTCTTTCCTTCTAGATACTCCAACTCACATGAGGGGGGATCTGCTTCCACAGTTGTTGGATCAGGGGGTTGGAAGAGGGGCCCCGAAACTCCTGGGACAAATTTAATAAATTAGCATTCATAATCCAACAGATATTGAGCTTGCTGTAGACCATCCCCTAGAGCTCCCGAGTAAAGGCACAGTGGAGGAAGAGATGAGCAGAACTTTCCTCATCATTTTTGCAGAGGATGCATCTATTAGGGAATTGGAATCCCCGCTTGACCAAATTGTCTTGGGTCAAAATTTTGTTGTGGAGAGCAGTCCACCAAAAGAAATTAACCTTGGGGATGAGTTGGGGATTCCAAACCTCATTCCAGATAGAGGTGTAAACAGGTTCTCTTAGCAAGCTGGTGTAGGCAGTTCTGAGAGAGAAGTCTTCAGAAGGGTCCCACTTCCAAATGAATCTATCTTCCTTAGGAAAAAGGGGGAGGAACGTACCAGCCAAAAGCTTCTGGAGCTCTCTAGTAGCTGGGAGGAGGAAGGGATGATCAATGCAGCAGTCCTCCAAAGCCCTCCAAGTGCAGTTGCTGAAATAATCACTGACCCTTTCTCCAAAGAAGCTTTTGGTAGCATCCTGGAGCCTTCTAAGGGAGGGGGAAGAAGCAAAGGGTTTCTCTCCCAACCAACAGTCCTCTCAGAAGAGAATATTCCTTCCATTTACAATAAGCCACCTCAAACCATGAGATAAAGGGTCCTTGCAACCCAAGATGTTGTTCCAAAATTTTGGAACCCGTGGGAAGGCCCTCCTCTTTCAGAACAGAGGAAAAGTCCCCATTACCTAGGTATTTGGCCTTGATGATCCTGCTCCAATTCGTATCCTTAGTCAAAAGCTTCTAGGCAATTTTGGTCATAAGGGCTTTATTGAACTTTGAGATCTTGCGGGTTCCCAACCCGCCCATGGCCTTCGGAAGATAAACTTTGTCCTAGCCCACCAAGGCTAGCTTCTTCTTTTCTTCCATTCCCGTCGAAAGGAAATTCTTTTGGATATTCTCCAGCTTAGCAGCCATAGCCGCATAAATCTTAAAAAGGGAGAGGAAGTACACATGGATCCCCTGGAGGGAGGAGGAGAGCAGCTGCAATTTCCCAGCATTACTGAGGAATCTACCTTTCCAACCAGCCAACTTCTTCTGCATTCTTTTGAGGATAGAGATCCAGAAGGAATTAGAGACATCTTTGAAAGTCAAGGGGAGGCCCAGGTAGGTGCCAGGGAGGGAGGCCCTTTGACAACCAAGGATTTTGCAAACTTTATCTTGGAGTTGGACATGAGTGTGAAAGAAGTAAATGTTGCTCTTCTCATAGTTAATGTGTTGGCCAAAGGTCAGAGCAAAAGATTTCCAAGCCTTAGCTTCCCACACAGAGGAGATACCAAAAAGAATAGTGTCGTCGACGAATTGCTGCAGAACATTAGGAGGTGTCGTAGAGGCAGGTTTGATGCCTAGGAGAGCTCCCCTGCGAACCATGGAGTTCAAGTTAGAGGCCAACACTTCAGCAAGGATGATGAAAAGGTAAGGGGAGAGAGGATCCCCTTGTCGCAGACCTCTGGAGGCCTTGAACTTCTCCAGGGGGCTCCTGTTGAGAAGCACATAGTAGGTGACTGTAGATATACATTCCCCAATAAGTTTGATGAGTTTATCTCCAAAACCCATAGCTTTGAGAACTTTGAAGAGGAAGTTCCAGTTGACTCTATCATAAGCCTTGGAGATGTCAAGCTTGAGCACCATCCCCGACTGATGACACTTATCCATGGAGTGAATAATCTCATGAGTAGAGATGACCGCATCAAGAATCTGTCTATCTAGGACAAAACCCTTCTGGGAAGGGTTAATCAGAGGATCCAAGAAAGATTTGAGCCTATTAACAAGAACTTTTTTGAAGATTTTATAAATGGTGTTGCAGAGACTGATAGGACGTAAGTCCTTGAGATTGGACGCCTCTTGAATTTTAGGGACAAGGGTAATGAAGGTGTAATTGAGCTTGTTGAGAAGCCTTCCAGATCTGAAAAAATTCCTAGTGGCCAGAACAACATCAGGGCCCACCACATCCCAGAAATCTTGGAAAAAAGCCAGGGGAAAACCATTAGGACCCGAGGCTTTGAAGGAACTGTTGTAACGTTTTCACACATCGCCCCATTACAAATGGGGACCCCCTACTTTTTAGGCCCTCCCGGTCTTTTGGCTTGCGTTTTTGGGGTCTTCTCGCAGCAGTCTCGTCAGTCTCTCTGCTTTGCAAGTGTTTGGGGGTCATATTGATTAAATTTGCTTTTCGCTTGAGCAAAGTTGATGAAGTCTAGGGCTTGTTTTGTCTTTTCTAAGGGTTTTGCCTTTTGTCCTAGATTTTAGGGGTTTCTGTTAGGGTTTTGAAGAAACTGAACATACGACTGGAATTAGGACCCTTCAAGGAACCTCCCAGTAAAATTTGAGCCAAAACGGAGCAACTTTCTATTTTTAGAAAGTTCCTATTTTTTAGGGATTTTACTGAGTCTCGGATTGGTCTAATTTTGCCAAAAATCAAATGTACTATTTTTAGTAAGTTTCTATTTTTAGTAAGTGCTCTTCTGACCTATTTTGCCCAAACTGCTGACATTTTGAATGTTTCAATTTTTGAAAAGTCAGTACTGGCAAGGTCAGTCAGATAAGGCGACAAGGATCAGACGTTCACAAACATTTCTAATTCCGTTAAGTCAGACAATAGATAGAGAAAGTCAGAAATTGATCAAGTGCTAGAAGCCTATGCCTAAAATGGAAAGTTCAGAAATTCACCAAAATGAGGAAGGCAAGGACAGATGGAAAATTCCATGAATCCCTGGCACTGGCAAAATTCCGCCCAAGTCTGGAATTGGGCACAAAAATGGGATTCCCAAGGACAGAAAGAAAATCCATGAATCCCTGGCACTGGTGAAATTCCGCCAAAGTCTGGAATTGGGCGCCAAAATGGGATTCCCAAGGACAGAAGGAAAATCCATGAATCCCTGGCACTGGCGAAATTCCGCCCAAGTCTGGAATTGGGCGCCAAAATGGGATTCCCAAGGACAGAAGGAAAATCCATGAATCCCTGGCGCTGGCAAAATTCCGCCCAAGTCTGCAGTCAGGCGCTGAATTGAAGATCCCAAGGAGAGGAGGAAAATCCGCGAATCCATGGACAGAGCAAAAATGCGCCCAAGTCTAGAGTCAGGTGCTGAATTGAAGATCCCAAGGACAGGAGGAAAAATCCATGAATCCATGGACAGAGGGAAAATGCGCCCAAGTCTAGAGTTGGGCGCTGAAATGGAGAAGCCAAGGAGAGGTGGAAAAATCCGTGAGTCCATGGACAAAGCAAAAATGCGCCCAAGTCTGGAGTCAAGAGCCGAAATGGAGAAGCCAAGGAGAGGTGGAAAAATCTGCGAGTCCATGGACAAAGCAAAAATGCGCCCAAGTCTGGAGTCAGGCGCTGAAATGGAGAAGCCAAAGAGAGGTGGAAAAATCCGCGAGTCCATGGACAAAGCAAAAATGCGCCCAATTCTGGAGTCAGGCGCTGAAATGAGATTCCCAAGGAGAGAAGGAAAATCCATGAATCCTTGGCATGGTGAAAATTTCACCCAAGCTAAAAAATTGAAATTTTGTTTAAGGCATGGAATCCAAGGAGTCAAGGAGGAATAAAAAGCAAAATTCCTCTCGGGCAAATTTTCGAATTTGCTATTTGTAGACACCAAATCTCGACGAAGAATGGAAAATTTTATAGATTCGGAATCGGGATGAAATTTCCCATCCAATGAACCTGGCCCCTAAATTTTAGGAGGATCCCTAAAAAATAGGGATGTTGAAAAGAGGAAATGGACAATTCACAAAACAATGAATTCCTTCCTCAGGAGGAATTTCCGCCCCAGCCTTGTGGAGGGAGCCAGAATGAGGAGTGCATGTAGAAATATGCAAATTGCAAGAGTCCTTGACCAAGGCATTTTAGCGCCCAAGTGAGAGAAGGAGCCCCAAATAGAGGGATGCAAGGAATCCATGGAATTGAAAGAATTCCCCACCAAGTGTAAAATGCCGCCTAGGAACATAGGAGTGCGCTAAAATGATCTTGTCATGGACAATGCACAAAGAGATGAATTCCTTCATCGGGGAAGAATTGCACCCAAGAAGAAGAAATTCCAGGAAAGGTGTAAAATTGACTTAGTGTTTGAAATTTCTTCCTTCAGGACATAGTTCTTGGAAATCATGGAAATTGGCTAAGGTATGAAGAATTTCCTTCCTCAGGGTAAGGAACAAATTTCTTTCCAAAGGAGAATTCCTCCACAACAAGAAATCACATCCAAGGATGAATTGAAGATAAAATTTATAAGGCAAGGAAGGAATCAGGGATGAATTGAACAAGAAATTTCCCCCCCAAGGAAAAATTTGAAAAATCCATTTTCAGGGCTCAAATGACCTCCAAATTTAGAAATTTTTGAAGATATGGTTACGTGAGAGAATTCTCTTCCTCCTGGTCTTGAAACCCTAATTTGTGCAAAATTCCTTAAAAATAGGAGATGTTGAAAAATCATTGAAAATCTTTTCCAGAGCAAGGCAAGTTCAAAAACTTCAAGAAAATACTTCCAGAGTCAGAGATTCTCCCTCTTGAAGTCTTTCTCTCTCCAGGGTTTTTTCCACCAAGTGGCAGTCGAGTCAATAGACGCTGAATTAATGAAGCATCTCTTAGCATGCAGCCGTCACATTTATGGCATTATGGCAGATTCCTTCTGCATGCGGCCATCATGTTCAGGAGATGATGGTGCATTTATGACATAATGGGGTGAATTTTGCATGGATGTATATTCCACGCATGTTGGGCGAATTTGAAAGAGGTGGTGCATTTAATGCGCAATGGATGCTATTTTGGGTACTTATGAATTAATTGTATATGGGCATGATGGGTTATTAATTGTTGATCCCCACCTTGTTGCATCATGTGTGGGGAATCTTTTGGGGAAACCCTAATTAGGGTTTTGCATGTAATCATGGCTTGATGCCTATATAAAGGGGTGACCCCCTCATTTGTAAGAGGAGGGAGTTCTGCATGATATTGTTGCGATAAGTTTTTGAGAAAATAATAGTGAAACATTGTTCTCTGATGGTGTCCACTTAAGTTATTTTTTTAAAACTTGCATGGTTTCACCTTCCTCACATAGATTAGAAATAGTAAAGTGCTTTGATTTCAATAGAGAATGTAATGGTGTCTGATGAATTTCCATGGTTCATACTTTTTGCATCTTGCTGATTGTAAGTTGTAGTGTAAAGTTAGTCTGAGCCCCCTAAATTTGTGTTGAGTTCGATTGTGGATAGTCGTTTGGATTGCGCCGTTTTTGGGTATTCAAATGTACTTTCTCGATTTGAAAATCCTCTAGCATCCCCAGAAGATTGCACCGGTTCTTGCGGAGTTGTAGTTGATCTTGGCAAAGCAGAGCTTGGTTTATTTGGAATTTGTCCACCAGAGCACTATTCATTGTTATCATTGCCTTTAGGAGTAGATTTAGATCCTTCTGAACCCTTTCCCTTTTCTTTCAGTTCATTTTAGTCCCTTCGAAGCAGCAACATCGTAGAATTGCCATATCTGATGATGGAGTTCCAGCCACAACAAAGAAGTGAAAGAACGATGCACACGTAAGGCCCCTTGGATTACTAGCAATCACATCAGCCAACTGAGTCACGTCCACGCATTGAAGGAACCTTGGAGTCGATTGTTTGAACTTCTTGCAATCTTAGCATGCAATCGTACTTTGATCAAGAGAGAGTGAAGTGACCGTTAGGCAACTTTATTCTGTGTTCGACGCTGTCATAAAAAACACGTCAACAGGAACCCATAGCAAAAACAACGGACTTGACTTCCTCCTCAGAAACAGGGGCCAAAATGAGGCTGTTATCTTCCACCGAGAGGGGTGGTGGGAGGCAGTTGAGAAGGTCCTCCCCAACAGGGGCCCTAGAGTCACCATCTTCCCTAAACAAAGTGGCAAAATAGTTGGTAGTCAGTCTGCTCAAACTATCCTCATCATTGACCTCTTGATTGTTATCATCCAAGAGGGAGGAGATGTGGTTTCTACGCCTGTGGATAATAGCAGATTTGTGAAAGAAAGTCGTATTCTTGTTACCCTCTTTGAGCCATTGAACCCTGGATTTCTGTTTCCAGTAGAGTTCTTCTTTGTGGGAGTTTTCCTTCCATTTTCTGCGGAGAGCAGCCTCTTCCATATGGGTAGCTTCAAGGGAGTCACCTTGATCAATGCGCTCTTGGATAACAGTCAGTTTACTATTGAGCTCCTTTTTTTGCTTGAAGATATCCCCAAAGGTATATTTATTCCAACCCCAGACGTTCCTTTTGACCAAATCAAGCTTCTGGGCAATCCAGAACATAGGCGTGCCAGGGATGCAGGTGCTCCACCATCTTTTAATGCAATCCTTGAACTCCGGATGAGAGTTCCACATAATTTCATACTGAAAAGGATGACTTTTCTTTGCAGCATTTGTTGTATTCCAGAGGAGCAGGGGGTTGTGGTCAGAGACTGTTCTAGGGAGGGCAGTGAGCTTCAAGGAGGGACCAATTCCCCAATTGCCCGAGATGAGAAATCTGTCAAGTTTGACCTGAATAAGATCCTTTCCCTTCCTAAGATTGGACCAAGTGAATTTTTGCCCCGTTAGTTCCACATCCATCAACCCATTCCTACCAATGAAGTCAGCAAGATCAGTCATGCTGTCAGAGTACTCTGGGAGGCCTCCCAACTTCTCAGAGGGGATCAAAGGAGAGTTGAAATCGCCCGCAATCAACCAATGGGCATTGGCATTATTTTGTATTAGAGCAGTTATGTCGTATAGAGATTTAGTCTACCTGATCTGACATTGGGGGCATAAACATTAACGAGAAGGTAGGAGTCCATCGGGGAAGAGAGTTCAGAGACCAAAAGGTTGGCCGAGGAGGAGAGAAGACTGCCAGAAAAATGGGAGGGGTCCCACATGGTAACCAAGCCACTAGAGGCTCCAGTAGCATCACTGATAACAAACTTAGCACTAGGCCAAATTTTCCCAGCAACAAGGGAAAAGGAATACATAGACATCTTAACTTCTTGGAGAAGGACAATAATTTTATTTTCAAAAATACACTTCTTAAGAGCATATTGCTTTTGGGGGTTGTTGAGGCCCCTCATGTTCCATGAGAGGACCTTCATTTCTTACCTTTTATGGACGTCTCCAAAGTTCGCTGCCTGCCATTGGCAATATCCCTTGCTGCTTGCTTTTGTCTCGATGGTCGATCCTTTTTAAGGTCCGTCCCCACATCGGGCTTTGCATTCCTGGTCTTGCGTCTTTGAGTAATCCAACCCTCGTCAACAGGAGTCATGCAACTGCTAGATGACGCACCAAGAGCACCAGGGGAGAGGATACCCTGGTTTGGAGTGGGAAACACCATCGGGGAGCGAGCCGTCTTTGGGGCGAGAGTGGGGTCACTCGCAATCTCGCCATCTTCCAGTTGATCAACTAGTGAAACCGAGTTGGCCGTCAGGGAGATGCACTGTTCCTTCAGGGCCGATTTGGAGGCTTCGTCCACATGCTTTGTAGGAGATTTGAGAAGGTTGATAATACTCTCAGCAAAGGGGTATTCTTCCATAACTGGGTCCTCGACTGTAGGGGGAGGTAGGTCCAGGCCAGGAGTAGGAGTCACAACAAGCCCCACAATTGGGTCTTGATGAATAGGAGGAACATTTGGCACAGGGCCTTCAACCAGGGCCGGGCCCTTAAGCTTAAGAGGTAAGGGAGCCGAAGCTTTACATTGAGAAATAATATGCCCAGTTTTGCGGCATTTTTGGCAGAAAAGGGTGGCATTTTCATAAACCAGGGCTTGAGTCCAGCTACCATGCCTGGATTTGAGGGTTATAAAGTTGGGGAGATTCATGCTCACAGTAGCTTGAACACAGAAACAAGCATAGACCAGGCGCGATTTGGTTTTGGTGATTTCATCAACACCAACAAAATGACCAAAGGAATTCCCAATCTATTTAAAGATGGACTCATCCTAGTATTCAAGGGGGAGCCCCGGGAGCCGAACCCATATCGGAGCAGTTTTCTGTAAGTTAGCCGCTGGGTCAAAACCAGCCTTCCAACAACAAAGGGAGAGATTGTTTTGACCATAGGACCAGCAACCAGAGAGAACAAGAGCGACATCCTCCTCAGCAGTGAATTTGAAGAGGAAGAGGGCTCCAGGCATGGCACTAATAGAAACACTCCCTTTCAGTTTCCATTTATCCTTGACCCATTTTCTAACCATCTCCACCATGGGGTGTAGGGAGAAGAATTTTCCCACCAGAGTATTAGCCATGTTCTGCAAAATGTGGTCCAAAACAACGTCAGGGAGCTCTAAAGACGTTCCCTCCTCAGTTTGTGAGTAGACAGGAACGATGTTGGGGTCCATAGTCTCAGTGTTTTCAACCAACACGTTTTTCCAGCTTGTGAGATTCGTGTTAACAGTAGGAGGTTCTGTGACATGTTGGGTATAGGATCAGAAACCACAGGCGTGGCCAAGGAGCTCTCCGAAGAAGAACCGTCAAGCTGAATCATAGTCGGACCGGCGGGAGGATCCACCGTGGGACTAGGAGAGGATGTGACAGACAGTGTCAGCATCGCAGAGTCCAAAACGGGGTCCATAGGCGGTGGGGGAAGATCCCCACCAACAGAGTCCACCATGAACGACAGGGGTTTGAAATTTGAAAACTTGCAGAGCGGGAAGATTGGGTTGGGTGCACACATTTGTTAGAATGTTGTATCTTATATGATGTTTCTTTTGTACAAAATCTGCAAGTGAATCCATATCTATACTCTATTATCTGGATGTTTGAACTATGGGTTAGCATTAACAAAGTTTAAGCTAGACGAAATTAATGAATCATTTAGTAAATGAAAATGAATCATGCATTCAACCATGCATAAAGCCATGCATTATTCTATGCATAAGTTTATTTACAAAGGCCAATGTAAAATTATTGAGAAGAGAATGTGAACTGAGCCTTTCTTCACTATCCCACCCAACAACACCAACCCCGACAACACCCAAATTGCGCATAGAAGAACCATCAGTGTTAATTTTAAGGAAAATATCAAGGGGTGGAAGCCATTTTCCAAATCTGTTCGCCTTCTTGGAGGCCTATGTCCTAAATCAGGGCCAAGTTAGAAGTGTCTAAAACATCATTGTTAGTTTCCATAATTATCAGAATTACTTGTTTCTAATGGTGATTTGGGGATGGACTTTTTTTCATTATTTTTTATATGAAATAAAATAGTCATGTCAATATGAATAGGCCCATAAAGAATTTGATTTTGAAAGGTTCCAGAATTGTTGAAAATATGGAAATCACTTTCATATAAATTGTAGAGGTTATTTGGAGGAGATGCCAAAGTCAAAGAGGCCAAGCTGCAATCACTAAGAGGTCAACTTGAAGGCATCAAGATGAAAGATGAAGAAAAGATTGTAGACTACCCTAACAAAATAGATGAAACTGTGAACACCATCAGAGGACTTGGAGAAGAAATTGCTGATGAGATTATTGTCAAGAAGGTACTTAGATATCTCACATCTAAGCATGATACTAAGGTTTCTGCCATAGAGGAAGTTAAGGATCTGAAGACCTTCACAATGGATGAGCTATTTGGCTCTCTAACAACCTATGAAATGAGAACAACCGATGAAGCATCTTCAAGGAAAGAGGCAGCGTTCAACTCCACCAAAAAGGGCAAAGAAGAGGTTGCTCATAAAGGATCCAGTGAAGACTCGGATGCAAAGGCAACAAACTTTGTCAGAAAGCTCAAGAGAGGATTCGGCAAGTATAAAGGAAAGTTACCACTCAAATGCTTCAACTGTGGTAAAGTTGGACACTTTGCTGCAAAATGTCCTTATAATGAAACTGGTGGAGATGAGCAAAGAAGTGTTGGCAGATCAGTCGGTAAAGACAAAGAAAGGAATATCTACTGGCAAGGAAGGAGAGGCTACCAGAAGCAGAATAGCAAAGTGTCCTTATAATGAAACCGATGGAGATGAGCAAAAAAGTTTTGGTAGATCAGCCGATAAAGACAAAGAAAGGAATATCTACTGGCAAGGAAGGAGAGGCTACCAGAAGCAGAATAGCAAAGTGTCCTTATAATGAAACCGATGGAGATGAGCAAAAAAGTTTTGGTAGATCAGCCGATAAAGACAAAGAAAGGAATATCTACTGGCAAGGAAGGAGAGGCTACCAGAAGCAAAATAGCCTATATACTATTGAGGATGATGCCACTGACGAAGAAAGTGCATCAGAAGATGACTACCATGAGAATGAAAGAGAAGTTAATCTCTTTATGGCACTAGATGAACCGGTTGGTGAAGAAGAGGAAGAAGAAGACATTGAAGCCGAAGTGGATCTAGAAGGTGAGCTCATAAGTGCTCTTGAGGAGTTAAGCAAGACAAGAAGAGAACTCAAGAAGGTCAACCTTTCTGCAGTAGAAGAACAAGGTCTCTTGAAGCAATCCCTAGATGAGTCTAATCAAGCTATCTCTGACTTGAAACTCCAGTTGGAAGAAGCCAAGAGGATATGTGAAATTACATCCTCTGATTTGATGAAGAAGGAAAAGGAGCATCAAGATCTGGAAGCAGAAATAGTGAAGCTCAAAAAGGAGCTTGAAAAGAGTAAGGATGAACTGAAAGTGAGAAGCAAATATGAGGGTAGCACAAAAGCCTTGGACAAGATGTTGAGCAAACAGAAGCAATCTAAAGATACCGGTGGCTTAGGATTTGAAGGACAAAGTTCAAACAACAAAGACACATCTGGTAAGGAGATACAATTCAATTCTTTAAGTGAAGGTGAAGAGAAGAAGACATTCATGGTAGCAAGGATACCGGTAAGAAGACTTATGCAGAAGCTGTTAGAAATTGCCACACAAACCGGTATACACAATCAATGAACTGGAGGCCAAACTCAATGTACCGGAATGCAGATCTTAGGAGAAATGCAAGAGTTGATCATGAAGGATTCACTAGAGTTAGCAGCATGAAAGGAAGACCCCCGGTGAGACAGTTGTTTGCAGGACCAAGGCAACCTAACCGGTATGTTCCAAACTTTTGTGGTTATTGTTACCGGTGTAACAAATTTGGACATAGGTTAGCTAATTGTAGATTAACCAATAAGCCCACTATGAGTTATGAAAGTAGAAATCCATTTAATGCACTCTGGGATATGAATGTTGTTTGTTATTAGTGCAATGGATTTGGTCATAAGAGTTTTGAATGTAGGAAGAGTAAACCGGTATCCTACAATAGTTACAAAGATTCATCTTTCAATGCAAATGTGAAATGCTATAACTGTCAAGAGTTTGGACATATAGCAAAGTTCTGTAAGAACAGGAAAATCAAGCAAAAGAGGACAGATTCTGATCAAGAACCGGTAGCCAAGCCGGAGCACAAAATTGCAGCTGATAAGAGGGAAGGAAGCTAAACCAGTACGGGTTGAGAAAGAAAAGGACAAGGCAGAATCAAGTTTGATAGTGCAGACTGCCCTACATGGTGAAAGAAGAAATCTATGGGTTGTAGATAGTGGCTGTTCCAACCACATGACCGGTGATAAAAATAAATTTATCAAGCTTGAAGATTGGAATGGTGGTTCAGTGAGATTTGGAGACAACTCATCCATCAAAATAAAGGGAAAAGGTACTCTAAACATCGATGGAAAACTGAAAGCACATGATGTGTATTATGTGGAAGGCCTGAAACACAATTTGTTGAGTGTAAGTCAGATGTGTGACAAAGGTTATAAATTTACCTTTGATTCTACCGACTGCTAGATAAAGGAGAGTACCGGTCAAATTGTAGCAGAAGGCAAAAGGACAGACGATAATGTATACAATGTGAAATAATGTTTTGAATCCCAATGCATGTTGGGACAAGTGGATGAAAGCTGGTTGTGGCATAGAAGATTAGGCCACATAAATTTTGATAATCTAGTTGCGGTAAGAAAAAAGGGTTGTGTAAGAAATATTCCACCCATCATCAAACCGGTAAGCACATTTTGTGATGAATGTGTGAAAGGAAAGCAGACTAAGGTGAGCCTCGGGACCAAAAAACATAACACTTCAAGACCACTTGAAATTGTACATACAGATCTGTGTGGTCCAACTAGGACAAGAGCTCTTGCCGGTGAAAGATATTTTATGCTTTTCATTGATGACTATTCAAGGATGACATGGGTCACCTTCCTACAAGATAAATCACAAGCATTTGACAGATTCAAGATCTTTCGGAAGATGGTAGAGAAGGAAAGTGGGTGCAAGCTGAAATGTCCAAGATTAGATCGAGGTGGAGAGTTAACATCAAATGAGTTCGAAGATTATTGTGAAAGACATGGAATCAGAAGGCAATACCTAGCCTCTAGGACACCACATCAAAATGGTGTGGTAGAAAAGAAGAATAGGACAGTTAAGGAGATGGCCAGAACCATGTTAAATGAGGCAAGTTTGCCGAACATGTATTGGAAGGAAGTGGTTCATACTGCTGCATATACCTTGAACCAGGTTCAACTAAGAACAAACAACAAAATGACACCTTATGAGTTGTGGTATGATCGGAAACCATCAGTCAAGTACTTCAAGGTATTTGGAAGCAAGTGTTTTATCAAGAGAGATATGGATGGTTTAGGTAGTTTTGATTCCAAGAGTGATGAAGGAATCTTCCTTGGTTACTCAACTAACAATAAGGCCTATAAATGCTACAACAAAAGACTAAGAAGAGTCATTGAGAGTGTGCATGTAAGAGTTGATGAGGATATGCACAAAGGAAGACAAGCACAAGAGAACCGGTATGATGACTCCGGTGATGAAGGTGAAGAAGCTCAGTCAGACAATGAACTGAAAGAAGCATCCAAAAAGGTCCCTAACCGGTATGTGTAGATAAATCACCCGGAAGAGCATATTTTAGGTAATAAGAGTGATGGTGTGCAGACTAGGAGAAGACTTGCTCGGAATGATGAACAAGTCAATTCTGCCTTATGACCGAAGTAGAACCTAAAACGTCCAATGAGGCCAGCAAAAGTCAGAAATGGATGGATGCCATGGAAGAAGAGTTGCAGCAGATTGAGAAGAACAAGACTTGGGAATTAGTCCCTAGACCGGAAGACAAGAACATCATTGGCACCAAATGGGTCTACCGGAATAAGATGAATGAAGAAGGTAAAATTGTTAGGCATAAAGCTAGATTTGTGTGCAAGGGTTACTCTCAAGTAGAGGGCATTGATTTTGAAGAAACATTTGCACCGGTAGCTAGATTAGAAGCAATTAGAATGTTTCTAGCTTTTTCTGCCTACAAGGGTTATAAGGTATGTTAAATGGATGTAAAATCTGCCTTCCTCGATGGAAATTTGGAAGAAGTGTACATGGAGCAACCAAAAGGGTTTCTGTTACATGATGATGAAACCGTTGTGTGATGGTTGAAGAAAGCCCTGTATGGTTTAAAGAAGGCTTCTAGAGCATGGTATTCAAGGCTAGATCAGTATCTGAAGGAGCAAGGATTAAAAAAGGGGAGTGCTGACAACAATTTATACATCAAGAAAGACGAAAATCACATGATCATTGTGGTTGTGTATGTAGATGACATTATTTTTGGAGGCAACAAGGACACCCTTTGCAAAGAATTTGCTGATCAGATGCAGTCAAAATTTGAGATGTCAATATTTGGAGAATTGACATACTTCCTTGGTTTGCAGATATCACAGCAAGATAAGGGAATCTTTATCTCACAAACCAAGTATGCAAAGGATATGTTAAAGAAATTTCAAATGGAGGACTGCAAACCGGTGAGTACCCCCATGGTGACTGGAAGCAAATTAAGCAAGAATGATGAATCATTGGTGGTGGATCAGACACTATATAGATCCATGATAGGCAGCTTATTGTATCTTACTGCTTCTAGATTGGATATAGTGCAGGCAATGTGCATGGTGGCTAGATTTCAAGCAGCACCTAAGCAGTCACATATGAATGCCGTAAGCACAATTTTTAGGTACCTGCAAGGGACACTCAGTTATGGTTTGTGGTATCCTAAACAAGGGGAATTCATCTTGGAAGCATATACTGATGCTGATTGGGCAGGTTGCATTGATGACCGGAAGACCACAAGTGGTGGTGCATTCTTCCTAGGTGACCAGTTGGTCTCATGGCATAGCAAGAAGCAGGATTCAGTCTCCCTATCAATTGCTGAAGTAGAATACATTCCCGCTCTCAGGTGCTTTGGATGAAGCAAACCCTCAAGGACATACAGGTGGACATCTCTGATCCTATTCCCATCCGGTGTGATAATTCAAGTGCCATCAACATATCAAAGAATCTGGTAATGCATTCAAGGACAAAGCATATAGCCATCAAGTATCATTTTCTCAGAGAAAAGGTTGAAGGATAGGAAGTAAAGATGGAATATGTTCCTACAGGAGAACAAGTGGCAGACATCTTCACCAAACCATTATCGTTAAGCACTTTTGAGTACTTAAGACACAAGTTGGGAGTTGTGTCACCTGCCTCATGCACTTAAGATTGGAAGGAGATCTATAGTTCAAAGGGAGTTCATTATAAAATCTCCTATCTCTTCAACCATATGCTGGACATAGGGAGAGATCAAGTGTTTATGATGCAGAACCCACATGCTTGAACTTATGGGTGTACTAACAACATCAACTGCAGAATAAGGAAATTGTTGTAGGAATACCCAAGAGAATTTCATGATTACAAGTGTCTACTTTCCCACTTTGCAGCACTCATAGTACAATCACATTTGAATTTTTTATGTTGCTGGTTGAGCGGATTGTGGCAAAAAGGGGAGAATACACTGAATAATCGGGGGAGAATGAAGTACCCTGACCCTTTGTCATTGTGTCAAAGGGGGAGAAATCTACCGGTGTGAAGTCTTGTAGTGAGTTGACATCAATGCCAAAGGGGGAGATTGTTGGCATTATTGACATTATGCTGTCATTGATGTCAACTGGTATGGAATGGTCACCGGTGAGTAGGTAGTGGTGACTGGTATGGGTGAAGTAAGTTATGATGTCAACCGGTATGAAGGATGGAGTGTGTAAGCAGACATACATAAAAGGTATGTTACCGGTACATATGAAATGAATCATCTATCGATAAAGTAGGACCACCGGCAAGGCAAAGCAAGCAAGCAAAAGAAGAACTTATGTATGTAAACCGGTATACATAGAGAAGTTTAATGCTGCCGGTAAATGGACTAAGTGGTAGGAGCAGCATGTTTGATGAAAGCCCAAGTTGATCCATCGACAGAGAAAAGGTCAGCAGTTATGAAGGTCCACCGGTGAAGTAAGGTTATACCGATAAGGTGAGTTGAACTAGTAGTCAATCTTGGTCGGTGAAAGATGTCAAACCGACATAGCAAACCGAGCATAGGTGGATGTCGACAAGGATGACAGGTGGAAGCCAGGTGGTGATCACGCAGAGGTCGGTGAAGTATTCATCGACGTAACAGTCAACTAGCAAGTCGGCTTTTATGAAGAACTCGAAAATCATGGGAGGATGGCAGAATGTTGTGGCTCGAGGAATAAAAGATGGCAGGACGATTGAACTAACCCTGCAAGAAGATCTGATCTTTGTACCCGCTTGCCAAAGGAAACAACCGAGCCATTAATGGCGTTTGATAGAGAAACGCAGAAAAGCATGTTGTAGGTCACATCCAAATATAGAAAACGCACATTGGAATGCGAGGGGTTGGCGGTGTTGATCGATGACATGTAGATCATCACTCCAGAAAAGCAGATCGGATCAAATCCAATACGGATTGAGTTGGTGTAGGTAAAACCTAACACGACACCGTTTGAATGCAGCTTTTGGCAGGAACCCTAAAAGATAAATATGTCAGCTCGAGACCGAAATTAGTTGATGTTTGATGCGAGGTGTGAGAGAAAAGAGAGCCTGAGCAGCAAGGAGAAAGATTATTTGCCTTAGAGTTTATTCTGAGAAAGTTGCACTGTGGGTTAGCAGGTTGAACTGGTGAGAGGGTCTAACCGGTAGAAACAGAGTAACCGACAAACTGGTGCAGTTCTAACAGTCAAGCAAACTGGTGAGGAGTGATTAGTTAAGAAGGCATCCAAGAGTGACACTGTGGAGGGTGAAGCTGAGAGAGAGAGAAGAAAGACTGAGAGTAACCGGTGATTGATCAGAGAGAGTAATCTGATAACCGACAGTGTGAGAACCAGTGAAGAAGGGGAGTTTGTTAACCGGCAGAAATCCATTGATCAAGTGTTGCAGAACTCATTTGCAACCGGGTGCTATCACTGTATTAAAGTTGTATTTCATTATATATCACCGAGTTGGAGCTTGGTGCAGAGGTTGGTGCTCCTTGGGTTGGTGTCCTAAATTATTGTAATCTGATTGTTTCATTGTGAGGCTGCATTGGAGTAGTAGACTCCAGCAACACAGAGGTTTTTCCCATATTGGGTTTTTCTCGTACATTTGGTGTTGTGGGTTGTACATTTGTGTGTTTGCCTCTTTTGATATCCACTCTTATCTTACCGGTTTGTTGGTTTAGTGTTTAGGTTGATTACTGGTATTCCAAGCTTGGTTTAAAAAGAAAGGATTTTAGGAACCACTGATTCACCCTCCTCTCAGTGGTACATTGTGTTCAACAGCTAAACCATGATGTGATATATGAATAGGAAATCTATGAAATAAATTTCACCGACAAAAATCAATTAGCTAAAGACCCAAAGAAACAGTTTGACATATCTCTCATGACCATGTCCAGATCCATTTTTTTAAATAGTAATTTTCTGCACTGAACTCTAAATTTCATATACCTTTCCAACTTGAAGTAGCTAATCTGGTGGTACTTTTCTTCATATACCCTCCAACTTGAAGTAGCTGATCTGGTGGTACTTTCATGGTAGAAATGGTGCACCTACAGTTGTTCTGAAGAAAACAATATATATATATATATATATATATATATATATATATATATATATATATATATATATATATATATATATATATATATATATATATATATATATAATTAATTGTGAAAAAAGACCCCTCATTGTACCAGTTCTCAGTATGGATTTTCCCAAGACATACGCAGCCTCTACATTGTTTACCAGCTTGAGCTGCTGCAACTCCTTATGTTTAGCAACAGAGTATTTATCTCTTGCTGTTGGATTTCTGAGATGATCATTCATACTATCCTTTAGTTCTTGATTTATGATAAGATCTTTTATGCTTTTGATAACTTGGGTCAGAAAATCCCCTGCTTCCACGCTTGGGGTCACATTACTGTAACCATATTGTGCGAGGCATCTATATATACCATTAGGCCCAAGTTTTCCCACTAGAAAACTCTCCTCTAACGACACTGTTGTTACTGGTACAATTCTTATTATCAAGATAATCATAATCTCATGAAGAGAATCCACATTCTTAACGTAATGCCACAGAATTGGTGGCAATCCGCACAAGAGACACTCCTGGAGTATGCAATCCTACACTGGCAACCAGCATATGAAGGTCTTCTGCACTTAATTTTCTCTGTTAGGTGCTTATACATTAATTGCCTTCCATAATTCGAAGAGTACATTATAATCAGAAGAAAGATTGAAACTGCAAATGGCACCCAACCTCCCTGTGGCACCTTGTTCAGCACTGCTGATAGACTCCCTCTATGAGACCGAATACGATAAGGAATAGCAAAATAAATAGAAAATGCATGTTCCAAACTACCAGAACCACCAAGCTCACTAGACATGTTGTAATGAACATGGCTCCAATAACAGCAACTCCTGCACCTCGATATCAAGGGAAAAAAGTTCATATCAAGTATGGAAAAGATATAAAACTGCAGATACCATAGGCCATTATGTTATAATGGTTTAAGAGTGGAGAATTTGTGGGTCTTTGAAGTTCAATAAGCTAGCATGATCTGAAAAATAATTCATACCATAGGCATTGCGAATTTCTGGGCTGCCCTTGAATCTGACCACATTAGCAAGACAAATAACCATGAGGACATGGTTATCTTCTGGAGAGTAAATTCGGCCTCATTTTTCTTTGATGTATGTACCATCTTCGTGAGGGAAGCAGCCGAGAGCCTCAGAATGTTTTATAATTGAGAAACTTGCTGAGATCAATAATTGACTAGCAACAATGGCTGATAATGATGCAATATTAAACATGGGCCAGTATACTTCATTTGGGATTGCAGCATACAATGCAATTTTCGTGTCTCCCGGGTTCTTGATCAAGTAAGCTGCTTGTCCGGTGCAAGTAATAATCAGAGCAGGGTATTACCAAAGCAGTGAAAGCGATCTACAATTTAAAATCATGAAATTTCAATAAGAGAGCAAAGTAAATCAGTTAGAGCAAATTATATATAATTGTAATAGTTATTTCTCTTCAAGTCTCTGGAAAACCTGGATGGATCCCTTATTGAAGTGGCCCAAATCAGCAAACATTGCCTCAGCACCTGGTTTGAATAAGATACAAAAGATAGATTGGCTAGCTCTTTGAAATCCTTGCTTTGAACAGATAATCTGGTTCATGCATATTCTCTATTTTACTAATGGAGGAAGAGAGTAGAATTAATTTATAAGCATAAATAAGTACAAACTTGTTATACAGAAGGCTGCTGGGTAATTTTTGAGATTATTGTATATCCCAATAAGAGCATTATACATGAACCAGATGATTATTACAGGTGAGAACACAAAACTCACTTTATCGGTACCAAATTTTTGAAGAAGGAACAGTAGCAGCAGAAGTACAACTGATATTCCTACAACAGCATCTGCATATGAAAAAGCATTACAAGTTACATTTAATGAGGAATTAAAAAGCTAAATATGCCCAAGACCTTATACATTGAAGGTAGATGTAAAAAATCTCTAAAGGGACCTATCCAGTAGATAAAATATTAAAACCTTATTAACTTGTAATTAAGTATTTGAGCAAGAATTACCCATTGTAAAATTATTAGTCATTTAATCCTACAGTTCGAGGCAAGCTCATATAACCTAGCACTTTAAACATGAAGATAATAATGAATGATTAAAGAGGTAATGACATAAAATAAGATTGATTTGCGAAAATTAAAACATTCATTCGAAGTGTAAACTCCTGAATTAGACAGGTTGCTCATTTTGCCTACTTTAAAAATGTTGGGGGCTATGATAACAATGTTAAAGAAACTCAGAATGCAAAACCAGATAACTTTAATAGCATTTAACTGTATGTGTTGACCCATTTGAAAATTTAATTAAATTAAGTATTAAAATAACATTAATTTGATATGTAAAATATTGTATCTAAAAGATTTTAGATAAAAGTTTTAGAGACTTATATTGTGAAAAAAAGTCATTGAAGATTCTTGAATTTTGGGAAAAAAAACATATTACTTAATACACTTGAAAAACACCAAAGATATGTTTACATTGAGAATAGTTTTGAGATATTAATTTATAATATTTCGTGTGTTGCAGAATGGTAGTCTAGCATTATCTAGTCTTGTAGTCAAGCTTTTGAATTTGTTGTTAGAGTCATCAATGGACTCAAGCCTTTAGAAACACGTTTGAAATCAAAAGATGCCTTCCACATGAGAGCAACAAGAGCAAAATATTGCCTGATTATGGGCACAATGGATTAGATTGAACTGGACATTACATCACAAAATGTACATATGATGTCTTGCTTATTTAGGCAAGGTTGATAGGTAGGATGACATGTGTCTTAATTCTATGGAATGAGACAATTAACAAGATAATTTATTAAAAAGCTTAAGACAAGAATTAAATGTCAAAAAGACAATATTACATCTAAATGACAACTAAGACTTTTAAAAAAGATTCTTTAGACCTAAGTAAACTTAATTTGTAAATAGGACATGTTAGTGAACTAGATAGGTAAAATACCTTACTCACACCAATACCTCTCATTAAGTGCAACTTAGGAAGCGATAGACATACACAAATGATGCAAACCATGAAAATTATTATGCGTTGCGACTTCTATGCTATGCTAGTTGTAGAAACTTAAATTTGGTTAATTAATTTAATCAAATTTAATTCTCTTAGTTATTGCTTCCCTCCTAGCTAAATTAATTTAATTAATCGAGCCATGTCTAATTAATTTAATTAATCGAGCCATGTCTAATTAATTTACTAATACTTTAATTAATTAATTACTTTAACCTTCTTCTACCAAATAAAATATATTAGTTATTTGGTTCATGTCACCCTCTTCCTTTTATTCGAATTTAAATAATTCGAGTAATTCACTTTAGTCACATGTCTCCTAATCTTAACCCACATTTAACCCCTTCCTCTAGCCTAACCCACCATCCAACCCTATTCCTCTCAACCAACCTTATCTTTCTAACTTCCCTTATCAAATGTATGCACATTCCTATTTTCCTAAATATTAGGAAAAAAAACTATTTTTTCGATGTTTCTCTCCCAAATAGATGCGTGCTTGCTTACACTTGTCACTTCTTGCCATGACACTTGCCCTTTCACAGGACACTTGTTGCCACTTGTCCTCAATTGAGGCAAGTGGTATCCTCTCAAAGCTTCTTTCATCTTTATCAATTTCTATTTAATCCCCTCATTTTCTTGCACAATCCATCCACTTTCATACAATCATATCATCGTAATGTTAGTTTAGCTACTCATATCCAACCATCTTGCATCCATTTTTAGCTTAGTTTCTTGCATAATTCATCATCATGGAGCACATGCTAGCACCCTTGGAAGCATATATTGAGCACACATCAAAGCGATGGACAATCAAATCAAAGGAAAATCAGAGAGTTTGCATTTCTTTATTGTTTATCATTCGCTTTCTAATTTTCCTTTTTGGTATCCTAAATCTTGAGTGTTTGATTGAATTTGTGCTTGTATAGATTGTTAATTTCTTTCTTTCAATTATTTTATTTGCACACATTTTCACTCACACTTTTCTGGCACGTTCGGTGGGACCCACTTCACGAGTCATTCTCACATTTTTTGTTGTTAAGTGTGCTATTTTTGCATATTTCAGACACTTGGAGGCAAAAACATGAGGTTTCAAGTCGATTTTCACTTTGGCAGAAGTCAGTTTAGCTTCAGCTCGATTTTCAGGAACTACGAGAACGTATTGTCAAATAGCAAGAATGCCACTAGAACTAGCGGGAATGCATTCTCGTTGTCGTACGAGTGGAAATTTTTTAATTCTTTGCTCTAAGGTTTCTTTGTTTTTTGTCAGCACCTAATGGTAAAACGACGAGTTTGCATTTAGAAATAACGGTATTGACACTAGTAACAGTGGAATTGTGTGAAATAATGGCGAGTTTGCATTTTTGTCTGTGCGTTTCTGATTCTGTCTCTATTTAAAGTTTGCATTTTGAAAGTAAAACAGTGGGTTTGCACTTTGTACTAGTGAGTTTGCGAGTAAAATCAAGAAACAACAGGAATGAACAGTGAAATGGCGAGAATGCATATATTTGCATTTTTTTGTGTTTTTTCAAATGATAAATTTTGTTAAATTTGACCTAAAATACTAATCTATTTCTATATGTTGTTGTGCTAATATTTACATATAGATTCACTCATGGAAGGCCCCAAACTCTCAAAACATTAATATGTTTGTTGTAGGACCACTAAAGAGGGGTGTATTGTAAACAAAAACATCTACTTGGGTTAAAATGAACGACGTGTCTTCTTTTTAGTTAGAAAACACTTCAATTTCTTAAAGGGAATGAATCTTATTTGCCATGTCTTCATTTTGTTTAGATTAGATCCCTCAAATTAGTATATAAGTATCCTCTCGTGCTCCCAGACAACCTTTGGTGTAAGAGAATGTGTACTAATTTCGCTAGCGAGCGTGTCTCCTGGTGCGTTACACCTATGAGAGGGAACAACTCAAAGCAGTACTTTCAATCTGGTCTGTTATATAAATGGGCTAGGGTGAAAACCTAACTTTTCTTGGTGAAAAGCGTATTCAGACAATTTCCCCCAGTATCCACATTCATGTGAGATGCATAAAAATCCTTTTGCGAGGACTGTGACAAGCTCTTAAGTGAGTCATCGATGAATGGATAGCCATCGAGTCCTCAAATTATGCCTAGGCACCACTTGTTTTAGAGGCTCAAAACCCATGCTCACTAATTCAGGGAATGCAAATTGTATCTCGAAGTTAACCTTTCATGTACCCTTCATTGTGAGGTATGAATTCTTCGATTAACAAAGGTTTTTGAACCTTCAGAGAAGAGATCTAGTGTGCCCAAGCTGTGGTGGGGGAGACAGTGTCACCGGATCTCTGCATATATACTTTGTCTGAGGTATTACTATTTATAGCGAAGGGCATTAGTGAGTAGTATCCAATTTCCAACTTTAGGTTATGAATTGCTTGATGTGTCTTCATTTGCAAACCACTAAAATGTTATCACTTGGGCTAATATAGGCCCTCCTCGTCCAATTGAGTTAGACAACTGTTTTCATGCTCCTTGTGTTTGTGCTACATAATCATCTTTTTGTCATAAACAAGTCCAAATTGTTAATTCAAATTAATGGGTTCGTGTCAGTTTACCTTTTCAGAGTAATCGCGGGATTGCTATCTCAAACCATGGGTTCACACCTAGAAACAACAAGAATGTTGTTGTTGTCCAAGTCAGTTATCCCAGATCACAAAACTGCGAGAATGCTATTAGAAACAAGGGGTTCACCTATTGTCATAACAAAAATGCTTTTTGTCTTGTTATTTTGCCAAAATTTCCAAGTGTTGAGATTGCTTTCTTGCCGAATGGGTTTGCCTGTTGGTCCTAGAAAACATTTCAATCCTTTTGCATCATCACCTATCAAGGTATAATTGTGCGTGTTCACTATCATCATCCTAGTCCCTTGCGTTCTCCATCTTGAGGGTCATAATTCAACTTGCATCACCATTCGTCCTCATAGTCACGACATCATTATCCTCTTTTGCTAAGACAAGGGTCCTTACCAAGCATCAAGTCAAGAAAAGCAATCCTTAATTGGATGTCAATCAACTTTGCTCAATTAATAAGTCCAAAATCATGTCTCAGATTTGTCTCATTTAGTCCAAGCAGTCAATCCAATCACCAAGCGCTAATCTATTCTTCGATCAAATTGAATCAATCAATTACTTGCTCCAAATTTTTCATCGAATCAATCAATCAATCCTTCAATCAAATCAATCAATTAATCAATCTTTGCAATCAAATTCAATCAACCAATCAGATCAATTCATCTAGTCATTGAATCAAGCTCTTTCAATCAATCATCCAATCTAATTGAAAAATCAAGCCAAGGATCAATCCTTTTTCCATACTTGGTCCCATATCCCAAAATTATGACGTAGTCTACATCTTTAGCAACCTTTATTATTAACTCTTTTGACTATATCGTGTCTAGAGTTTTGGTCTCTTTACATTTTTGTTGCCTTATCACCTTGAGCTAGAGGTTTGGTTCACATTAATTCATCTTGTTGCTTGAGTGCATCCTCTTGAGTAACTCGTGTCGCGTTACCCAATTAGACTTGTCAAACTACAATTTGAGTATTAAGAATCCAATCAATCAAGCTCTTTTTGTGTCATCAATCTCTCATTAAATCAACCAAATTGGTCTTCAATTTCGATCCTTGGCTTTTTGTGTTACGTTTCATCTTTACATCTTTTTATCTCATGGTTCATGCCCGTCACCACTCGATCCAAATCAAGGCAAGCAATGGAGCAACAACCTTCCCTCTTCAGTCTAGAATTCCCTGATCCTCAACCAAATCCAAATTTGGGTGTCACGCCCATTGTGTCAGGAAATCCACCCTTTAATTTTGACCTGCTTAATCAAATCTCTTTCGATGAGACCATGGTAAATCAACCTGATGAAACTGATGTCCAAATCAGCCCTATAGATCATTTCCTCCAAAATCTAGACTATGCTCAAATAGTGGAGGACATTATTGAAAATCGTAAGGACATCATCTTTGCAAACATGGTGGCTCAAGGCATGACCATTGCCTCTTCAGTTACGCCTGCGACTACTAACTCTCGAGATTTACCTCAACAACATATTTCTCTTTCGGTGTCATCACAACTGCCCCAACAACCAATATCGCTTCCACTTTCTCATCAAAACGTTGTGATATCCTTAGTACCACCCCAATCAAAAGTCCCATCATCAGTCGTACTACCTTAGCAGAGTAACCCAATTATATCAATTGGATTGCCATTGATGGGCACGCTTGGCCAATATTATCAACCCTTTTACGCCAATTCGACAGTATTCTCACCATCTGTATCCTTAGGAGGAATAACCCAATCAATTGCACCCTCGATGCAGCTTATCACGTCAATACCTATGATGACTCAAATGCCTATGACCTTGCACATGATTCATGTTACTCCCTTTGTCAATCCAGTTGCATGTACATTGAATGTATCTTTAGCACAAACGCAAGCCTTCACCACTGGAATGGTTGGCTATCCTCCACCACCTCCTATGCAAGCTATGACTGGGGGCATGATTTCCATCATGCTAGCATCTTGCCCCAAGTTTCTAATGTGCTTCCAACTGTGCAATCCTTGCCAGAAGTCGTTAATGAATGACAATACCAACCATCTATATTTGTTCAACCTGTGATATCACAACAACGAATCAACTATTTGCAAGCACCCTCCTCTGCTCGCATCGTGTTGAATACTTACCAATCATCATGTGGTACTAATCTAAATCCCCATCTTAGAATCAACAAGTTAATGCATATCATACTTATGCTAGGGGCAATTATCTCTAGGGTGGTACACATCAAATCAGTGCATCTCAAAATCCTTTACATCAATAGAAATATATAATGCAACAACCAAATGTCGCTGCTTACTAGCAACCTCCGCTGGTTCAATCGCATGGCCTTATGTATCAACAACTACTTGTTTACCAAAATGTGGCAAACTATCAACAACAACCCTATCACGGCCAGTCACATCTGGTTGCATCCCAAACACCACAATACCAATCTCATTCACCATCACCAGATTTGTTTCTCGTCAATACCAAATGAACCAACTTTTAAAGCCTTACAAGAAAATAACTTTGAATGAGTTTTCAAATTTTAAGAGCTTTGTCCCTATCCTTTTGATAAGTCAATAATTGCCATGCCATTCTCTAAAGACTTTGAAATGCAAAAATTTAATAAATACAAAGGGAAAGGTGACCCTAGGCATCATATCAAAGAATTTTACATGGCTTGTCAAGAAGTGGCTCATTGTGACAATTATCTACTGCATTTGTTCCCCAAGAGTCTTAGCGGACCTACCTTAGAATGGTTCTCCAAATTACCATTCAACACAATCACTTCATTTGTAGTCTTGTTAGAGAAGTTTGTAGCACATTACTACTGTAATGTGGAAAATGACATTTCTATGTTCAACCTCTGTCAAGATAAACAAAAGGGAGGAGAGAGAGTCTATTAGACTACATTCAACAATGGAGGGCTCTTGTCGGTATCCTCCTATGCAAGGTACTTGATTCTCAATTGGTCCCAATGTTCATCAATAATCTTTACCCAAAGCTTGCTTATCATATTTGATTAAGTTGCAGAAGCACATTCCACGATATCATGTCTAATGGACCAACATTCGAAATGACCTTGATTGATGAGGGGGTCATCAAACTTTATAAGGATCATTCGGATAAGCTGACCAATGATAAATCAAAGTATTGAGATAAGATTACGAATGTGGTTGGAGATGGAGTGATGGATTCTAAGACTATTCAAATGATTGTGGCTGCCAAGCCACCACCACAACCACCACAACCAACTTATGTCACTTCTTCACAACAATCGTATGTTAACCCCTCTCCATCAGTCCTTGTCAATCCTCAACCGCAAGCACAACATCCTCAAACCAATCAGACCAATGCTATTATTGTTCCTCAAGCTCCTAAAAAACTGATGCCTCATGACAACCTGAAGTGTCATTTCACCCCATTGGGGGAACCTCTCAAGGCTATCTATAAAAGGATGGAGCAACACAATCTGGTCATATACCCATAGATGCAACCATTTGATGAATCTAAGCCTATGCCTGATTAGTACAAAGAAAATGAGTACTACACTTATCATCGCATCAAAGGTCATTCCACAAACAAGTGCATGAAGCTTAAGCATTTGGTGCAAGATTTCATTGACGATGGAAAAATTACCATTGATCCTATTACAGGAAAGTCTCCAAATGCGCACCTTGGGATGTAGAAGAATGATTTTCCTAAGCATCAAGGTGAAACTAGCACTTCTGGTTCTAGTCAATTTAATGCAACCAATAACATTAATTATAATGTGGTCCCATTTGACTACAGTAACACTATTGGTTGTATTAGCTATTATGAAGGTCATGTTAATATGATTCGTGTCAAAGGGGTAGACAATCAATGCACAACCACCACTAGAAAGGTTCGCATGACTGTTCTTGGTCTTGCAACGCCTACCCGGCCTCAAGCTTTGGTATCCACGCAATATAATATCCTAGAGAATTTAGGAAAGACTCCCACATAGATCTTCGTCTTGGATTTTCTCAAGTCATCACCTGCCCATCAAGAGATCCTCATGCGCACTTTGCAAGAAGCCCGTGCTCCAAGCAATATTGATCCTACTCAATTTCAAGCCATGGTAGCAAACTTGTATTCCATGTATCACCTAAGTTTTACCCAATTAGATGTTATGGTTCTCGATCCTAATCACATCCGCCTGCTAAATACTGAAGCCATTGTGAAGAAATTCAAAGTGAAACTGATGCAGGAGCATCATTCTAGTTCTTACTGGTTGAACATTTTTCAGTATATTTGCTTGAGAGCTTGGCATTTCGTCATATTTGAGTGTTTAGCATTGTGGTTTTGGGTTTATTCCCTTTTATTCATGGTCGTTATCATGTTTGAGTTTCATAGCTTTTGGCTTTGTTACCGTTAGTAAGCAAATTCTAGTATTGTCCCGGTTGGTGTGTTCTTACCGGTTAGCTTGCAGTGTGTTGAGCGAAGATGATTTCAGGTTGCAGATGATCTTCGTGACTTGCGGATCGTTGGAGATGTTGTTTTGGGCCTTTGTCGGTATTCCCAAAGGGTTGTGCATCGTTTTGTGTTTTGGAGTGATTGAGCCGACGTGTTACCGTTACATGTTTCCTGAACCGGTTGGTCTTTGGGCCGACTTGATTAAGTTGTAATTATTTGTGGGCGGTAGATATATGGAGGTTTGTGAATCATTTGAAAGGGAATTTAAGGAAGTCACATCAAAGGAGTCCGATCATAGAGGGCACATCATAGAAGTCAGATCAACGAAGCTAGAAGATTGAAGACAAAACATTGATATTGGGTGAAGATGTAGAACTAGTTGGATTCTGATTTGGTAGGATCGAGGCCGGAAGGCCGAGGTTCGAATTGGGGTTGAACCGACAGACTGATTACCGATAGCCGATTTGATATGAAGATGATCTGCGAATCTTGTAATTGCATTGTAAGCATTGTTTGTATCCTAGACTGCGATCCAGTATGTGGCATGCATCATTCTTCAGATTGTAATAAGATTCGTTCATATTGTTTACTAGTTATCTGTTCTGTGTTGTTACTGGTTGTTCTTCCTGCTGTTTCTGGCACCTTGTTACTGGTTACCGGTATGCTTTGCATGGTTTATGTGTTTAGTTGCAAGGTTGGGTTGTCCTTCATTGGATCTCCCTGCGTTGACTGCACCAGAAACAAGTCCTAATTGATAATGGTTTGACCCTAGATATTTGTACATTGAAGTTTGTTACTCAAGTGGGGTATACTATCGTAGATATGCATAATCACTGTATCACTATAAAGGCTTATGATAATGTTGAAAGAAGTTCGATGGGTATCTATTCATGTAGGCCCAGTGATCCAGAACACATTGTGCCATGTCATTGATCTTGATCTTCCATTCAACATCCTTCTTGGTCATCCTTGGATTCATGCCATGCAAGCCATCCCACCCACCTTTCATCAATGCTTAAAGTTTCCCTATCAAGGCTACGAAATCACCATCCATGGAGACTCCCAACCGTTTTAGTATTGTTGTGCCCTCAAAGCCTCATCACCCTACACATACCATTGCCTTGGGATCAACATCGACACCACTCACATTGCTTCATCCTCTTCATATGTTGATCCTGACACAATACTCGTTGCTAAAGAAAAGACACGCATCTCATCCTCCTTTTCCCAACTCAAGATCAACGACGCCGGTTACAGAGAATATGCTTTGCAAGGAACATTTATAGCTGGGGCACTCCTATTAGATCCCCACACTCATGGAAAACCCACCAAAGAGCTAAAAAAGAAAGAACCTATAGTTTTAACATTTGGGCACACCACATTTTAATCCCATGGAGAGCTAAATCGAGAAGTCATAGAAGGAGATATTAATCAATGACTCTATAAAGACCCTCTTGAAGATAATGATGCCCCCCTTGATTACTTCAAAGAAAAATATCCAGCATCCCATAAGATAGTCACCAAACGATGGGATTATCAAGGTGGAGGACTAGGACATGAAGAACAAGTAATCATAAGACTTGTGGATGAGATTCCTAATTTGCACAATCAGGGGCTTGGTTTTGGATGTCCCTCTAATGAAGCCTCAACTTCAACTAGTACTTCTCGAAACGATGAGAGTAGCTTCGTTGGCATCAAAGACATACCTGAGGAGGTTGTTAAACAAACATACGATGATATAGAAAACTCCTCAACCTTCAAAACTTCCAACATTTTTGACACATTCATCGTTTTGATTGACCTTCCCCTTTGCCATCCTGAACTCATCGATTGGGGTCAAATTGTTGCACACCTAGACACTTTCCAAAATGATGCTGTACTCCTAGAATTCTTGGGTGCAATTGAATACGCACCATATTAGGATATGACTCCAAAGATAGTGTACAAGTTAGATCCTCAAGGCTATTTTGGGGAAGAAGGGATCCTTAGCCACAAAAATGAAAAAGAAATTAAAAAGCAAGTCTTTTGGTGAAAACCTCTCTTAGGCGCCTCTAGACCATAAAATAGTAAAAGGAAAGGGTGTATCTTCTAGTGAAAACCTCTCTAAGGCACTAGAAGATGAGGATTCCCCCCTTCCCCTCATGGATATACATCGGCCTAAAATATCTCCCATTCTTATTGATGAGACTCAACCTATCAATCCAGGCACCACAAAACATCCATGCATTACACATGTTGTAACATTGTTTGCGGAAGAGCTTCAGGTGTTCATGCAGATTCTTCAACGATGACCTATTAACTTTGCCTGGTCTTATGGTGATATGCCCAACTTGGATCCAAATCTTGTAGCACACCATATTTCTGTCAAGCTTGATGTAAAGTTGGTCAAACAAAAATTAAGAAAGATGCACCCTTGAGTGGCATTGTTAGTCAAAGCATAGATAGAAAAGTTATCAGAGGCTAAATTTATCCAGCTTATTGATTATTTAAAATGGGTTTCCCAACATGGTACTTGTCTCTAAACTCGATGGAGCCATTAAAATCTATAGACTTTCAAGACCTCAACAAAGCCTATCCAAAGGATGATTTACCACTCCCTAGCATTGTCATCCTTGCTGACCTAACAATAGGACATGAAATGTTATCTCTCATGGATGGTTTTTCAAGGTATAATCAGATCAGAATTGTAGAGGAAGATCAACATAGAACAACATTTACAACTCCTTGGGGGACTTTTTGTTATTAGGTCATGCCATTTAGCTTGAAAAATGTGGGTGCCACCTACCAATGTGTGATGACAATGATTTTCCATGATTTTATGCATAAGATATTGAAGGACTATGTAGATGACATCTTGGGTAAATCTAAAACCAAGACTGAACATGTAGCCATATTGGAATGCATATTTGAGCGTCTTGCCAAGTATCAACTGCACTTGAACCCCAAGAAGTGTATTTTTGGTATTACATCATGAAAACTCCTTGGTTTCATTGTGTCCACACATAGAATCAAAGTTGATTCCAAGAAGTAAGAGAAATTTTAGAGATACCTCCACCCAAAACATTTAAAGATCTGAGAAGCGTACAAGCAAAACTACAGTCCATCAGACAATTCATCGCTTAGCTCGTAGATAAGTGCCAACCCTTTTCACATCTCCTAAAGAAGGGAATAGTGTTCAACTGGGATATCCCTTGTCAATAGGCCTTTGATAAGATAAAAGAGTACATAGCTAATCCCCCAATATTAATGCCACCCATTCCAGGTAGGCCCTTGTTATTGTATATTTTAGTCACATCAGTTGCATTGGGGGCATTACTTGCCCAACATGATGATCATGAAAAGGAACATGCCATCTATTATATTAGTCATACTTTGGTTGGTTATAAGCTCAATTGTACACCTATGCCTGGCGATTGTTTTCTATACTCAAAAGGTTTGTCACTATATGTTGAGCCACACTATTCACCTCATCTGCAAAATTGACCCTTTAAAGTACCTATTGAAAAAGACACCTCTCATAGGTTGTATGGCCAAATGGGTAACACTTCTTAGTGAATTTGATGTTTAGTATGTGGACTAGAAAGCTATTAAGGGCCAGGTTATAGTAGATCAATGTTAGAAGTACGGTTGAAAGGACCATAATAATGAGAGGGAGAGGGGGGCGCGGGCGCGGGGGTGAATCAATATTCCCACAACAATAAACTTTTTCACTGATTTTTGTTGGACATTGTTGCTGCTAGGATATGTTGTTGTCATTGATGTCAACATATTCCTGTGATTTATTGCTCCTGTGATTTATTGCTCCAGTGGTTGTAGATTGGTTTATTTGGATCATGGTTCGGTATATGGAGTATTTCTAGTATCATTACATCTTTCTGTATTGGTTTCAGTGATCGAGAACTTAATTGATCATATCATATGATCTGGTTTATAGTTTGGTTCTTCTGATCAATGCTTTGCAGAGTTTCATATTTCCTCTGGTATATTTCGGTGTGATCAAGTCTTGAGCTGTGATTTTGGGAGATTGTTCGGGATGTTCTTATGTATTTTCATTTTAGATGGATCGTGATTTGGTGCTCTGCAAGTTATCTTTTCTCGTGGCAGTTGTTGCTGTTTGAGTGTTCTTGAGTTTTAGATGTTGATCGATGAAGATTTGATAAGTGGTGCTGGTGCAGCTGTTACATATGATTATAACGTGCTTGCTGGTGATTTATAATTGTGTCCTATTTGTTGTGATGATCTACATTGATCGGTGTGCATGGTTTTGGTGTTTTATTTGTTCGGTGGTGCTATTCATGCTATATGAGACCTATTTGGTGGAGTAGCGTGTTGCGGTTGATCTTGGAGTTGATTCCGGTGGTGTTGTGTGTTTGAGAATTTGATTTAGGTCCATGTTATGTCATGTATATCACTATATTGGTCAAGTGATTGATCTTTGTATCGTGTGATGTAATTTTGTAATTGTGAGTTGAGGGTTTGGCCAACCTTGTAGTCAAGGTTGATGAATTGTATAAATAGGTGATAAAGTTATGCAACTTTGGTATCGGTATTGTGTCTGCATTATCAGAGAATAGTAAAGGTGCGAATAAGCGAATACATCCTTCGACATTGTGATTGAGTAGAGATTGGAGTGTTGCAGAGCAGACAAATGCGCTTAACTGGAACTGTCATCAGGAATTTGCAAATACTATTCTTTTAGTTCATTTGTTTCCAGATTGTTGTCTGAATATTTTGTAAGTCAGCGGGACTTCCTTATAAGGTAGTGAACCTTCCCTGAGGGTTGTAGCTTTTCGGGTTATTGTATTTTGAGCAGTGAGCCCGAATGCATATGCATTACTCATTGTAATTATTTTCACATACTATTGCTGAGTATCATCTTATTGTGGGTAGGTTCCCACTGTGGTTTTTCCCTTAATTGGGTTTTTCATGTCAAAATCTCGGTGTTGTGTGTTGTGGTATCAATTTGCTTATCTTTGTTGTTGCTATAGTTAATCAGATTTGTATTTGAGGTTAAGTTTGTTAATCTGGTGAAAACTGATTCACCCCCCCCTCTCAGTTTTCCTTCATTGTTGTTGCCAACAATTGGTATCAGAGTTAGATCCTCCCGAAGAAACTTGACCGCTTGAGGTGATCCAGGATGGCATCTGGAGGTGTTATTTTTAAGAAGGAAAGTTCGAGATTCGATGGAAGTAATTATGTTATATGGAAGAACCGGATGGAGGTGCATTTGAGATGTCTTAAAGAGGATTACTAGAAGATTACAAAGGATGCCTATTCCGTTCCTCAAAATGGACCGGTTACTATTGCTGAGATCAAGGATGCTAAAAATAACATTAGAGCTAAGGAATCATTGTTGAGTGCCCTAACTAATTCAGAGATGACGAATGTAATGGGACTTCAGACTGTACATGAGATCTAGGAGAAGCTTGAGACCTTGTATGAAGGAGATAAACAAGTCAAAGTTGCTAACTTGCAGAGTTTGAAAGGGAAGTATGAGATGCTGAAAATGGGAGAAGATGAGAACATAAACTCCTTCATGGCTAAGGTGAATGAACTTGTCCTAGGTATTTGATGTGCTGGTGGAACCCTTGAAGAAGATGAAATTGTTGCTAAGGTGCTGAGATCATTGCCTCCTGCTTACAAACACAAGGTAGCCGCTATTGATGAGATCTTGAGTATGACTACTATGACAAGAAATATGTTGGTTGGAAAGATTGCTGCATTTGAACTAAGCGAGTTTGGTGAATCACATGGAAAGTCTGAGACAACATTTAGAGCATCTATATTCGAAAAGCAGAAGTATGATCTTGAAGAATGCATAATATCCAGATATGAAAGAGAGAGAAGAGAGATGGAAGAGCAAGAAAGAGAATTGGATGAGCTTGAAACATTGATTGCCCCGAGATTACCTAAAGGAGCTAGTAAGTATGATGGAAAATTGCCTCTGAAATGTTTCTCTTGCAATAAGATAGAACATTTTGCTTCTAGGTGTCCGGAGAGAATGTGTAAATATGATAGGCATGATAGGAATGATATATATAAGAAGCATGAGAAGTATGATAAGCCTTACAATTCTAACTGGAAGTATAAACATCAGAAGAATTGTTATTATGCTACTGATGATGGTGTTACAGATGAAGAATCAGAAGGAGATGAAATTGTGTTTATTGCTATTAAAGAAGATGGACCGATACCTGTTGATTCTACAAGCTGCACTATTGAGGATAAAGCTTTAGCTGCTAAAGTTGAAGAGAAAGATGAATGGGTGATCCGTGGTAGAGGTTCTATTTCCTTTGATGGTAAGAATAACACTGATGATGTCTTGTATGTTGAAGGTTTGAAGCATAATCTTTTAAGTGTTCGACAGATGGTTGACAAAGGTTATGATTTGCAATTCAAGAATGAAAAATGCAAGATCCTAAATGCCTCTGGTATAAAGATTGCATCAGGAACTAAGATTGAAGGGAATATCTTTCATTTGAATACCGGTGAAAAAAGTTGCTTGATTGCTTAGATTGATGAAAATTGGTTGTGGCATAGGAGAATGTGTCATGTTAATTTTCACTCAATGATTAAGATCAGTTCTACTCAAGTTGTTAGAGATTTGCCTAAGATTGTTAAGCTTGCTAATCTTGTATGTAAGGAATGTCAAATGGAAAAGCAAACAAGAATTTCTTTCAAGAGTAAGTAGTATAGATCCGATGGATTGCTAGATCTTGTGCATACTGATCTATGTGGACCTACAAGTATAAGAAATGTGTAGGGTGATAGATATTTCATGTTATTGATTGATGTGGGTTGATGTGGGTTGCCTTTTTGAGAGAAAAATCATAAGCATTGGACAAATTCAAGATATTCAAAGCAAAGGTTGAGACTGAGACATGATTGAAGCTGAAATGTCTGAGATCTGATAGAGGAGGAGAATTTTGTTCCAGTGAGTTTGACTCATTCTGTGAGAAGCATGGAATTAGAAGACAATTATCTGCTCCTAGAACCCCACAATAGAATGGAGTTGTTGAAAGGAAGAAAAAAACTATCTTAGATGCTGCATGGACTATGTTGATTGAAGGGAATGTTCCAAAGATTTATTGGAGAGAAGTTGTTAGCACTGTTATTTACACATTCAACCGAGTGCATATAAAAAGTGATACCAGTAAGACTCCTTATGAGCTATGGTTTGGTCATGTTCCCACTATGAATAGTTCAGAAATTTTTGGAAGCAAGTGTTATATCAAGAGAGCTGAGGATATAGGAAAGTTTGATGCAAGAAGTGATGAAGGAATTTTCTTGGGATATTCAACAAAGAGAAAAGCCTATCGGTGCTACAATAAGAGACTAAGAAAGATAGTGGAAAGTGCAAATGTGAAGGTTGATGAAAATTGTGGAAAAAAAATCAGAGCATGCGGATATGATGATGATCTAAATTTCATTTTAACACAAATTCAGAGTGAAGAATTGAAGCAGAATGATTCGGTAGAGGCAGTGAACCCAGATATTGCTGCTGCCGGTGAAGAGGTGCAAAAACTTGAAAATCAGAATAATCATAAGACTTCAAGGTATGTAAGATTGAATCATTTTGAAAATAAGATCATTGGTGATAAAAATAAAGGCGTGATGATTAGAAGAAGGCTAGCTGCTGAAGAGGTATGTTTGATTTATATAATTGAACCCAAAGATGTTGTGGAGGCTTGCAAAGATGAAAATTGGATAAAGGTTATAGAAGAAGAATTGAATCAGATTAGAAAGAATAACACATGGAAACTTGTGCCTAGACTTAAAGACAAGAATGTGATTGGTACTAAATGGATATTTAGGAACAAATTGAATGAAGCCAGTGAAGTTGTCGGAAATAAAGCAAGATTGGTATGCAAAGGATATTCACAAAAGAAAGGGATTGATTATAAGGAGACTTTCTAGACTTGAAGCTATTAGACTATTGCTTGCATATGTTGCTTATAAGGATTTCAAGGTATATTAGATGGATGTCAAGTCAACCTTTTTGAATGGTGATCTTAAGGAAGAAGTCTATATTGAGCAATCTGATGGATTTTCATTATCAGATGATGGAGACATGGTATGCAAACTGAAGAAAACTCTTTATGGACTAAAACAAGCCGCTAGAGCCTAGTATGCTAGATTGGATATGTATTTGTTGAAATTAGGATTTAATAAACATACTGCTGATAGGAATCTATATTTCAAGATTGAGAATGATAAAATTTTGATTGTTGAAGTTTTTGTGCATGACATTATTTTTTGAGGAGATGATGACTTGAGTATGAAGTTTGCCGGTGATATGGAGAAAGAATTTAAGATGTCTATGATAAGAGATGAATTTTTTCTTAGGTTTACAGATTTCACAGATTGGAAAAGGTATTTTTATATCTTAAGCTAAATATGTGAAGGAATTATTGAAGAAGTTTGGGTTAGAAGATTCTAAACTAGTTGGAACTCCTATGGTGACTGGCTACAAATTCTTTAAAAATGATGAATCTCGGAAAGCTACAAATATATGGTTGGTGGACTACTATACCTAACTCAGACTAGACCAAACATTATGCATGCTGTGTGCATGGTTGCTAGATATCAAGTTGATCTGAAAGAGAGTCATGTCACTTCTATAAAGATGATATTCAGATACCTGAAAGGAACCATGGATCATGGTTTGTGGTATCCAAGGAATGATGATTTCATGTTATGTGCTTACACTGATGCTGATTGGGTTGGTGATGTTGATGATTGAAAGAGTACCTCCGGTGGTGCATTCTTTTTGGGTAAGAAATTGGTTTCATGGGCAAGTAAGAAACAAGATTCAGTTTCCCTATCGACTGCTAAAGTTGAATACATTGCCGCTACTAGTAATTGCACTCAGGTAGTTTGGATGAAACAAATGTAAAAGGATATCAAAGTTATCTATGATGAGCCTACTGTCATATATTGTGATAATTTCAGTGCTATTAATATGTCAAAGAACCTGGTGCAACATTCAAAGACTAAACATGTATCAATCAAGTATCATTTCTTGAGAGAAAAAGTCAGTGAAGAGGAAGTGAAGTTAGAGTATGTGTCTACAAAGGAACAAATTGCTAATATTTTCACCAAGCTTTTGCTTGAAGATACATTTGTCTATTTGAGAGACAAGTTAGGGGTATCTACCCCACCTGATGGGAACTAGATGCATTGAGTTGCATCAATCCGGTGGACTTCACAAACTTTTCTTCTTGTTCGGATTGATGAGCTTATGCTGCTTCTCTGATGGAGTAGTCTGTTTGTGGTTCAGTTGAGTTGGTTATAATCATGATTTGTTTATCTAAGGGGGAGAGTTTGGTTTTTTGTCTTGAGAATCTTTGTCATTGATGTCAAAGGGGGAGTGAAAGCATGTGAAAAACTGTTTTATCTGCTTGATCTTAGGGGGAGTTTGTTGGAGATGTTTTCTTTCTTTGCATTGATTGCTTTTCATATCCATATGTTGCCATTAAGGCCAAAGGGGGAGATTGTTGGACATTGATGTCAACATATTCCTGTGATTTATTGCTCTGGTGGTTGCAAATTGGTTTCTTGAGATCATGGTTCGGTATATAGAGCATTTCTAGTATCATTACATCTTTCTGTATTGGTTTGAGTGATCTGGGAGCTTAATTGATCATATCATATGATTTGGTTTATAGTTTGGTTCTTTTGATCAATGCTTTGCAGAGTTCGATATTTCCTTCGGTATATTCTGGTGTGATTAGATATTGAGCCGTGATTTTGGGAGATTTTTCGAAATTTTCTTATGTATTTTCATTTAAGATGGATCGTGATTTGGTGCTCTGCAAGTTATCTTTGCTCGTGGCATTTGTTGCTGTTTAAGTGTTCTTGAGTTTTAGATGTTGATCGATGAAGATTTGATGAGTGGTGTTGGTGCAGCTATTACAAATGATTCTAACGTGTTTGTTGGTGTTTCCTAATTGTGTCCTATTTGTTGTGATGATCTATATTGATCATTGTGCACGATTTTGATGTTTTGTTTGTCCGATGGTGCTGTTCATGCTATATGAGACCTATTTGGTGGAGTAACATGTTGCGGTTGATTTTGGACTTGATTCCGGTGGTGTTGTCTGTTTGAGCATTTGATTTAGGTCCATGTTATGTCATGTATATCATTATATTGGTCTGATGGTTGATCTTTGTATTGTGTGATGTAATTTTGTAATTGTGAGTTAAGGGTTTGGCCAACCTTGTAGTCAAGGTTGATGAATTGTATAAATAGGTGATAAAGTCATGTAAATTTGGTATCAGTATTGTGTCTACATTATCAGAGATTAGTAAACGTGCGAGCAAGCGAATACATCCTTCGACATTGTGATTGAGTAGAGATTGGAGTGTTGCAGAGCAGACAAATGCGCTTAACCGGAACTGTCATCAGGCATTTGGAGATGCTATTCTTTCAGTTCATTTGATTTCGGATTGTTGTCTGAATATTTTGCGAGTCAGTGGGACTTCTTTGTAAGGTAGTGAACCTTCCCTAAGGGTTGTAGCCTTCCAGGTTATTGTATTTTGAACAGTGAGCCCTCCCCATTGTAATTATTTTTCCATACTACTGCAAAGTATCATTTTATTGGGGGTAGGTTCCTATCATGATTTTTCCCTTAATTGAATTTTCCACGTCAAAATCTTGGTGTGGTGTGTTGTGGTATCAATTTGTTTATTTTTGTTGTTGCTGCAGTTAATGAGATTTGTATTTGAGGTTAAGTTTGTTAATCCGATGAAAACTAATTCACCCCCCCTCTCAGTTTTCCTTCATTGTTGTTGCCAACAATTTAACCTCAGCAATTAATGTCATCAATATGAAACAAGAAGTGCAGAAGAAATGAAAAACATAATCACAAGATAGACACCAGATTTTTTATATGTGGAAAAACCAATGGGAAAAACCACGAAGAGAGTTAGCTTTCAAGATAATATAACTAGTTATATGGTGTTTACATGGCTCATTGTTAGATTACAATATGGCTCATTGTCAAAATACAATAGGGAGCATTGTTGAAATGCTCATTGCATTAGAAATAAGTGAACTAAAGAGAATTGCATCTGCAAATGCATGAAGTCAGTTCCAAGATAAGCTCAGTTAACAAAACAACTACTTACGATAGAATCAATGAAGGATCACTGCAACACCTTCTCAACTTGTCAACACAATTGCTTGCAGTAGATCTGGTAAGGGATTATTGCAACTATGTCTGCAATCTGTCAACTCAATTGCTTGCAACAAATGTAGTAAGGGATTACTAAAACTCTACAACCGCACTCACACTTCCACACTTACACACACCTTCGCTTTCCACTATTGACACTGCACGTTGCTCACATACTTTTTATTCTCAACTGCTCATTCGCTCTCTTCTCTATACATTTAAACTCACTGTAGTTCTCCTCCCTGATTCATTTGGTCTTTCTGTACATTAGAGGATTATATTGACCTAGCTTAATCTACTTTATGATGATTTATTGGTATCATGCTATGTACTAAACCTATTTCATAATTGAATTTGATAGGAAAATGGATCTATATTTGATGATGTATATGTGTTCATTATTCATGATGCATCATATTGCTTACGAGATTTTATTGACATTATGATTACGCCAACCCTACTCTATGATCGTGATGTTTGAATTGATGCTATGATGTTTGTGATTGTCTTCTAGTGTCTTCATGATTAGAGACAATGTCATACCACTTATTGTGAGCACGATATGACGTTGCAATTCTCTATCACTTGCCTAATCATTTATGATGTATATGTGTTGTATATATGTTGCATTGTGTGTAGTGGTGGATGCAAGATTGCAGGTACTAGACATCGACTCTACTTGGTCTCACATGTCTGAGCGTGTCTTACCCCGATGGCAAGTTGTTGGAGATGACATGTGTTTCCTTCACACACTCTAGGCTTAACTTGTTCACCTTGTCAGTTATGTCGTGACGCAAGTTGGTGGTTAGAGTTTTGTGTCAATGTTCAACCCTATGTGATTTATATGATTAATATTTGATTAGTATAGTATTAATACTATAGTTGATTTATTTGATGGTTTGATTATTTGATTATTATTTGGTTGATTATTTAATATTTATTTCTATTGGCTTGGTTAATGATTATTTGAGCTTGATTTATTTAATTAATTAATTGACTTATTGTTTATTGGCTATTTATTTGTTTGGTTTATTTAGTGTTTGATTGATTATTTGATATTTAATTTATTGTTGAGATTTTATAATGATTTAATTAGGATTAATTTATTGGTTTATTTGACTTATTGCTTAATCTATCATCTTATTATTCATTTATTGTTTAATGGTTATTTATTTATTATTTAATTGATTTGATTTTATATTTAATTACAAGTTTCTATTTATTAAGCTTTTATTTATTTAATTATTGGGATTCGATTTGTTATTATCGCATTTATGTTTATACTATTACATTATTATTATTTGCATAATTGGTTATATTATAAAGTTTATCTACCCCTTATTTCTATTGGTTGATTTTGAGTGGGGTAAGTAAGTAATATTGTTAAATAATACTTACCTTGTTTTCACACATGATAGGTATAATATATAGTTTAATGGAATTTTCTGATTGGCCAATGAATTTCTATAGTTTGAATTTGATTTTTATTTATTTGAGCCTTCTGGTTTGTTGCTAGGTTACCATCCGAGAGAAATTTTGGGATTTCAATTTGGGATTTCAAGTTGGATTGATGATTGATATTTGAAGATTGTAAATTGGACGAAGGATTTTTGATTTGGGATTGCTCTTCTTCGAATTTCATTTTTCCATTTACTGCAAATTTTTCCAAGTTGGAACTTTATTTCCTCTCTGCAATTTATTTGAAAAGATTTTTTGCATCTCGATTGTGGAAGGATTGTTTGGGGGAAATATTTGATGTTTAAAGTTTTCAATTTGATTTTTGGGGAGGAATTTAATGGTGATTGAAAATGGATTTGAAGTATTGTAAATTCTGGGAATGATGTGTGTTGCCAGGAATGCATATTCTGCATTTTCCCTTGTTGGATTATTGTTTCCTCTCCCTTGTGATTAGGATTGAGATTAATAAGCTTCTTGAAGCAGTCACTGGTGAGGAGGGACCTCAAAGAGATCAATTTGGACTCGTTAGCAAGAGTAAACACAACGGAAACACAAAGATATCATGGAGGCAATGGAAGATAGATTGATTTATTGCATAAAATTCGATTACATCCAACTGATAACAACCGGGTCACAACATATTGGCTCACAGGCCTGGTAGAATAGGTCACAACCGGGACCTTGAATCTTATGATCTATCTTCTACGCACAGTCTGACTACTTAATTCTCTATCCCTTGCATTCTAATGCGTAATTACAAATATATATATCAAGCCAAAGGATGCAGTCGACCCAGAAGGGATCAAACTTGAAGAACAAGACCTAACATGAAAATAACAATGCTGGCCTTCGTCAATAGATTCCTTCGGAAAATCCAAAGGATGAAACGTAGATCGCGGGAAAAAGTCGGCCACACGCCAAAGAACATCAGAATCAACACCTAAGGCTTCGCAAACTTCGAAATGGGTTCTGGTAGATCACCATAATAGGTCCAGGCAATCGGTAACAAAGGAACAACTGGTAACAGAAAACCGTCATGGAAACCAGTAGCGAGATCTTGCAGGAAAATGATCCAAATGCGATGCAGTTTGGAATCAAGAAAGATGATCAAATATTCAAGTAGATTCCAACTCCACAGGATCCGGTGATCCAAAACTGGGACACACAGAAAGGAAAATTGAAACTGCAAACATAAAACAAAACAAAAATGAATTTTTTTTTTTGGTTGATACAAGATTGCTTATGAACCGAGGATGCTCTTGCATGACTTCTTGAATTATTTTTATGTTTCTCCTTGATGAGTTTTCTGTATCTCCTCAAGTGTATGTATGTATTTGTACGAATGTGGCCTGTGGCTTGCCAGGAGTTGCTTTCAGGAAGTCTTGAGACTTGCATTTCCTTCATTTAATATTTTATTGTCATCTTGGGTTTTGTTTCGGGTATTAGAATGCCATTGCAATGTTTCTTTGTACCTATCTTTGTCTTATTGCATCTCCCTGAGCCGTTGTGCGAATTTGGTGAAGTTCTACGCACATTTGGGTGCGCTTGTTATTGAAAATTGATGTCAATATATGATCATAAAGTTTTATTTATGTTTTTACCTAATGATATTTCATCCTCCCGCACCTTCTTGGAGTGTCTATTGGTCAGTTTGAAGTCCTTATGCAAATCTGGACAAGTTTCATATCATATTTTGTTCGTTTTTGTTGATTTTTGCATTCTGGACTGAAAACAGTAATGTTTGGTACCAGAACGCTAAAGAATGAACTCAAAATGCTAGAGAATGCTATAGGAATGCTAAAATATCTCCCACGAATGCTAGTCTGGGTTTTTGTTGCGCTATTCTGCCCGAAGTTGCAAGTTTTGATGATTTTGCCTAATTTGGTCTCTTTTCCGGATTTTGTGTATTTACCAGAGGCTTTTTATGATTGAATCTAGTTCTTGAGTGGTGTGTATGATTTCATCTTTTTCATTTCATATTGATTTTGTGCTCCGGTAAGAGGATTTGTGCCTTACCATTGAGGGGTTTGCATATATGTTGTTTTGCTCTAGCGAGAGGGAGAATGCCTCACCGTCGAGGAATGATTATCAGAGCTCTAATGAGATGTTTATTGCCTCACTATTGAGGATTGAAATTTGTGTTGGATTAGCCTTTGAATCATGTTTATGCTTTGGTTCATTATTTGCATTTATTTGGTGAAGGCTCTTGCCTTGTATATGGCCATATGTATCCTATTATGCTCATTATGTTCTCAGTGATGTTATGACTATTTATTTCAGTTATGATGATGTTGTTGTGATGTTATTTGGATAAATGTTTCACCCTAAGGCCTAGGAGCATGATTAGGGAGGGTGGGTTTCCATGAGTCTATCGAAGTCACAAGGAATGAAATGCTAGGATTTCTTCTTGTTTGGAGCTGGGGATCAGATTGTTTGGATAGCTCATTGGAGGTTTATGGTAATAATAAAGTGATAACATAATTAATTAATCCTAGGTGGGTTGGGTAGTAGAACTCATCTTAATAAGATAAGAAATATGTATATGTGGTGATGCCCCATCTCATGGCTAGGAGTAAACCAGAGTGAGGTATGAGAAGATCTGGTAATTGGATAAACCGAACTCCCTTGATTTCTTTAAAGGTTGAGATGGTTCCGCATGTGTATCACAGATGCCAGGATGAGTTCTAGGATATCCTTATTGGTGATAGCATGTGATGACACTCTTCCCTACATGTTGGTCCTTGTTTCCTTATGCTATCCCGATTGGTAAGCCTCTGGATGTTCCATAGTTGTGATTGGTAGTTTGAGAGTTTGTTTTATCTCTTGGTTGTTAGGTGCCAGCCTAGGTCTAGAGTTGGAACCTCGTGTCATCTCCTAGTACGGGGGGTGGTTCCTATTTGGTTCCACATGGTCAGGTGGTTTGATGTCTTCTTCCATTGGGATGATCTTCTTGGGTGATAGAGTGCGTGGATTAGGATTTAATGTATCTTCTTATGTGAATGGATCTTGGAGCATATTCTTGTATCAATGTATCTTGAAGAAGATGTAAATGTAATAGATATTATGTACTCTTGTATAATGTATTCATATGTAATAGGACATGGTGTAGAAGTTGTGATTATGATCTTGTAATGGAATGAGACGTTTTATTCATTGTATGCTTTATGTTGCAAGGATGTTCACTATGATGAGATTGATATCTTATGTTGTTTAGGAAATTGAATGATTGGATTATGTGCATTCTTGTTGTATCAAATGGTTCTTGAAATGGTTTAGTAGCATGAGATTCCTAATAGGAAAGGAGATTAGTACTTGCTGCTATAATCTTTGCATATGTATGTGGATAATAATCTTGATTAAATGTATAATGATTATTCTTAAGAAAATCAACTAGTTTTATTGGTAGGAGTAGTACACACACACACACACACACACACACACACACACACACACACACACACACACACACACACACACACATGTGAGGCCCTACCCCGACCCATCCTAGCATTTCAGTAATTTTCATGTTGGAACTATTATGGATGCCTTATTTCTATGCATTATGGATATAGAACTTTATATGATCCCAGGACTGGATAACATTGTTATATTTCTATGCATTATGGATATAGAATTTTATATGATTTTAGGATAGGATAATATTGAGATGGTGTATGTCATTTATTTGATTTGCAGGACTTTATTATGATGTTAGAAATATGATGTATGTCTTATGAATGGTTGGAAATTATGAGGATTATGATAATTGCTTATGTGGATTGCTTTGGATATATGGTAAATTGATTTGTATGATGTCAATTCTATGCAGAGTGATTGATTTGTATTCTTATTTATGTGTTTGATATTATATGAGGCTATTTGGGAATTACTAATGTGTAATTGAGATGCACAAGAAAATTATCCATGTGACCATGAAAACATTATGGAGAATCAAGCCTAGACCTATGTACGTTCGTAAAACCAAGGGTTGTCAATTTGGAGAGGCAACACCGCGTATGTATCGTATTTTATTTGTAAACGTAAATGTTTGCATGTGTGTTAAATTGTATTTATTATTTTGTTTAAATCCAACAAGAGACAATTTTCATGTGTAAATTAAGTAATGTATTTTATTGTGTCACTTGACACGTGCTGAATAGTGTTTTGATTTTGACATGTCTCTTGGAGGGGAATTGTTTCAACCAAAGCCTTTTTCAAATATTTGAGTGTGGTCCCTAGATTTGCATTGGGTAGAGAGCCTTTGGAGTGGTTAATTCAGATTTGACCCGTAGGTTAACTTCAGATGGGTTTCTAAGGGGTCAAATGGACCCCTAGGGTTAGTTTAGGGGTTTTTCCAAAGGTCCATAGGGTATACCTATGGGTTAGGGGTATTTTTAAGAATGTAACCACTCCGATGTGACTGAATTGACCCTTCAAAAATTGATTTTTTCAAGATGAGCGAAAATCCAACTTGGAAGGTTCCCCCTAGGTTAAATAACCTTCCTTTCTTGTGATAGTTTCTCTTCCCCACTTTCTCTTACATTTTCAGTTTCTAGTTTTAGTAACCTATAAGAGGTTGGGAAGACTTCTTGAAATTTTGGAAGCAAGTTTAGGATATAATTTTTGGCTAAGTGTTGAATGAAAGAAGTGTGGATTTGGTCTGCTCTTCTCCAAACTATCTCTTGTAAACCCTTGTCAGATTTAAGGTTGGTTCAATCTTTTTCCTTGTATGTTACAATTTTGCTTTGAAAGATTGCTTGAATGTAGTTTGTTTTCTTCCTTTTTGTTTAATTTGTGAAGAAATATATGTGAGCTTTCACTTGTTTTGGTTATGCATTTTATTTGTGTTTTGAGAGTATCCAAGGCCAACTCACCCTTGGGAGGGTAGAGTGGCCTTGGGGTGGAGGGTTGTATGACAACCTTAGAGTGAGAGGCTCTCTTTGGAAGAGAGTGATCTCAAGAGTTTGTTTTTTGTGACCCTTGCTGCATAGTTATTGTTTATGCATTTGGGGGTCATAAGGGGAGATATTATGGCTTGTATGCCTTGAGGGTCATAAGGATGTTGGAAGAAGTTGGACTTGTGATGTGTTTTTGGTTGCCATGAGATGGCTTGTGTTATACTGTTTTGCAGTTTCTCCTAAAGGTACTTAGTCCACCTCCACCCATGTAAAAATCACATTTGGTGATGATGTTAAGTCTTGGGATGGGAATATGTTTGTTGTAAGTTTGTCATGCTTGTTTGTGTTTGCTTGAGTGTAACCCGTCTAGGTCTTGGTTCTCCAAGCTTGGGGGTGGCTTCTAGTAAGCCTAGGTTGGGAGGTGAGCCCTCTATGGTTACCACCTTAAGATTTTGTAATGTAGGTTTGCTTGGAAAAGAAGAAAAAAGAAAGCTAGGAGTTGCTACAATATTATTTTTTTGAGTTGCAAAAGAATAATGTATTTATTTATTTAAGTCCCCATTTATTAGAAATGAGAGGCTAGTTGGGTATTTCACCTATTTGTAAAGTTGACATATTGTATTCAAAGTATTCTTTTAAGAAATGCATTCTTTTGTTAAGTTGCTGTTGCAAAATGAAATACATATATTTATGGATTAAGCTTTCTTTAGTTCATGAAATAATATTTGTTGTATTTATGTTTTTGAAAATAAGAGTCTTTTCTATCCTTTTATGCATATTGAATATGATGGAAATGAATGAATACTATAGCATGAATGTTAGTGGAAAGAAAATCAATCCTTTACCTTTATTTATTCATTCCAAATACAAATATGCTTAATAGATATTAGAAGAATAATAGTTTTGCATTTTTAATATTTTTAATAGATTTTTAGACTATATTAATGCTGTTGTAATTTATTTATTTTTGTCATTTATTTCAGAAAAAAAAAGCAGAAAATAAAGGTAGATAAATTAATCTTTTTCTATAGTTAACCATATAACATTAAAAAGGAAAAGAAATACATTTAATCTATGTTTAGTAAATAGAGATTTTATTTGAAAGAGAAAACTAATAAGTTTATATGCCTTGTATATTCGAAAGAAAAATAGATAAATCTATTATATGCTTAATACATTAATGTTTATTTTTATGGAAGAAATGAACTATTTAAAATGCTTATTATGTTGTTTTAAAAAAAAACTGTCATATTATTTCTTAATGTTGAATATCTAAATGTATAATAACACACACACACACACACACACACACACACACACACACACACACACACACACACACACACACACACACACACACACACACACACACACACACACACATATATATATATATATAATTTTTTTTTTTATATTTATTTAAGTTTAAAACTTAATAAAAAAATAAAAAATAAAACAAAATAATAATAAAAGAAAACCTTACCCCGAGGGTTCCACGGAGCCGAAGCTCCATGCGGGAGGCCCTCGGTGGCCCGAGCCCTACAGAGGTGCCGCTGCGGGCCGCACCCCGCGGGGACGCCTCGACGTCACTGCAGGCTGCGACTTGCAGTGGCGACTCGGCGCCGCTGCGGGTGGCCCCGCCTTCACAACGCCGCCACTACTTAATGGAAACCGTCGCCTGCGCAAAACATAACCCGCGGCTTGTGTGTGGTCAAACCGTCGCCTGAGAACAATGCCATCTGCCATTGTATCTCCTTTCTTGCATAACGCGTAAAAACCCTAACTCGGATCTCAGGTTAGGGTAGAAACATAAGTTAGGTTTAAAAAAAAAAGTAGATTGGTAACTTTGTTTTATAACTTTTAATTTGGTTTAGGGTTTCATGGTATATTTAAAATGTTAAGAAAATAAAAAGGGGGGAACCCTATTAATAAAAGTCTATTGCAAATAATTAGGCCTTAGGGGATTAATTGTTTGGCTAACAATAATTAAATTATATAGGGCAAGGTATGTTATAAATTTACTTAACCCTTTAGTCAAATTTGAGACATTATATTTATTGCTCAATTGGTTATTAAATTTTAATAGTCTAAATGCTAGAATTAATTTAATTAATTCTTGGAGTGTTAAAGGATTATTGTAGGGTATTATTTTCCCTTGTCAATTTAAGTTAGAGATTTTGTTTAAATTAATTTATTAAATTAATGAAATAATAATGATTCTTTTGGAGAGTTAATTCTCCGCATTGAATTTAATTTCGCATGCTTGATTAAGTTAATTAGTTTAACTATAGTAAATAACTCTTTGAATTTCCAGAGTTTAAACATAGTTAAGACAAGACTTAATTTATTGCATGTTTATTGTTAGCACATTTAGTTTTATTAGGTTGTTTTAAATTTTTTTGTTTTTCCGTTTTTGCCCAAAAGTTTGGGTATGACAACATACATATACATATAATACATATATACACACACACACACAGATACATACATACATACATACATACATACATACATATACACACACACAAATATATATACATATATACACACATATATACATATTCACACATATACATATACTGTAGTGCCCCTACCCTAGTCAGCTTTGTAAAATAGGTTTGACCTTGGTTGACTTTTTTTATGTGGCATTTTTGGGTGGTTGATTTACCATTATGTAATGTTGTAGTAAGATATTATGATTATTGTGCGTACCTGTTAATGTGCTTTCGCATCAATTTTTATGTAAGTTTATTTGTTCTCCTGATTCATGTTATTAATCTCGAGCTAACACTTTCATTAAATATATATATGCTTGTGTGACTCATGGTTGCAAGAGATTGCAGGTATAGTACCACCTAGGTGTGAGGTTCGTTTTCACCTGGATTCATAGGTTTGATTGTACCTCTTTGGTCCTTAGAGTTTGGATTAGGTAGTCGTAAAACCCT